>NW_028263370.1:13003163-13321432 GCF_051168715.1 Poecilia mexicana | reverse complement strand
ATGTTGCGCCTTCATCGGAAGAGTAGACGGCAAACAACTGAACCGAGACTGAAACGGGTAACGGTATCAGACTTACTTCCATTATCTCGTCTCCAGCAAAGATTTTGCCACATTGACCTACAGGCCCCTCTGGTAAGATGGAGCACAGGTAGTGATGTCCAGCCCGAGCCTCCAGACTGATACCTAGACCACTTGTTTCACTGAACCTCTCCAGCTGGCAGACCTACAAAGCGAGTGAAAGAAAAACAGAGGGGAAAAGAAAATCTTAGGTGGTAAAAGATGCATTGGGATGTGGAAGATCATAAAAGATTAAGCAGTTACATGCATGTAATACTACTATACAAGTCTATATTTTTTTAATGCATGTTGGAATTAGGATTTATATTTAATAAGGGGAGACATACAGTCACTTCAAATCGGTGTCCAACGGCATCCTGCCACCTCTTCCTCAGGTTTTCCTCTTCCTCTGGAGTCAGTTTCACACCTTTGAAATGAGCACAAAAAAAAAAAACACACATCTTCGTGATACACACAAATCCATAAAGTCTCCTATATATACACATATTGTTTTGAAGTCCCACAGTCAAATCAATAAAGAATGAGGTCCTATATAAAAATCACCTTGGATCTATTATAGAGAGAGAAGACAACATAATTCTCCTTGAGGCAAAGAAGAGAGTGAACACACAACTGCTTAGACAGTTGTGAGGGATATACACACTCACAACGGAGGCAAGAAGGCATGCATATTCACATCTAACATCTTGTGATTTCCTGACAAAGTTTTGCTTTCTGATTCATCTATTAAAGCCTAACAGCAATCACGGCCTATTTGTCTGCAGTCTCTAATCAGGCCCCAAATTTCTTCTGTCTAAATAAAGCAATGTATGCAGGCAGAGTGAGAGACAAATCATCTGGAATGAGCTGAATGAGCTGGATAAACACATGATTGCACAAAACTATAAATAGAGTCCCATCAAAGAGCATGGTTCATGGCGCATTGCCGTTTCGTGATCCAAGGCAGAGCGGCAGACCGAGTCCTGTGAAGTGGTTTCCGAGTTGCTGCGAGCTGCGGAAACGGGAACTTACCATCTCTGGGATCGTGTCGGGGTCGTCTGCTGGCATATGCCGCTCGCCGGGAGATTTCACGTAGAGAGCTGATTCCTGGGAGACGGAGGAGCACGTTTTGAGCCCACAACAAGCACGCTTGTATTAGAAAATATCTTTTCCTTTTCATGCACAGAGTACAAAAGTTCATCAGCTGCTCAAAGAAGCACCAAAATTAGACTTCAGTCTGAGTCGAAACTGATAGCAGAAAATCTCAATCACAGCATTCCTCAGCGGGGGAAGCTGCACCGGTTGATAGCTATAAAAACCTCGGCATTTTTGTTTGCTCAGGAATAGATATGCTGTCTGTTTTTATCAGCGCGAAGCACCTGTCTCCTGAATCTTGTTGAGGCCTGATTTGTAAGGGCTGCCTTCATGGAGGCTGTGGGAGTGTCTGAGGGGCTGCAGAGGAGGAACTGGGAGCAAGATGTGACGAAGGCAGATGGCCTTTCTCAGCAACCTCAGCCTGACAACAGGACCAGTCCTCCTGAGCACCTCCATGGCTCGCTGTTCACTGCAGCCCTGAAGGCTCACACCATCCACCTGGGGGATGAAATGAGGAAATTAAATATACAATTATGGACAGAAATGAATGGTGGTCTCACACTCATCGTCTGCAGAGCCGTAAATATCGATGTCAACAAAGTCTGTGCATTAATCTGGCCGTGTGTTTGTCTACTTTATAATCTGAAGTTGGTTGGTTTCTAGGCATGAGCCCAGCACAGTTTGAAACTTAAATTTTTTAATAGAATTTTAAAATGTTTTTTGGATGAACTGGAACAACAAACTATGTCCAAGTTTCGACTGTGTAGCTGTGAATGTTGAAGGATTTAAATGTGGACTTTATTCTTCGTTCAATTTCTGCAATACATCAGAGCCACAGGGAGTGAAAGAGACCCTAAGCAAGATGTTACAGCACTATTCTAGTTGGTTTCATGTTCTAAGACTTAGGAAACTCACATTGACTCCTACCATTGTTGGTAAAAAGCTCAATCTATCTCACTTCAGAATAAAACATTGCTCAATAAGACACTTGGCTTCCAATATAACCGTTTGCACATTTCTGTCATTCTTTAACATGTCTGCATCAACTCAGCCTATGTTCCTATAAAGTTGGTTATACTCTGGCCATTACTGCTATTTGACCATCTTCTACTTTATTCTCTTATGTTAGGTTATTCCGAACATACTAACCAAATTCCTTTCTTCTGAGCGGGTGCAGTTATAGTCATATGGTTGCAATTTGGGCACATTTGAGTGTTCAAACTGGTTTCAACCAGCATCAAACTGATTTAGAAACCAAAAGGAATGCCAGCATTTGTGTTTTAAAGGAGTAGTTAAATATCCAGCCACAGCTGTGGCAGGCCTTGTTTGTTGGTGGTTTCTCTTCATATGCTAAGAGACATTATCTAAATGTAGCAAGTTAATTGTTGTACAATCATTCCACTCTGGAAAACTGTCTGACATAAACTGCAAAAGAAAAAAAAAACAACTAAAGGTGGGAATAGGAGTTAAGTCACATAAACAAGTGTTTTTTAAATGTAATGTCACAAAAAAACAACCCCAAAAAAACATCTGCTGTTTTTAGAAAACTTACAGAAAGGATAATGTCTCCAACCCGCATCTGTCCATCTTGATCTGCAGAACTGCCCTTTACTATACTCTTCACCATCACACCGGCACTGTAGACTGAATGAAACACAACCAAAGGCATACTGATTAAACTAATACGAAAGGTATGATTAAATTCTGGTACACTTCACCTACAATACCTGAGTTCAGGTCTCCTACGTAGCTTGAGATGGAAAATCCCAGGCCCCGGCTATTTTTAGTGAACTGGACACTGAACTCATAGTCATCATTCAAGCCACTGGGCTGGAAACAGGACAGAAAGGAGAAAAATGATAAGAATTTAATATTACTCACCAAAATTACATCGCCTACAAAGATGAACAAAGGTACACGGCAAACACACAAACCTTGTCGTCCGAAGTGTCCTGATTCAGAGCAGGGGAGGAGAGGTAATTGGGTTTGGTAACATCCCTGGCAATGAGAAGTTTCACCCTGCTGCCAGCATTTCGCAGCACCTGGGCAAAGTGGTGGTTTGCGTGAACAGGTGAAAATGGACATATGAGTAAGCATGTTTAGATAAAACAGAGAAGGATTCTGGTAAAAGCCAGATTTTCCTGATAGTTAAAGTTTCAAAGAAACAAAGAGAAAGAATGTAGCTGGGTTAAACTAGCACGCAAAAACAAGGTGGTATCTTAATAGACAGGAACTTTGAAGACAAACACTTGGTTCAGTGGAAATACCACTTAACCAAAGTCTTCTTATCACTTGAATTATTTTTTTTACATTTTGATGATATGTTATAGAAATAACTGTCAAAAGGTTTTACTCCTAAGGCCAATATAATGAGACAAATCAACCTATCGCTAAAGTTTCTGGAGAGTGGGTAGAAGCCAGAGTACCTGGAGAGAATTCAAATTCTATACAGAAAGACCTCCTTGTAGAAAAGTTAACAACATTACTAAGTTCACCACCATGAAGCCTTGTGGGACCACCTTTGGTTGCAATCTCAGAAGTGACTCTAATATCTCTCCAGCTTTGGTCATATAGACTCTTTAATCTTTGCCCTTTTTTTTGTTTGCAAAGCAACTTAAGCTCAGTTAGTGTCTGTGAACAGCTGCTCTAGTCTCGACACACATTCTCAATTGGAATTAGAACCATTTCTTTATAGCCCTGACTGTTTGGGGTCATTGTGTTGCTGGAATGTCAACGTTGACCCCGGTTCTCAAGTGTTCTGCCACCAGGGTGCATTTAGGGTGATATGCAGTGCTTGGCAAAAAAGTTACAGTTTTGTTCTCATTTAAGCAAACTACCTTTTTTCCACGCATTTTCTTTGTTCCGTAGATAATTTGTGCCACTTTAAGCAGGAATGATTATGGCTTTCTTAGTCGAGTGCCTTTCTCTCTTTCTAGCTTCTCTGACTAATGACCTGTTACGTTAGGGTCTGCGGTATGTGTGGACCTCCATGAGCAAAGTATGTCAGAGTATGTGGGGGGCATTTAGTCTATCCCATAGAATTCCAGCAACATACATAGTTTTGACATACAGTGAAAACAAAACAAAAAAAAAATCAGTGGTATGTATGAATACTTTTGTAAGGCATGGTAAATATAACTTAGCTGGTTCTGAAGATTGAGTACCTGTGCAACTTGTTCACTGCTCATGCCTGCCAAGTCTGTATCTCCAATATGCAGAATCTGATCTCCGCTGCGCAGGCGACTGTCCTGCAAAACATCATTTGAACAAATAAACACACATTTTTACAGAGATTATACACAAAGCACATCAGTTTTTTGAACAGTGCACAGTTTTGTTTTTTTTGCTGATGCATGAAGAAAGCCACTCTCTTTTGGTTTTCTCCCTTAAGCTAGCCTTGGTTGTCCCATTTAAGTGGTTTTACAATTGACTAACGGATTTACCCTCCCTGCTGCTCCTCCAGGTAGGATTGTCTTGACCATGACTCCTGTGCTGCGTCCTCCTACGATGCCAAAACCAAGTCCTTTCCCATCATTGATCAGCTCTATTATCTCAACGTGACGCCTCTGACCAGTCGGAGGGAAGAAGAAACCAAAACAAATTAGGAAGACGATCCTCATACAGATTTCAGCAGATTTACAGTAAAACCTCCCATGTAATGTTCACTGTACCTCATGTGCAATAGCAGAAAGGTTCCTACCCATCGACATGGTGCGGGAAATACGAGGAGGAGTGCAGTACTGAAAACAATGAGCCCCATGTGTGAGTGACAGCTTCATATGACCTAATGAAACCATTGTCTGATGATAAGACAACCACACATGACTTTAATCATCAAAGGAATAGTACTAGAATGTAGAATGTGACATTTCATATGGTAGTGTGCTTAAAAAAGAAATTATTTGGTAGCTTGGAGAAGGTGTTAAAAATAAATTGGTCCCTGTCAAAGAAAAGCGCCTTTCACCTTTATTACAGGTAGTTTTACATACCTGGGATTCCTTGTGAGAAAAGTTGTCTGGGTAGATATCTGAGAAGGATATTTCATGTGAACCAAAGGAGGAGATGCTGCCATCCTTCTGAAAAGACTTTCGGTTCTCCACAGCCCAAGTGTACGAGTCGCTGTGGCTCAGTGCCTTTAGGCCAACAGGTAAGTCCAGGCATGGGCCACAGTTCAGGGACACAGATTTGGAAACGCCTTTCCCCTAGTTGGACAACAAGAGATTTAAAATGAATCCAAGACAAATTTGGAACAAAATAGTTGGTTGAAAAGAACAGATGCAAGAGGAGAATGAGTATTGAAGTCAGAAACATTATATGAGGTTAAAAAAAGTAATGAAGGGAAACTGAAAGGATTAGAAAATGAGAAAGGGGAGGGAGAGGGAAAAAAATGAATGCTAAAAAATGCAGAAATATACAAAATGAGCAGAAAGGAAAAGGGTAAGTGGGAACAAGGGAATGTGAGATAACTTATTTTCACTTCTCTTAAACTGTTCCTCTGGTCTTAGATTAAAGAGCGTGTCAGTGAATGCTTACTTCTGATATGTATGGGTCTGTTAAAATGGTCATGATCTGTTTTCTTTTTAGTTCTCCTGCTTTTCTTTCACTTTAAATTCTCATGCACAAACATTCAAGTGGCTTGGTCCAGGAAAATCTTCTATTTTTGTTCCATGTGCTGCCGTGTTTAGTTTTCTTATTTCCAAGCAGAGAAGTAAAAACGTTGATGATTTACAGAGAATGGTACGCAGATTGTTGACGGCAGGCGGAATGAGAATGCAACGTGTTGCTGGAAACAGAGCTAAAGTAAGGGAACAAGTAGACCTCTCCATCCACTGTTTGTCCCTTGGATAACAGGCTGAATTATTTAAAGATTGAAATAAACTTTCAGCATGACCGTACACCCACGAGGAAGATGCACATGTCTTTTGTGCATCTTCCTCGAGTGTGCTTTGATAAATCTTAAAGTTGAGTTGACTGTACAACGATGGATGGACATTACTTCCAACCAAAGAGCTGGAAGTACCAGAACATCTGGCTCTGCTTCGATGGCAAACTGTTTGAGCTCTTACATTTGAAGGAAGACTATCAAAGACCTCTAGACAAGACGTGTATATTTCCACATTGGTAAGATGAACCTCGAACTATGCATCCATCTGACCACAAATCTATCTGAATACAAACAGAGCATAAATGTCCCAAGCATGTATCACTCACATAGAAATATGTGGGATGAACATGGCAACCCCAGCTTTTGCCAAAAGGTTCAACCCCTACATCATGTTCTTGTTTTGCACATTCCCTTATGGTGTTATCTAAGAAACTGGTGGTAGTTTAGGGGCATCCTCTTCCAGAGCTATAAAGAGATGTGTGCACTGGGGGACAAACTCCTAAGCTTCTCTACACAGCATTACTCCAATAAAACCATAGTTTTTTGTATTGGATTTACTGTTATTAAAAAGAAACTGCAGCTCAGGGGTATCATTCAGCTTTGGCTGGAATTTACTCTGAAACACAATTTCACAATCAAGCAGCGTCTTCAAGGTAGATCTGAAAATATCTGAGACATGGTTTTCCCGATCGGATGATTTTGCACCTGTTACAGGCGTGTAACTTATGCTGTCATGATTTTTTTTTTCTGGGAATATAGTTTTGGTCATCTGTTCTTTGTTCTGATCAGATCAGTCTTGTTTCTCTTTTACCTTAGATCAGTTCTCAGGTCTTTTAGTTAGATTGTATTTCTTATTTACTTCTTGTGTTTTGTTATTCTTTATCACAATTAGATTGATGTTTTCCCAGCTTTTCTGTTGGTATTTGCTCATCCTTTCTCCCCTCTGCCATCTTTCTCTCACCCCCTCAGCCTGCCTTCTGCTCTCCCCTCAGAAATACGTTCAGTTAGCAATTAGCCCTGATCCATAGTTCCAAAAATCATATTTTTATGTTGATTTAATTCACTCTTTGCTGGATTTTCATGTTGCCTTAATGGTACACAGTCCCTGTTTTGTTCTTGCCTTGGTTCCCTGTTTTGTTTTGTTTTCTAATATTTAAAATTAAATATGCATCATCTACTTCCTGCCTCTGTCTATTCTGCATTTTGGATCCCATCATCATCATCATCATCATCATCATCATCATCATCATCACAAATTTAAGTTTTACATGGTGCTTTTCACATTTAGCAGACATTTTCTCAAATACAAGAATACACAGCTGTGAGTGTATCTCACCTGTACTCGGCCAGTGTGACATTCTTGTGTAACCCCCCCCCCCAAAAAAAAAAAAAAAACACACAGAGGGTATATTTGGCACCTGAATCAAATAAATGAAATAAAAAATGTCCAAAGAACTTACTCTTCCAGAGAAAGCTAACTTCTTTTAAAATTAGTCTAAATTAGGGACACTTCTGGAGGCTAATTCTACACTAGCATTAGTAAGCATGGACAATGACAGTCCTAACACACTTTTCTTGATATTTTGAGAAAACACAGAAGTAGGGACCAAGGGGCTGATTCTTTTTTGCAGCATGTTGAGATTCTGAAGCACAATGCTGGCTGGTAGGACCAGGACAAAATGCTGTACAATGAGTGGCATACTGTGCTGTTGAGATTAATTCCAAAAAGAAAAATAAAATGTCTCCATCACTGGTGGGTGTCTCACAAATTACTTCACAAAAAATGCCTCTGGAAAATTTCCTGTATAGGACAAATTACTTTATTATACTAAAATTGATTTTGATGTTAAGTGTCCATATTTCGATTAGGATATGATGATCTCACATCTGCTTATTGTTTGGTAGAACTCAATATGATGACCACAGTCATCATAAAGGTGTGCTTTTCTGATTTGTACCCTATTCGTTTCCTCTTCTTTGGGTTCATGACATACAGCGGTCTGAAGTCCAATTTTCAGAATTAATAAAAAGAAGTAAACCACTTCTAAGCAGATTTGCACAACTTTACCCTAAGGATATATTGCTAATGCTACAAATAATTTTCCTGGTACAAATTCAAACCTTTTCTATACTCCAGTGCCATGTTTCTTGGGATGCAAATATACTAAATGGCTTCAGGCATATACAAGATTGCTAATTTAATGACGCTTGTGTGTGAAGGCCATTGGGTATCCTATTAGAGTACACCCCATCAGGCAGTTAGCAAGCTTTGGTACTTACCACTAACGAGTGAGCTAAATGTCTAAATGGTGTCATAAATGTCCAACAGATTCAGATTAAAGAAAAGGTTTGGGAGCCTTCCAGTATGATGAGGATTTTTGGATAGCTTATTTATGAAGTATGTTCTGCGTTTCATGAATCATACAATATTAAATCTCCCATCTGTTGCAATCAACAACATTAAACACGTTCGGTTTATCTAATCAGCTCCACTGCAACATAGTGGGTTCTCCAAATTATAAACTTGTTGACTAATTAAAGCCACAAATTCTATAAAACGCTTAGTTACTTAACAGACTGTCTGAATGCTGATGGGAGCTGCCATTACTTCTGCTAAAACATTTTAGTTCATCCTTCTATAAAGTCATTTTCATGCCCTGTCAACATATTTACAGAGCTGTTGAAAGTATTTCCCCCCTTCCATTTTTCTTTTGTTTTTGCTGTTTAGTCCAATACAAATGGTACAGTGGACTCGTAAAGTAATTTAAAAAGTTGTTTGTGTGTACATTACAGGCACAATACTTGACTGAGCCTATGAGAAAAGGTCATTGCTCCCAGTTGGGCCATGCTTGATCCCAACCGCCATCAAGTGTTTGTGATAACTGGCAATGATTTTTTTTTCCCAAAATTGCTATGGGGAATTTTTGCCCACTGTGGACTCTGTGGACTAACATGTCTGCTTTGTATATGTACCAATTAAATATAACTGCAGACGTACTGTCGAATACGCTACAGTCCCACCATTCACTTTGTAAAAACTGCTTCACAGGAGTTGAAGGAACGACACCGAATTTCTATGCTCTTTAATGTCAAACATGTGATCAGACAAAACCCCAAAGTTTTAGAAACACCAGTAAACATTTAGGATCAAAAGCCTTAAAACAAAACCCTCAGGGGTGTAAGGATGACTATGGAACAAAGCTGCTTTGGAGGCATGATGGAAACCAAAATCATTAGGTGATATAATCTGCCAAATTCTATAGCTGATCATTTTACTGTATATCAGGCTGTGCAAACATATGTGACATTAGGCCATAACTCCAAACAGTAACACAGACATTTCCGCCCAATTTGCGGTCATGATAAGCACCATCCATCCCTCCCACACTCTATCGTAGCTTAAGGGGTAAGCTTAGGTAAGCTGATTACTCATCTAGTTTGGTCCCTGCATTCAGTATTTTGAGAATCCCACCTCTTTCCCCTTATCATTCAATACAAACCAAACACCCACACAAGAGGCTTGTGCTATACCTTCACCGGAGGCTTTGGCTGAGCTTGCTGCAAGCTGAGTATGTGCAGGAAAAGAGGACTCTGCAGGACAGTCTTCAGCACAGAGAGCTTTTCCTGAGTGGGAGCCTCCCCTCGCTCCTTCAGTTTGGCTTGCAGTCTTTCCACAGCTTCTAAGGCGCACCGAGCATCTGCAGAGAAAATTGACTTTAAAGGCTAGAAAGTTCGGCTTTTCTGGGTTACAAAAAGGTAACATTAGGAACATAATTGTTATTTAACATTAAGCAACAATTCAATCATTCCAAATAATTAAGCAATAACTAAAAAAAGATGAATTTTTCCATATATTTTAAGATGTTTATTTTTTTTAGTAATGGTGTAAAAAGAGTTTAAAATATGAAGTAAAAGCTGTGCATAAAAGATAAGTTTCACATTGGTTTAAATTTTGGCCTATTTGCCTGGTACACTTCACGCTGCTTACTGAGTTGGCACATTTTTTCCGACAAAGATTAAGTTCTTTACTTTGACTACACTGTGGCAACACTATTTTTGCTCTTCGTGTTTAATGTCATGGTTGCATGATAAAACTTCAGCTAGGCTTCAACTCTTATGTGGAGTCACATTTAACTCTAGTGTAAGTTGGTTTCAGATAATTAATAAATACCATTTTCATCTGTTATGGAGTTGCTGGGTGCCTTTACAGCTTTTCTTATGTTACAAATTTACATTAGGCCCGTAAAGCCTCCTTTACACACACACAGACACAAAACTTAAGCACATAGGCCAAATAGTGGGTTGATAGGATACAATGGAGTAAAACAACCCCAGTTGCACTATGTTACATTATTTACAAAAAAATCATAACAAAAATGTATAAAATAATAAACTTCTTTAATAAAAAAAAAGAAAAAATGATAAATGATCCCACTCCTGCTCCAATAATACAAAATACTGAAACAGGACTATTATCTTTAAAATTAATGTATCATTTTGACAAACATAAATTTAAGTAAGAAATATAGAATAAAAATTGCGTATTGAGGAAAACATATGTTTTCAAAATTCTGCTCCTTAAATCAACTTAACAATTAGACAGGCTAACTGCTTGGTCTCAGAGCCTGTAGTTGGCTGGTTAACGGACATTATTGTTAAAGCAGCATTACCTCACTAGAAATATTTTCATGCAGCTAAATTTGAGGGGAAAACCTTTTTTCAGCCAGCTGCAAGGCAGCAACACAGGCTTTGTGCTCAAACCAGGGTTTCTATTGCATCTCATTAGAACAGCTTTAAACTGCAGGAAAATAAGGGATGTTCAAACTCTAAGTTTTCCAAACCTTTTCCACCTTAATACTGTAAACTGTCCCTGGTCTAGCAGGTTAGAATTGATCCATCCCTGATGCATCTCAGCGGACAACAAAGGTTTCTTGGTGTGCATGTGTCAATTTAGAGACCGTTTCTGCAACACAAAGCTCTTGCAAGCGATAAGGTCTCACTCAGATAATTTTGTCAATACTGGCTTGTGGTGTGGAAGCTGACACTAATGCCACTCTGAAAATGAACATTTTTAGCAAACATTTCCCTTAACAACACTTTCCAAACCAATTGAGTTCCAAAAGACACACTGCAAGGACAAAAATACCTTTCTAGAACCATTTAAGCTTACAATTATTATTATTGTTTTAATTTTCTTTGAAGACTGAATACAAATCAACACAAATAAAACCATATTTGGCATTTTTCCAGTTAATCTGGTGACTAAGGCTTGAAGACTCTTCTCTTGTTCATTTTCAATGAGAATGTGCATGATTTGAATGTACTGTTGTTTACTGAGGAACAATTGACTTGAAATTGTTTTGGGAAAAAAAAATCTTCAAACCCTTCTCAGATTGCTGAGCACCCATAATTAACTCTCTTTTTGTAGTGCTGATCTCTTTCCAGCCTGGCATTGTTTCATCAAACAGCTGGAAGAGTTACCGACCACTGCTGACACTCAGTTAATTAAATTAATTTGGTAAACCGGACCTGGCTGCCATTTACCCTCCTAATTACGACAGAAACTGTGAGGTTGGATTTAGCTTTTAATCCCAATGGAAACACTACTAGTGTGTTTTTCGCACATTTCCTTGAGTATCCTTGGTGATTTTAATTAAAACAATTTGCTTGTTTTGTTATGGTGTTTTTATATGTTTGCTGTTTAAGTTTGTATAGTCAAATGCTTTTCATGACAGACAAAACCTATAAATAATTGCTGGAAATGTATCATATGTGTTTGGATGCATGTTCTCATTCTAATGGCTTTTGACATTGGCAGAAAGTCGGGGAGTGTTGATGTGTGAGGGAAAAGCGGCAAATATTAAAGGCGATGTGGTTGGATGGTCCAAGCAAAGAAGCTTGTATATCTGCAGTAAAGTGACATCGGTGACCCAGAGAAGCGCCAGTGCGAGTTCTTCCAACATTTTCAATAAAGTTTAAGTTAAAGTTTGGCCCCAGTGAACTTAATGAGGAAACATTAGGTTGCCTGGTACGTCTCAGAACAAAAGCAGTAGACTGCCAATTGTATCAGGTCATGTTGTCCTTGCTCATTTAGCCGAGTTGGTACTAATGAGCGCAAGCCACAACTGAGGTAATTGTTTGTGGCAGAAGCTAAAACCCTGTAAAGTCCTCCCTGCAAACTTTTGACAGGGGTGTGAGGCCAGCGCCACCTGCTCATGTAACTATTCGCGCCTGTCTGACTGCAGCGGCCATGTCTTACACCCTAATTTTAAGCCACAAGTGTATAGATGTTATTGCGACGCTTTTTTTTTTTTTCTTTTTGGAGGGGGAGGAGACGAATCAAATACACTCCTACATCTAAAAAAGGTCACCAAACACACTCACCCATGATCTCCATTATTATCAGAGGGAGTTCTTGAGTCCAAATTTTCCTCTACGTCTCAAGCTGATATCATGCTTGTCCACTTGGTTCCTGTAACGTAGAAAATAAGTTTAGAGAAGCTTCGCAGATTTTTAAAGGTTTTCATTCCATCTGTGGAAACATATTCCTCCTCTAAGATAGAATTTGTTGAGAATATTGCAGCTCTTTAATAACCTCCTTCCACTTTCCAAGAAAATAACTAGTTTAGAAGTAATTATTTTACTTCTGTTCATCAGCTTGTATCATTTCCCCCATATATCTTCTCCCTCCAGGGCTTGTGCCATGTTTGTTTCCAAGCGCCTTGCTTGTCACCTAATGCTCTTTAGCAGGATTTAAATCTGCTCCAAAAGGCTTTATCCGCCCCTGATGATAATTAACTGCGACACACGGCCTCCCGACCCTTCTGACTTAAGTAGGGGTGGAGGGGAGGAGAGTATGGCTTCAAAGCCTGACACAAGTGACATGATTTGATTTGCAAAACGACGGCATGGAAATGACAAGATCTCATCTGAAATCTAATTAGGAGCCAATGATGGGCATCGGGATAGAATGTTTATATGGCTCTTATTGCACGTCTAAAAGTTCTTATTAGAGCCGTGCTTCTAAATGGGCTCTAAGAAAAAAATAATAAAAATACTGGTCTAGCTTACGGTAACAGTTTTGCGAACCAACTGCTGTTAATTTGCTAGTCAATCTGCGAAGCTGCTTCTGTAAACAAAGGCAATTTGGCTCCATTACTATGACAACCAGACGGACATCAGAAGCAGCGCAGTGCTCCGTCTCACCTCCATTGTAGCAGACGATCAACAGGTCCTTGAGAGAATCCCCTCCACCTTCAGCAGTCAGTCAGTCTGATGGTACAGATGGACTTTTACAGAAAACCGAACCACTTTTTCCGGTGGATCGAGTTACGACAGCGGTCTGAGACGCGCCACAGCTGCCAATAAAAACAGATGAGCACTTTATTTCCCTGCGTTTAGTCCAGTCAGAGCGTCAAGAGAGCGCGTCGTGCAGTGCGCATGCACACCCCCTTTGATCTCCAAGCACAAAGAGCTCATCCCCTGCAGACTGAAGAGAAAGAACGGTGTGACACATATCATTAAAAAATGGTATTATACTTTCTTTCTTTCTTTCAGTTTTCATAGATAATCTGTGTTCCTCACAGATAGATTCTGAAGAAATAAAACAATAAACGCTCCCTGGATTCAAAACAACCCGAAAGCATAATGTTTGTTAAACCTTGGATCCATCACTGGATTGGTTTGATTTCCTGTTTATTTTTCAGGGTGTTAAAACATGAATCATAAACTGAGAAACCAAAGAACACCAGTTGACCTAAGAATGTCTGTTTTGCTAGGAGAGTTAAAATTTATTTCTGGTTAATTGCTATTTGAATATACGTTCAAAGTATAGGGCAGAAAAGTGAAGAGGCACAGAATTAAAGCTGTGTGAAGTCCAAGTGAAATTTCCACAGGTAGTGATAATGTGAGGAGTTATCAGCTAAGTGGTCCACCGCAGAATCAAACGTATTATTTGGCCTTCACACGTCCTTAAAGTGACCCACTATTAGTTGCAACAATATTTTGAGAAATATTTCAAGTTAAATACTATAGGCTGTTTTTATAATTTTTTATAAAAAATACTGCCTACGGACCTCGCCATGTTGTATAAACTGCAATGCATTCTGGGTAAACGAAAGGCTAGTTCGCCTAGTGCTAACTCCGTCCAGCTAAAACAGCAATGAGTAACATTCCATTTCAATTTAAACTGAAAAGTGGCAATGTAGAAATCACAAGGTGTTAAGAGGAGGAGGAAAGAGAGGAAGAGAAAGGAGTTTGCAGAAGAAGCTGGTGTTTGTGCTGATGTTGCCAACTTTAGCTTCGTAAATGAAACGATGAATGACAGGTACTGTCTGTCTGTTTAGGATCCATGATTTCACTTTCCGTACCGGTGGCAATAGCTTCGTTGTTATTTAAAAGATTTCCCAGCGTTCCCTGCCTCTGTTGTTTCTCCCAGCTTATTTTGTTCGCCAGGCAGCGTTTTGTGGATAGACAGTTGGTATGGCATTTGGTTTTAACTTGCCAGTAGCCTGGTAAAAAACCGACCCTTTGTACACTTTGCTTCATACAGAGGGTATGGGCTCTCAGCTGTTGAAAAACGATTGCTTCCTGGAGGCGTGGACTGTGTAGAGGTTGTAAATTTTACATTGCTAATGTTTGCCTGTGACTTATATAGGCCATTTTGAAGCTATGAAGCTTACCGCAATCTCCCACCCTTGTTCAGCCCTTGTCTCCTTCAAATGCGCATTTATGGGGGAATTTTACTGCCATAAGTAGAGAACACACATTTTCAGCTTGAAAACAGAATTTCATGTGTTTCTTCTCAAAACTTGTAATGCTTGCACTCAAAGCTTCAATCTACACTTATTAACTCGCTGCTGGCAAACCTCTCTGCTCTTGCGAATTCTTTTCTGCTCTCTCTCAAAACAAAAAAAGTACTGTCGCCTGGCAACTTTTCAGCCAATAGGATGAAAGTGTTATAATGGGCAATGGGAACCTCCTCCATGGTGCGTTTGTTTCCTTCTAGTGGTTGTGCCTGTGCTCATAGACATAATATAAGGATAGACGCCTCATGGACCGCTCTCGCCTATTGTCGCTGACGAGATTTAGGGCGGCCATCTTGGAGCGGTACACCACTCCACTCAGCCTTATGTGTTTAGCAGGCACAATGACGTATCATCGGATTTAATCGATCATAACACACTTTTTGTTACTGGAAACCATATTCAAACATCTATCAAAGCAACATTTATAAACAATTGTATTTTTAAGTATGTTTTTAATACATAGTTCATCATATTTAAATATGCTTAGTGGCTATAACAATAGAATAGGAATTGAATATTCTGATATCGATGTATGAAGAGCATATTACAAAGCACACACCCGTTCATAATTTATTTAATAAATTATTTAGTAATATCAATAATACATATTTTATATAACTATACAAACACTAATAAATAAAGATTAATAATGGCACAAATAAATAATGATTAATACTTAATTATTTATATATATATATATATATATATATATATATATATATATATATGTGTGTGTGTGTGTGTGTGTGTGTGTGTGTGTGTGTGTGTGTGTGCGTGTGTGTGTGTGTTTTAGCCGACGAGTCCAAAATCCGATGTGAGATTCATCCGTGCTGCAGTGAATACGTCTCTCTTTATAGATATCTCCCTCTTCTTCCTCACATCGTGTCTTTAGGAAACTTTCAAAACAAAAACGGAAGATTTAGGATGTATCTTACTTTTGACAGAGTGAAAGAATATAAATAATAGTCTTTACCACCTGTGTAAACTTTGCCGGTGAATGTTATAACACATAATATAAGTTTTATAACATGTGTTATATTGTTTCATTTCTAATATAGGCTCTTGTGTCAGATAATCTAAGTCAATGTTAGAGATGGACATAAATACGGTAAAGTAATATTCTAATCACAATATATACACAATAATATGTCCATCTTACTTGTGAAATGTTGTCTGTGGAGCCCTCACATCAATAATCCATCGACCAGAACAACAATATCCCTCAGTGCTGAGGCATCTTCTGCTGTTTTGATTGAGCAAAGTAGGAGGGTATACCGCTCCAAGATGGCCGCCGTGTGTCCTGCGCCAGAGTAGTCCATGAGGCGTCTATGCTTATATTATGTCTATGCCTGTGCTACTATAATTGTAGCACCTGTTTTTTTGTGCCACAGGCTAAAGTGTGAAAAGCACTGATTATCTTGGCAATTTAAAAAAAAAACCCACCAAATTGTGTAAGCAGAACATCACATAAGACCAGGTTTATTTATTTAAGAGTTTTGTTGTGGCTGTTTTTTTTTTTGTTTTTTTTTTATTTAAACAGCAGTTGTCGATTAAGCTGAGTTACAAGCTTAACAGGAAGGCAATGGCCAGGCTAGCTTGAGAGGATAACAACCATAGACATAATATAAGAGTAGACCCCGCATTGGCTGCTCCGGCGCAGGAAATACGGTGGCCATCTTGGAGCGGTCGAACCCCCTACTTTGCTCAACCAAAACAGCAGAAGATGCCTCTTATATTATGTCTATGATAACAACCACCTGACTCAGTCTTCTTGAGAGAAGTGTTGAGAGCACAAATGTAGGTCTTTCAGAAGTTGTTTTCCAAACAGCTCCTGTCAATCGCAATCTTCTTTTTTTTCATGTGGGAAGGAATGAAGACTTGCCTCTTTTTTTTTGTTTGTTTAGTTTTTTCAAGCTATAGCCAACAACAACACAGTATGGCATTATCTAAATTTGCACCGGTCAAACGCAATAAGATAGAAAAAAAAAACCAACTTTGGTAATAATGTTAATCTTCCTGTGTTTACTCTGTTGATTCCAGTCTGGCAAGACCCAGCATGCATTGCTGGGTTGATGACGTGGCCTCCATGTTTGAAAGTATAAGAAAATATGTAACATTTTTGTAATTGCGTGTGGATCCTTTCAATGTACAGCCGTAGTTTGAGCATCTCTATATCAAGCTGTATTGTTACAGTAATTCATGGAAAATGAGCCCAGACCAAGTGATGAGAGGATAAATGTTCCTACCTGGAATCCTCTCAGTAGGTCCACATTTTTATATTAAAAATCTTTATTGGTCACTGTAAGTACATAGGATATTCAGTATTTGAACGGAAGTACAGAAATAAATACAATTTTTGAACATATTCATATTTATTGAAATACACCCGTAATACCTTTTAATTGGGCAAAGCTCAACAATTTGCATGCGTTTCTTTTAATTCCTCTATCGATTCAGGATTTTCTTGTTAGCCAGTAGTAAAATTGACTAAATCATTTACTTGACCCTCATGACTCAGATCACATTACTTCGTAAACACTCCAAATAGCAGTCAATAAATTGTGGAGACAATGGTTTTCAATGGCTTATTCATTTGGCCTGGCAGCATTTCAATGCAGACTGTAAAGTTGGGAACGCATAACCATTTAAATTGGTTTTGCTTTCAAGCACACACAGAAAATTCTCATGTATTAATTAATTTGCAGCAGAAGCAGCAGCAGCAGCAGACATGAAGTGTGATACCACCACAGACAAAAGCAGCAGAAAGCCTACAAACCAGAGAAAATGACTGTTATCTATCACGTCTATTTATATTTTAGTCATTTTAGTTGTAGCTAGCACATTCATCAGTTTTTTTCACAGTTTGAATGACTTAAAATAGCTTTACAATTTTTATTTATTCTTTTCTTTTATTTATTTAATTATTATTATTACCAAGTTACAAGTTTCAAGGTTTAGGACTTGTATTCTAGGTGGGAGGTCAAGTTCTCGTCAGGGCATGTCATGGACAGCAGCTTACTTTCCTCTTCTCTTTGGCCAGCACTAATTTAACAAAGCAGGGTTTAGGTGTAGAGAACCTTGATGAGAATAATCCTTGACCTGGATCAATGACAAGTAATAACATGAATTATTTTTAGTTTTGGTCTGCAGTGAAAATTAACAGATTACAACCAACAGACAAAAGGTTCATTATGTTTAATAAGACATTTGACAATTTATTTCTGAGTTGGGAAAAAAAAAATCGAAATTCAAACACATCCACACATAAATTTACCATCTTGCAATGTCTTATTTTGGCCTGTGGAAGAGGTTTGGTGTAGTCTCATCAGATTGCTGTTGATTTCGACACCGGGGTCCGTGAAGAATGACGAAGCTGCTCTTTTCACAATGTCAACAAACTGAGTCACAGTTTCTGACCCAGTGTTTGGTGAAAGCGACCCAATTCTTTTACAAACAACAACTAACTTTTAGGTATTACAAATAATAACCATGCAACACTCATTCAGTCAGTTGCACAACCCTTGGATCTAAGTGTGCTATTTCTATTCCTGATATTTTTGTTTTGTTTTAATCTTGTACAGTATATTGTTGTTCTTGTAAATATAGATTTTTATGGATGTTTAACTTATTTGGACCTTTTGTGTGAATCTACATACCTTGATGCTGGTGTTACACATACTGATTTATTGTTCCCACTGGACAATGAAAGATATTTATATTTTAGCCTGTTCTATTTTAGAGTTTGTGTTTAGACTATCGACACAAACGAACATGCATAGATGATAAATGCGTTTTATATATTTATTTATTTATTCATTCATTCTTTATAGGTCAATAATCACGGAAAGGCTGTAGGTTGTTTATAGTCTGCACTTTTTCATGCTTTTGACCTTTCCAGGCAGAGCTTCCTTTTGTTTATTCAATTAGGCCTGCCTCAAACGTGAATTTATAAATAAATTTTCATTTCCAGAGCTAATCTTGATTGTCTTCTCTTCACCCAACTTTTTCACCTCGTTGCATATTTCCTCGTGGGTTTTGAGGCATGACTCTCACGCCATTTTGATTCCTAAACTGGATTTGTGGAGCCAATCTCTAGGTTCATTTTCACATTTATAAAGAAAGTTGTTGCCTAAAACCTTGAGTTTCAAAACCTTATTGAACCATATTTGCTGTTGTGATCATCAGAATGTCCAGTCCCTCACTACTCGACCCCCAGGGTTTCCCTCAGCATATTATAAGCCTGGCAGGCCACCAGGCTTTACTTGTGCCCGTGTCAAATAATGTTAATTTAGCTTAGTTTCTTTTTAAATTATTGCCTTTTTTACGACTTTGTAGTTGGTGTTTAGTTATTAATCTTCCAGCCTTCCAAAAATGCATAACAAGTAGTATTTTCAAATTTCCTGTCAACTTTAAACATTTTTTAACTCAATAACAGGGCGGCCAGCTGGATGACTGCCCTAGCAGCACCGGGCTTAGCAAGTTTTCTGGGGGAAACTCTGACTCCTAATTTTGCTGGATCTCAGTGCTGTGTGATTATAACATCCTGACTAATGTATACAAAAATCGATCAAGGCTGTTTCAACTTTTTTGGCATGCATGCAAAACGATGTTTGTGGACACACCATGTCTCACTGTGAGACATGGTGGAGGCAGCATCATGCTGTGGTGATGAGTTTCTTCAGCAGGGACAGGAAACCTGGGCATATCTGATTTTCATTTGTAAATAAATAAATAAATAAATACAAATTCAAAATACCTTACTTTCCTTGACTGACAAGAACTTTCGAAGTTTTAATGTATCAAAACGTTGAAAAGTGAAGTTTCGATTGATCACAGGCAGTACAATCTCTCTCCACAAAGCAGCAACAGGAGCAACAACAAATCAGACGGAGACTCGTTGGTGTCCAGTGACGCGGTCTGTAAGGTGGAGCTGTTGTTGCCGTCCACCTTTCTCGCCGGAGGACTTTTTTTCTTCTTCTTTTTTTTTTTTTTTTGGCCAGCCTCTGCGCGTTTTCACACGGCAGGTGGAGCTCTACGTCCAAAGATTTGGGTGTCGGGTCCAGTTCCGTGTTTTCCACTAGACAGACAAAACCCCCACTTCATATCTCCCTCTTTTCCCTTCCTGCATCCCCCAGGCAGGAATCATCACCTTCTCTCCAAAACCCTCCACCCGCCCCTCCAGCCCCCTTCGCTGCCCGCCCCTCCTTGCCTGCCTTCCTGCCTGCGACGTAGCGCTCCTCTAGCCGGGGCTGCGCTCTGATCGGCCGAACATTCGCCGCGCTCCTAAATTGGTTTGTCATTTCTGACCCTCCCGCCCCCCGTCCCCTCCTCTCTCTCTTGCTCTCGCTTCCTGACCACGGTCCTCTGCTCCTCTGCTCCGTTGCGCCTGTGGACTTCAGCTGAAGTCAGTTAAGAACATAAGGAGAGAGACGGGGGAGGGAAGAAGGGAAGGACCGGGATACAGACAGACGGATAGAGGAGGAGAGAGAGAGAGCGAAGGAGAGAGATACGCCTCTGTCCTCCTCTAGCTCTCTACTGGGCTTGTAGAGCGTTTGGACGGAGTAGAGCTTTTTTTTTTTCTCCTTCCTGATCGGGATCCTAAGCACGCAGCCATAGCTTTATCCCCATCCCTTCCTGGAGGAACACTTGTCCGGGCTCCCCCTTTTTTTTTTTTTGCACCAAGTCGGAGTCCAAGCAGCGATCATCAAGTGAAACAAACCGACTAGGAAGATATATTTGCGTCCAGCTGCCTGCTAAGAAACATCGCCTCTTCTCCGTGCTGGATGTGTACATATTTGCCCTGAGATCCCTGCTGCTGGTGATTGGGTAAGAATCCACTTTTTTTTTTTTTTATCATTCCCTCTCAAATGATGCAGATCTACGGAGACATGAGCGGTGAGCGTCTTTGAGACCCCCTTTGGCTGCATGTCAACCTGTGCATCTGAGCTGAGATGCTCTACGGCAGCGCTGACTTGGATGCCTATGGGAATGTGGCCTGCGATTATTGCGCTTACAGAGCTGGCCTCTCGGTGGGTAACATGTTAAACACGGGTTCGCACAGGATGCTTGTCCGGGGGATCGCGTCTGCGTAAGGGCGTCGCTCGGATGTGACTCGAAGCAATAAGCGATGATCCCTCCATTACCTCTCCGGATCCCAATCAATGCAATCACATTATCCCCGTGACAGCTCCCGTCGGCCTCGGCGTGTGTACGCGTTATTATTCTGGTGCTGTACAGCCGCATGTATCTGCCTCACTGCAGGGCGCAATTACACATCACATGTACTGGCATGATGGATGGCAAGACTAAGGCTTCGCCTCTTATTAAGGGTTCTCTTATTCTATGCGGCTGTCACTCGCGTGTTCAGATATGGGAATGCAGTAAAGCTCGCACGGCTCGGGGACGTGCTCGGGTTTTTGTCAGCCGCAGTCCAGAGGATCCGAGAGAAAAATAATGGCACTGTGTTTGGGATCAGCGGCATCCAAGAGGCCGGCGCACGGCAGCACAAGTCAATCATGCGGATTCACGGGTGTAAAGAAAACACTGATTATATTTACAATAGGAAGGCATCTGGAGGTTAGGTTAGCAGATGACCTTGGTGTATAACAGTAAATTACAGAAGGTGGCACACTCCTGCAGAAAAAAAAAGAGAGAAGAAAAACCCAGTCACTTGCTTCAGAATTAGTTTTGATAATATTGAGTAACAAGTATTGCTCGCCTAATCCTGTTTTAATTCCTCACTAATGATTGACTGGACGACTAATCAGTGATTTGGCAGACAAATAATTGCAGATAGCTGCCATTTAAAGCCCTCCCCTCTTCAATAGGCACCCCTGGTGTCTGAGAGTCTGCTTGGGTGGCTGTGTACTGGCCTATTTGAATCACATTACCCTCAATATCCAAATGGCTCTTAGCAACAAATTTTCCAACTCTTTGTGGAGATCTTATCCAAGGGGAAGCAGGATGGATGATAATATGTTTACAGGGCAATGCAGCAGAGAAAGACGCCACAGAGGAATCTGTTGAGCAAAAATGAAAGTGGTCACATTTTATCATGTTACACGGTGCCTGTTGGACCATATCGGCTAAAAGAGAGGCATATTTCCTTGGAAATGTTTACAGCTTTAGACGGGCTGAATGTAGATAAATGGATTTGGATCAGGACGCTTTGCGTCTGACACTGCTCAACTTCAAATGTCGAAGTATTTAATTGTTTGTTTTTTTTCCCCCCAAATCTATTTTTTATTTATGTACATTTCCTCTAACTTCTTTATTTTACAGTACACAACACACACAAATTTAATTATGCAATGTGATGATGTAAAGAATTGCTGGAAGAAATTTAGTGATTCACTGATATGAAAAGTTGGGCCGATATGCGATATTAATATCACTGAAATGGTCAATAACAATTTTTTTACACATATATTTTATTACTGTTTTGACAACTTTGGGGGGGAAACCCTGGCCATAAACAGATCGCAACAAGACAAAAATAAATATCAGTTGTCCATATCGGGAACATACCAGTATGTAAAAAAAAAATTGCTGATATTACCCAATACCGATGTCAGTGCTGATATATTGTGCACCCCTAGCTAAAATAAGTTACCAGTGGAAGTACTGTCACACTGGTGCCTCTAATGCAACATAAAGTCATATTAGTCATATTAGTGCAGTCCATCTGCAGACTTCACCCTGAATGCATCATCCCTCCTGCAAAACATTGTGGTGGCATCAGGCTGGAAGGTTGGTATTTCATCACAAAAAGTAAGGAATCTTAGAGTTGATGGGAATAAAGATGAGGGTAAGTACAGGGGATTGCTGGAAGAAAAACTGGTAAAGGCTGCAGAAGTCTTGAGACTGGGTGGAGAGTCACCATAAGACTTTGAACATACAACTAGAGCCACATTGGGATAGTTTAGATTGAAGGATATGCAAATGTTAGAATGACCCAGTCAAAGTCCAGACCTTAATACAATTCACAATCTGTGGCAAGACTTGGAAATTGATGTGCACAGATGCTCTAAAGCAAATCTTACTGAGCTTCTGCTATTTTGCAAAGAAGAAAGCCATTTCAGTCTGTAGGTCTGCAAAGCCAATAGTGACAAACACATAAGATAATAAGCAGGAACCTCATGCCTAATTAGATGTAATTGCAGAAAAACTTGGTTATAAAGTATTGACTCATGGGGACTGTGGGGCAAGGCAATTAGTTGAACTGGATTTTATTTAAGGGCATCAGAATAAAATGGGTCTGCAAACCTTCCACTTCGTAATAATGTACCACATTGTGCTAAGTGACAAAATGTGAAAAAGTTCAAGCCTTGCAATACTTTAGGAAGGGACTGAATTGACTTCTTTCCAAATTCTGCCTCTATTCATCATGCATGTCTGTGTGTGTGTGTGTGTGTGTGTGTGTGTGTGTGTGTGTGTGTGTGTGTGTGTGTGTGTCTGATTTCTGAATCTGTCTCAA
The DNA here is from genome assembly GCF_051168715.1 of Poecilia mexicana. NCBI lineage: Eukaryota > Metazoa > Chordata > Actinopteri > Cyprinodontiformes > Poeciliidae > Poecilia > Poecilia mexicana. The sequence goes on along the minus strand of NW_028263370.1, from coordinate 13,298,112 downwards.
ACAGTGGAGAAAGATAAGCTTTAATAGTTTTTCGTGTTATCTTGTCTAAATGGTTTACTTTTCTGACAGGCTCAGATAGCCTCTCAAGAGCCAGCCGCAGGACGTTTGTCAAACAGACAAGTGTGAGCGCGGGGTTGTTAAAGAACAACCAGAGTCGTGTTCGGTAACAAAATTCATGTGGCACCAATGTTTCTCAGCCCCTGAAAGCATACGATGTGCAGCAGCCGACTTCAAGCATTCTGCTTACTGTAGGTCTGTCTGTCCTCCCATAAATTAGGTCACTGCTTCTTTTCTGTTATGATGCAGGAGACGGCTAAAGAGCCGTGTTGAGGAGAAAAAATAAAAGAGTGAAGCCCGGCGGTTGTGCTAATTCAGATCATTTTTGCTTGACTTGAAGACCTCAGTCTCCTTTGTTCAGAGCTGTTAATATTGCAAATACATTTGGTTTAGATTTGGAAGATTCCATGAACAATATCTACCCGTGAAACGGAAGGAGGTCGTTATTGGAACAAGGGATCGTCTGTTAAACATCTTCTGCTAACACAAAAACCTCTAGATAATGAAAATAAACCTTGGCAGGCAACATGATTCATCTCAGACAGACAGCGTTTGGGAAATGCACACAAGAATATTAAGACAAGCAGGCACATAATCAGTTTTGTTACAACTGTAACTGCTTGTTACTACAGTCAATTTGCATTTTCAAGGGGTAATGAGAGAATTTCATTTCAGCATTTGTGCTGTTAGTTCAGCTTAGTGGCTCCGCAGATCCTAAACTCTTGATTTACCAAGAATTATTTAGAAACAAATGTTGGCAAATTTGCAGCTTTCAGTCAAAAAAGTGGCTCACATTCCTTTCTCACACTGCTTTGAAAATATATCACTCCCCCTTATAGATTTTCTCAGTTTCTCCCTTTTTTATCACACTTGTTTCAGATCATCAAACAAATTTTAATTTAACAGACTGAGACAAGAATGACCTCAAGATTGAGATCACAATGCAGTTTCTACATAATTTAAATTGTAAAGGAAAAAAAAAACCATTCAAACCAACATGGCTTTATTTGAAAAAAGTTCCTGCCACCTGCTTAATAACTGGTTGTGCCAACTACTGTTGGCACAATATTTGTAATTCAGCCACAACATAAAGTTTTCAAGCATTAGTAGCATATCTACGGTAATTAAGTGGTGTAATCAGACTTTGACTACACCACTGTTCTTTTTTTTGTACTAGTATTTTTCTGCATGCATTTGGATCCAAAACACTTCATTTTTGTCTTGTCAAAAATTTTCCAGAAATTCTTGGAATCATCAAAATGTTTTAAGGTAATGCGAGATAGATATTTGTGTTAATTTTGGTCAGTATTGGTTTTCACTCTTGCATGGATCACATTTTTACCACGTCTTTTTCCTGGTATTAAATCCTCAGCAGTGACGTTAACTGAAGCAGTGCTTTAGATGTTGTTTTGCAACCTTCTGAAATAGTTAACAATTTGCTCTTGGAGTAATTTTGGTTCGCTGGCCTCTTATGTGAATGTTCTGCTCTGGTGTGAGTTTTCTCCATTTATGGACAGATGCTCTTAGCATAGTTTGCTGTACTCTCAAATTTATTTTGTTTCCCTTTCCAGATTGTTAGATGTCTATTCTTTCTGTGAAAGTTATTTGTTGGTCAATAAAATCAGGATGTAACATATTGCCAGGTTTGCTTGGATAGTTTTTCCCTCTCAGTTAATGAAATCAAGATTTGGAGACACCGTTTGCATTTACTCAGGTCATCTTTGTCTTATGTGAACCTTTTTGAAGATGTAAAAAATGACCCAGGTTTTATGGCGGTGGTATAAGATTCACGGGTGACCCAGAAACTATGACTGAAAATTAAAAAAAACAAAAAACTTTTTTTTGTTGCTATTTCTAAATATTTAGCTTACCCATTCATCCTCCATAAATATGTTACAAGTAGCAGTTATCATTCTACATAAATACAGGAGTTAAAAGCATCTTTCAAAAACACTGATAGTATCCTCTATTTTTGCAGTGAGTTATATAAATGGCGTATTTTTTTTATCCTATTGTCCTACAAATAATTTGTTTACAGCTTCTCCTCGCTTGACAGCACGGGAAAGCACAAGCCCACCTCCTTCCGGCTAGCAGGTCTCCTCTACCAGCAGCGTTGGCTCCTGCCAGTGCCCACATTCATGAGAAAGAAGTTGGATATTATTTTTGGGGTGATTAAGCTTCTCATAAGTGTGTGGGAGCTGTCTACTGAACTTTCTGATTACAACTCCTTAGAAATATTGCAAAATGTTATCTCTTTTGGAAGTGATTGCGGGCATTTTTTTTTTTAAAGTAAGGTGGGCTTAGCCAACATTTCAGCAAGCTGTGTGGGTTTTGGGACTTTGCCAGGAGTGGGAGTTTATAATGTCTGCCTGATGGTGATAGGCTGCATTTAGCCTTTATATTTTCTGTGCTTTCGCTGATACTCTGAAGACCATTTTTGACCTATTCAAATTATCATCCTGTCTTTGGCTTTGACATTGACTGAACGAGTTGGACAGACGCATTCTTTTTGTGTTTGTGCATCCTGTTTGCAGTTATCAGATTATTGGAAGATAATGTTGCACCCTTACCTAATCCTTCAAGGTTAGAGTGTATTCTGCCTCTAAAGCTAAGGGCTTTTCACCTCCCGCCTCCAGCTGATAAGAGCTTGAGATAGGCTTAAGGTTGCTGAACTTATGCTGACATTGCTGTGTTTTTGTGTTCTATATCTGCCTGTAAAGACAAAGGGGCTGAGGAAAGTAAGCAGCTCTCTGTGTCCTCAGGTCCATCTCATAAAGGAAGCCTCTGTCAGCATGGGTGTTGTAGTCTGTTGTCCTCGCCAGGGTCTGCAGCCTGCTGTCTGGAGGCTCCTGGCTGCTTTCAATTTATTTTAACAAGGCTGACATGAGGAACTACAGTAAAGTGCAAAATTAAACTTTTACAGTTTTTTTTCATGCTGTTACCACTAACATTATTGTGTTTTGGGAGGATTTTAGAAAATAGATTAACACGAAGTGACACATAATGTGAAACTGAACAGAAACTCAAGCATTTTTTTTTATTTTTTATTATTTTAGATAACCTGAAAAGCAGCGCTTGTTTGTATTCAAGTCTCTTTAGTCTGACTCTTCAACATAAAATCACCTAGTAAATAAAGAATAAATAAAGTTTACTGTCAGCATTTTGAAACAATTTTAATACACTCGAGACACGTATAGTTTTGATTGGGGCTGGAGAGGGACTTGACTGACTGGAATCAGTGGGGAATCCTATACCATACAAACCATGTTTTAATCCATTCTCAAATTCAGGGGTGTTGAGGTGGGGTGATCACACCATTACCTTTGCTGGTGTGGTGGGGACTGGAGGTGAGAGAAAGACCTGGAGGTGTCTCCCAACATCATGAAAGGATAGCAGGGGGCTGTTCCCTATGTTGTGGAGTTCTTTGTGTGGGTGCTTGGGCCGTGTCCCAGTGTAGTGGGGTCCCATTGATGGCCTATGACTCTTGGGGACGTGTTGGACTGACTGTGGACCACAAGTGCTATGCTGAGTTCCAGTGAGCTTCCCTTCCTTTTGACCTCTAAGGGGTTGCTCTACAGGTGGGATGGAAATGTGGCCAGTTCCAGCTGCCATGGTGGCCTGGTGCTTGCTCGGCATGTTGGGGGGTATTAGTGGGATCTCCCATTGGTGATGGGCCATTTTGGTGACTGGGGTTAGTGAAGGCCCTGGGCTACTGGAGGGACTGGGTCCCTGGCTTGTCTAGCACAGGAAGAAATGGCCGTGTGGTTGTTTGGGGGGTTTGGGGCTCTCTGTCTCATGCCTCTCTGGCCTAGAGGCTGCTGCCTGTGTGCTTCACTGATGACCTCTGTGTGGATGCCCGTGGTCATGCCTTGTGTTTGTCTGCCCTCCAGAATCAGAGCCACCTGTTTGTTGCTGCTCTTGGGTGCTGCGTTGCAGGCATTGTACCATTCTCAACACTCTTACATCTGTGCTCCTGCAGGTGACATACTCGCTCACGTACTCTCTTCTTTTTACATATATCACTCAACTACACCCACCCGAAATCACATAAATAATCAAAATGGTTGAAAGGTATGCAAACACAGGTCACTGTTATAGCATTGTGGCCACCTACTTTGATGTTAGATGTTGCTTTTATTTAATAAAGTCAATCACGCAATTAGGATTCTGTCTTGAGATGTTCTTTTTTTTCTATAAAGGAAATCTGCCTTGGCACATCTAGGAAACCTTCTTTATATAGTATGCCTGAAATACAGTAAACAGGACAAGTTAAGACAAAGGAAATTGCAAGAGACTTGCGAGCTGATACTTGGAGACATTTTTCATCCAATCTGATGAAGGTTTGAGCTGTTTTGCAGTGAAATGAGCAAACATCTCAGTCTCCAGATGTTCAAAACCCCAAAATATTGGCAGCTGGAATTGCGGCTCTACAAAGTACAAAACATTGCCTCAATTCAATAAATAAACAAATAAGATAATTTATTTTCGTTCATCGTACAGCAGAAACTGTATATTGTTGACATATCACATAAAACCACATTAAAATACAATTCAGTTTGTTTAGTGGAAGTGCTGCTCTTTAGTGGAAGTTCTTTGCTGTGCGACTGCCTCAAGGGTGAGCCTTAGATGTTACCCTTCCTGAATCAGGATAGCTTAGGAAAAATCTACATTTAGGTGTTGGAGTAGACCCAGATCTTGAAGCGGTGGGAGCAACATGCTTTAAGAGGCCCTGACTATAGTTAGGTTCAGTTGTTAGCTTGGATTTTTTTTTATCTTCAAAATGAAGATGATGAAAATAAAGACTGTGTGCTTAAGAGACATGGTTGTCGTGGTGATGCGGTGGTTGGTCACTGTAGAGGACATTGCCTGTTTGCAGTGGTGGGATTTGAGATGGGGAAGGTGACTCACTTTGTGGATGATCAGGTTACTCTTGTATTCAAATGTTCTTCATCATATCCAGTTTTGTATTAAGTTAATTTATGCTTGGCAAGCCAAAGGCCTGTGTCAGAGAGCTTCTTAGATAAACATTAGGTTGTGTTTATTATGCCCGCAGAGACAACCAAGCTCTCTGCACAAATAAACCATCACTCATGAGGCATAGGTTGTAAAAAGAAAACTGCTTTCATAATGATATTAGTTTTTAATGAAAACACAGCTGTAGAATTTAACTGCTCTTTCAGTGGTTTTTCATAAAGCCATGATGATTCCTTTTGATTGATTCCTTTGAGTGCCGAGCTTAACCTAATTCAAAAGGCCTCTCCTGTGCTAGATGACATCTCTCTCCTATATTAAAATAATAATCCAAGATTCTTGCCTGGCTTCCTCGTTCTCCTAAAGTACTTGGTCATGTGTTAACATATCCGTCCTCCTGCCCGTCGCCTCTCTTAAAGAAGAAACCAGACTCCTCTGCATTTTCCATCATGGCCCTTAACTCATTCGTCCTTTCTTTATGCGTGAAATCCATGTCGCTCTCTTCACCATGCGGCCAGAGTGTAGTTCTTTATGATTGGGAAAAGGGAGAAACCAACTGTGGACTGACTCATTCATTGAGTGACTGTGATTAGAACTGCCCTCCACAGTGAAATCTCTAACTCTGTAGGGATTTTTAAGGGCTCTAAAATCAACCCACCTCAGCTTTTTAGTGGTCTGTAGTTTCTGTGCTGTTTCCACGTTGTTCACTGTTCGACTGCCCGCTAATGCCAGGTGTTACGAGCTATTTGTGAGGTGCTGAAAGTGATCCGTCTTGTTTTCCTGCTCACTGGATATTGCAGCGTTAAGCAGTGCAATGTAATCGAATCTTTAAACAACATCAGGCGGTGAAGCTCAAGGTAAACGGTAAAAACGGCTCGCACAGATGGTTGAATCTGCCTGCCCTGATGAATTTTATATTGTGTCTGTCAAACAGAAAATAATACATAAATGCTAATAATAATGATAATATTAATAATAATCATAATAATAAAAGTACATTGTATTTGCGTAGCACTTTTCTAGACACTCGGACACTTTATAGGAATCAAGTAAAATTGGAAACAGAACGCAAGTACATCAAAATCATAAAAGGAGAACACTTCTAAATAACACGTTAAAAGAATACGACAGCAAAAAACAAATCCCTCCTCTCTAATTCCCTCAAAAAAAGAAGAAAAACAAGACAATAGTCATACATCAAACAGATATATAAAATTGTTAAAAATGCATATCCAACATTGGTTTGACTAGGTAGATAAAGTAGTGCAGAACTGGGAAGCGGGAGGAAAATTATATTTGTTTCATTCATGTTTTCACAAATACAATCTCAATCATGCAATTATATTCAGTCCATTTAACTTTGATACCCCAAAATAAGGTAATATAATCAGTAAACAGAATCCATCTACGATGAATTTAATCTCAGCATAAATCCAGCTGTTTTGTGAAAGCCCCGGAGATTTGTTAGAGACCATTAGAGAACGGACAGCATCATAAAAACCAAGCAGCACAGCAGAAAGGTCGGGGAGAAATTTAAAGCAGGGTGAGATATTCGAGTCCAAGCATTGGCCCTCTTAAAGAGTACTGCTAAATCCATAATCTGAAAATGTAAAATGAACAGGGCAACTGCAAACGTACCAAAACACAGTCGCACACCTAAGAGCATTAATCAGACAAGCAGCCTCGAGGCCCATCTGACTCTGAAGAAAGAGCAGCGATACACGGCTCAGGTGGAAAATTCTGCTGACAGAACAACTATTAATTGTGTAGTCCATAAATCTGGCTTTTGTGGTGGAATCCCAAGATTGTTGGATTGTTGGACGAAAACCAAAATAATTTCCCCTTAGCTTGCCACAAGCCTCATAATCACACCTGAAAAAAGAGGCTTTGGTTAGAGGAGGCAAAAACTGAGCTTTATGACCTACATGAAAAACGGTACACATGGAGGAGAAAACCCTGTACAAATGATGCCTCTTTTTGAAAAAAAATTTGGTGGCAGCGTTATGCTATGGATTTCTGTAGTAGAAAGCTTGTCCGAGCAACAGGGAAGATAACAGAGTTAAATACAGGACATTTCTGGAAGAAAATCTGCCAGAGGCGGCGAAAAAGCTTGTCATGGGGTTGGAGGTTCACATTCACCCTCAAGCAGGAGAACAATCTTAGGCACATTGCCAGAGCTACAACGGCTTGATTTGGATCAAAGCATGCCCATGTGCAAAGTTGTCCCAGTCCAAGTCCAGGTTTTCATCGAATTGAACATTTTTGACAAGATTTGAAATCAAATGTGCATCAAGGCTTTTCATCCAATCTGAGTTAGCTGAGTGGTTTTATTTTTTATGCAAGGAATAACGGGCCAAAGCTGGAAGAGATTTGCAGATGTGATTGCAACAACAACATTCCCTCTTGGAGTCTGAAATGCATGCCGCACTTCTCAGATTTTTAATAGTAAAAGATTTGAAAACCATGTTTCATTCTCATTTCACTTCTCAATGACGCACATTGACTTAATGTATCCGAAGTATCCCACTAAAATGCATGTAGGTTTGTGGTTGTTGTGCAATAAAGACAAACTGGTCCTTCGACTGACATATGATAATTTGTTTCTTGCTTAGATTCACAAGCGTTACTGATTAAGTCAGATATTTTTTAGCACAAGACAAAAGAGCTCATTTCCTGTCACATTAAAACAAGGAAGGGGCTTATTAAAGCAGAAATTTTCACAGATTTAATTAGATAATCTATTTACTGAATTAAACACGTTTCAAAAACACAGAAAGAAAACCCAGCTTATAATTAGATATATATCAGCTATACCAAACAAATAACACACAAGAATAGAGGAGTTGCAATGACAGAAGTGATTAATTAAGATTAAAGTACAACCCTATAATTATCACATCTTCAGACCCATGATTAGAATGAAAAGTTCCACAGAAAGCACCAGCAATGTCACCTCATAGGAGAGGGTCTGTGGATCCCATCTCGCCTGTGCAGGACTTCTTTATGCAGTTTAGATGTCACCCCTCTTCCCCCCTCCTTTCCTTCCTGCGTGGGTTTCCTCTGTGTACTCGGTCAGCCTTTGCATGCATGTTAGGTTAATTGGTGACTCCACACTGACCCAAAGGAGTAAGTATGTGGCTGTTTTTCTTGTGTTGCAATCTGTCTTGGGTTTATACCCAGTACAGATTGCCCGTCCATAACTACCCTATGAGTCTAAGTGGGATTAAAACAGGTATTGAAAGTGAATGATTGTGTTTTACATTAAAATTCAGTATTACAATGTCCTTATGAAGAGATTTTTGTTTGAGATTTTTTTTTTTTACATCCCTTTGATTTACATGTTAATGAAACAGAAGTCATAGATTACTATTGAAAAGTAGCTGGAAACTTAAAAAATAAAATTTTGGATTCTAAAAAGTGGATCTATTTTTTTTTTTTTTTTTTACAGTTTTTATTGTGCTAATGTTCTGTATTCAACAGTAGAGAGAGCACAGAGAGAAAGGAAAGACATGCAGGAAATCGTCAGAGGACGGGAATCAAACGACTTTGTTTAGGATTGTAGCCATTATATCTAATTGTGTTAGTTTTAATACTCTTGGTACTGTGTTGGTTTTTCCTCCAGGTCAGTGTTTCACAACCCTGGTCCTCAAGGCACACTGGCCTGCATGTTTTAGATGTTCCCTTGCTTCAGCACAAATTATTTCAGTTGACAGGTGTTTGCTGAACTGCAATCAGCTGAAACATGTAGGGCTGTGTGCCTTGAGGACCAGGGTTGAGATACGCACAACATACCATGGGCATCTCGCACCAGCTTATGCCTAAATGCCACCTAACTTTGTGTAAGTGTTGGGAAAGGAATAACAATAGACTGGAGCGGGCATATGATGCTTCAAAACCATCATATACAACAAAGAAAACCTAATGAATATAAAGTAGGTTCTTTCAGGATTTTGCAAATGAAAAAAGCAGACTTTGGAAGTATTACTGCATTTGCTGCATAACATTTACAGATGATACACAATGCATATATACATATAAAAATACATTTGAAGAATCTGAAGACATCTCTGTTGGTTGGAGGATAAGAATGTAAATCGATCCTAAATGGATCGAAAACAGACATGACTGGAATAAATCATTTCACTATGCATTTTGTACATAAGCAACTAAAAACTATTTTAACTGTTACATCATTAAAGCTAATTAAATTATAAATCTCAACTACAGCATCTTAAAGCTGCAATATGGCACTCTTATAAACAGTCTGCTTTTTAACATATTTATTAAAGCCATCACAATGTCCTGTCCGCATAGTATGAGACAAATGATATGAGAAAAACTCCAGGAACGACCAGTAACAACCAGGAGGGTTTTAACACTGTCAATCAGCCACGTATATATGAAGAGGAGGGGTGGGAGTTTTAAAGTACACCATACCAACATTCAAACATAGGGGCGATAGTGATAGCCCGAGGCTGCTTTGTTACTTCATTCTTGCTGTAATTGATGAAAACATAATTTTTGCTTTCTATTAAAAAAAAAAATCCTGAAGGAAAATGCCATAAGTTTAGGTCGCTTGGGTTTGGAGGAGTGTACTGTTATCACTACGTGTTAGATACTCTGTGTATGTTAACGTAGATCAACAGCAAGCCAAGCTCAATTTCATGAGCCAGGAAGCTGAGCGTCTTGCTCCTTTATTACGTTTTCTTGACACAACTTTGAGCAGTGGTGTGGAAAAGCTCAATAAAAGGTTGAGTGAAACTATAAGAAAGAAAAATAAAATATGCATCAGCTCTAAATACACAGAATAAACTTCTAGAGTCTGAATATAATTAACCTGAGCTGCAGTTAAGAAACAGTCACGTAGCAAACGTTGCTATGTAAATAAAAACTATGAAAATATGGCTTTTCTACAATAAACACATTTGGAAAACAATCTCAAAATAAACTAACAAAACATATAACACCAAACAGAACACAGATTGAACTTACAGCCGTTGTTTTCGGAGGTGTAAGAAAAGATTGACAACACAGGAGGTGAAGTTCATACATTAACAGGCAGGCTTTCTCTCTACAAACAGGTATTCCAAACTGCAACTGCCTCTGCTACCCACAATGTACTGTTATCTCAAAATTCTCCTTCAAAATAAAATACAGAGAAATTAATACTATAGAACTTTTTAAAACTAATTAAAACATTTCCAACATCCAGCCTGGGGCAGAACAAGGAGATAAGAATCCATAGTAGACCAGCCAGTCAATCTCCAAATAATTAAAAAAATAAATAGTAATCAACTCAGTTTTTTATTCTCAAAAAAACATTCAGTGTGGCTGAAGCAAAGCAGTTTTGCAAAGAAGAGTGGGCCAACATTTCTCTGTAGACATGCAAGTAAATCTCATTTTCAGTTACTGAAAATGCTTCATGTCAGTCGTTGGAAACGTTTGAAAACTGCATTATGCACAGTATTCATGCAGGTCCTCGTTATCTGATATTAACATTTATATGAAGATACTGTATGAAACATATAAGTGTGACAAGAAGTTACAGGTACATTTTCACACCACTATAGGTATGCATTGCTACTAACGCCTTTGTTCTTGTAAAGCCTTTAGTTCAGAGGCTATTCCTTTTTCACAAAGACAAAAAAAAAAAAAAAAAAGAAATTCATACCCTGCTCCACACTTGTCTGCTATGTCCTTCACCTCCCTGTGCACCACTCAGAGCTGTCACCAGTCAATAGACACACATACATGCATGCATTTCTTTCCACACATTAATGTGATGCACATCAACAACAACCACTTTCCTTTAAACAAACACGCTTGAATTTGAGTGCATAAGATCAGATACTCAGAGGCCCCACATGGACTTGCCTGCAGCTGTATGTTTACAGGGGTGACAAAAAAAAACACAGCGAATGCCGAATCAATTATTGTAAGTTGCTCGCTCAAAGGTCTACTGATTATTTTTGGTCTCTGCAGGAAGGCCTTTGCAATAGTGCTCACCCCCTTCTCCCAGTCCGGTACCTTTTAAACGAAGCATTTCTGTGTTGTTCTGTGTGTGAAGCCAGCCGGCCAGTGTTACTGATGGGGAATTCTTTGCTTTTGTTTGTCGGTTTACTGTAGCGTGCCAAGGAGGCCTCACTTGTTTGGAGAATGGGCTTCATGGAAATGAGTCACACACAATGTGATGCAACACAGCAGATCAGATTTGAATTATGGGGCAGTGAACAATGAGGTCATCGCGGGGCTGAGGGCATAAACCTCTCGGTGGCATGGAGTATAAGACGGCATTTCTTATCAATGGAGGAAACTACCGCAGGGTTTCAAAACACAGGACTGTTTAAGGACTTGGTGCAAATAAAAGACCGAGGCAGAAGACAGTTGTAAGGGGAAGTCTAGATTGGCTGTTTTATGAATAGTGTTGCCTTCAATTACTTTAACAGTCATGTTTCGCCGCACAGTAAAATGTTTGTTGTAGTTTATTACAGCATGTTGTTGAATAGATGCAATTTACTCTTTTTTTTTTCTCTTCACTTTCCAGCACTTGCCCGCCTCTCATATCCCCAATGCTGCAGCCAATGATATTTTCCATATCTTTCCCTTCTTCAGCAGATTGTCTGCAATCAGCGTCGGCTGTAATACCATCATCCCTTGGCCCCTCTTAAATTTCTTGCTTACTGGGCTTTTACTTTAACTGCATTACATACATCTTCCACTCCCTGTTCATCTGGTTCCTTTCAGCATAAACCAGGCCGAAAGATCTGACTTGAAGCACGTTGATGGGACTCGTCATTTGATGGCAAATTTGGAAAACAACGCTGTCATTTATTGTGCCTGCTTTGTGGCCCGGCTGTGACGCTGATTGATATCGAATGGCATTTTCATTCGGAGTCTTTGGGAGTGAGAATATGTGCCAGAGAGTATTGATCTGTAGCTTAGCTGTTCGTGTAGTGCGATAGGATGAAGAAAGGAAAGAATGACTACATGGTCATGCTTGATTGAACAAAAGTATAAACAATAAACATTTGAAACTTTTCACATTTTGTCAGCCACAGTCTTCAGTGAATTTTATTTGGATTTTATTTGAAAGATCAGCACAAAGATTTTTTTTTTGCTTCTTCTTCTTCTTTTTTTAAATTAAATATCTGTAAAGTATTGTGGGCATTTGTGTCCAGTCCCTCTGAGTCAATGTTTTGTAGAACTAGCTTTTGTTGTAGTTGCATCTGCCTAGGGTCCGCTGATCTCTGTCAGCTTTAAACCTCTGGTGATTAAGTTTCTTGCTCCTGATTTTTTTCTTTTCACAGATTGTCAAATGGATTCTTGTCTTTACTTTGACTAGACTCATCATGTCTGTATGTTTAAGGGTAATGTGTTTTGTACCCTGTATTTTGCTTCACCCTTTTTCCCATCAAGTCTGACCAGCTTCTCTGTGTCTGCTGAAGAAAAAGATTCCCACACAATGATACCGGTGCCATTGTGTTTCTTTTGGGGAATGGTGTTTCATACTGATATGCAAAATGAATTCTCTTAGACACACAAAATTCCTCATGATGACCATTAAATGTAACATTGAGTCTTAATGGACGTAAGGATCTTGTTTGCTGTCGGTAGCTTAGGGAAATCTGAAAATTGCCCTTTTTTGAGCTTCCTTAAGATAATTGCTTTCAATTTGCAACTTTTCCATAGAAAGGAATGGACTATATTTATTAATAAAGATACATAGGAAGGCGATAGCCTGCAATACAAATGCACACCACACTTTTCAGTTTGTAAGTTATAAAAGTTTTGTTTTGGAATAACATGCATCATTATTGCCTTACTTCCTCACAGTAACTGAATTTTGTGGCTATTTGCTAACAAAATGAAAGGCACTCTAACAGTGGCTAATGGTATGGTAATGCAAGTTTTGTCACTTGTTCCTTTTTGCATCTTGCCTTCCACCTTCTTAATTCATCCACACAGCCTTCAGGTGCAAATCTAGCACCTTTCTTTTCCCAAGTTCATTCTTTTGACTGGTGAATAATGCTCGACAAGAAGAATTCTCAAATCCGCTGGGTTCCTTTTAGCACATTTACAATGTGCGATTGCAGAATAGACTGCACAAGGCTGAGGCTGACATGGTCCAACTGTCTTCAGATGAAAGCACCATGCTCCCTTTGGTGTGGATGCCTCACTGGCAATTTGTCCCTGAAGTATCTTTCACATTGTGTAATAAAGTCATTTTACCACCTCTGCGTTGTGCAAGGGAACCTGATAGTGTCACACAAAGACAGATGACTAGGACCATAGCCTGTGGGCCTGCAGCAATAACTAACAACGGGCCACGTGCCTGTTTTCTAAAAAAAAAAAAAAAATGAAAAAGTGTTTGCATCCTCTGCTTGAGTGTGCTGACAGGCCTTTTTTGAAGGCTTTTACTCAGATAGGACGATAAATGATAGAAGATCTGTCATAGGTGAAAGGGAAAATGTAGGTTCAAGATCTTTATTGGAGGATAGAATAAGTGAAGTACTTGTTGACCAATATGGTCTTTAACAAAGCTATCTTTGTACAAAATTAATTTACCAAGGTTTTTGCTATGGTTGGTTTATTGTGTGTAGGAGTCTGGATTTCTGAATGCATCACAAGCATTGTACAATCTCTGCTCAGGACTGGGTACCTGATTAATAGTGGTGTGGCATTATTAAATCCATATTATTTAGTTACAAAGTCCTTTTTTATTGAGTTTTTCCACCTTAACTTTTCTGAATTAGATGTTCAGTAATCAAAAGTAATTGGACACTTGAAGGAATCAGTAAAATAATACGAAAATTACTCAATTTGTAAGCCTACATAATCTTAACCTTCCTGTTTAAATATTTTTTCAACATAAACACTAGCTTACATGTTTAATATGAGAGTTAGTTAGTTCTTTTTTGTCACTCTAAATACTCATTGGATATGAACATGAAAGATCAGAGGGGGATAAATTTTAGTAAAACAGTTATCCTTCTGCTTAACAGTGAATGTGGTTTGAACAGGGTAATAATTGACCAGCTATAGTCAGTGTGCCATATTCTTTATGCTTGTTGTTCCGGCTGGCAGGCGGCCTAGCCAATCTGTTTTGATATTCTCAGTGGCGCCCCCCACCATTGAAAAATGCTGGCTACTCCCTTAGCAACCATCCCTGAGAATCAAGTTCAATTCATACAAATAGTCATCTTCTCCATTCAAGGCATAAATGCAATAATCAATAAATACATAGAGATGTATAGCAGGAAAAAGACAGAAACGGTGCCCACTTTACAAATTCTACAGTATTCTGCTGTAGAGAATAGGTTCTGTTGTAATTATACAATTCTGAAAGCACAACCAGCCCTCGAAACAAATGAATACATGGTGATAGGAAGCTTGGAAGCAGGAGCTAACACGCTGAGAGCTGCTTGCACGAGCAAGACATTTTGCTTTCTGGTAAGTGCTGAACAACCAGCACTTTTAATTTATCATTTGCTCCTTTCTTCCTCTTTTCACACTCTCTCTTTGTCTCCTTCCACTGATCTATATGGGTCACATGGACGAGAGTCTTTCATTTTCTGCCTGGGTACAGCATGCATACTATTGCTCCATATTCTTTATGCTTATATTGAATTAGAGACCAAGGGGATAGCTGTGGTTTTTAAATGAACATTAGGAGGCTCCACCCTTTCAGAGAAAGCTTCAGCTTCACCATAAATCTCCACCAACAGGCATCGACAAAAATCCTAGACTGTTATGATGCAATCTTTGGTTTATGGCATAATTACAAAGGCTAATACATGAAAAACGATCATGAAAGCATATGGCAGAGTCCTAATTACATCCAGAGGACTGATGAATAATGGGGATGATGTGGGACAGTGATCCAACCGCTGCTTCTCACAATAGAAAACACTATTGTTTTCCTGTGGGAAAATGTGGAGCGTGTCTCGTGTGAAACCTACTCTTCTTCCAAAAGAAAGAACCGAGAGGAACAGAGGAAAAATAATGGAAAGAAAAACTCATCTATCCACTGTTCAGTAAGGCAAGAGCACCCTGACCAAAACCCTTTTTTCCAGTAGCCCTCATAAGCTCCTAATAAAAGCTGAAGTGCTCACCTGTTTCTGGACTTTTCCTTTTTCTTTAAACTTTTAAAAAATATATGATTGTAGATTGTAACACATACTACTGGTAGCTTTAAAGCATACATTAGCAGAAAGAAACAGAAGACAACAGATAGACTGATGTGGTTAGCAAGATCAAAAAAGCACCCAAAGAAACGGACTCTTCTGTTTCCGTTTACAGATAAAAGTGGAACTAGAACAATAAGAGATTCTGTTAACTAAGCAAGAAATGCCACAGTGTTTTGGCCTTATGATAATAGCCCCCCATTGTTTCCCAATGTTATTAAAAAAGCTCCAGCTCAGTGTGAGAAGAAAAAACCCTTTAAACCCTTATTCATTCAGTATATAATGGAGGTGTGGATAAATACATGTTAACTTGGTCTGTACAAAGACAGTAATTCATATATATATATATATATATATATATATATATATATATATATATATATATATATATATATATATATATATATATTGGGCAAAAGATTTTCAAGTTGACTTGGACCTGCCTTGCAAAGACTTTAAACTTAATTTGAACTAGGAAAAATAATTCTTGAACTACTTTTACCGAGAGACTGAGGCTATAGCCGTATGGATGAGCCCAAAGCGAATTTCTACTATTGTGAAACGGCTCCAGTTGCCAACTGTTTATATGACCAGTGTTTCGAGAACTTTCCCACCATTGTCACTTTGCATTGGGTGGTTGGTTAGAGAGAGGACAGTGATTATTTACATCAGAAAGACAGGTTATTGGTGGCCCTCTCCCAATGAATCTTTTGTGTGAACCAGGTTTTTTAGTCAAAATAAATTTCAAATAAAAACATCTTAAGTGAATCCTAATTTATTAACTTTCATAGTGCCTTGCTTCTCTGATGGTTACTCTGACCTTAAACATCACACATCATCAGTCCTCAGAGGGTGTCTTTGTCTTGGGTGTGGTATGTTTAACAGTTGGAAGTAATCTATCTTATGACGTAAAGACAGAAGGAATATGACTGATCCATACACTTTTAGCAATAAAATACTGAGCTACCCCATTAAGACAAAAACACTATGTTAAAAGGAAATGAGTTCTTGTAATGTAATATTTTGTTCCCTTATTTGTGTTGCCAGCTATTTACTTCCACTGGAAAATTTCTAATCTGCAACAATAAGCCTACATGTAACAAAAACAGGCAGTCTGGTTTTACATCCCCACGGTCCCTCTCGAAAAGGAAGCACTCCTTCCTGCGATGGTTTTCAGTACGAGTTCTGATTGTTAAGCTTGAATTCTTTCGGTATGAATGTATTTCCAAGGGCAGCTTTTCTGGTGTGTGTCTTGGTTTAATCTAACAAATTTTTTCCATAAAGCTGTTGCTGTGGTATACTCTGAAAAGTTGTGCCCTCCGACAGTTGAAGAGCGACTTACATTTTATTGAGTAAATCCTTTACAATGGTTTAGGAAAATGGTGGCTGGCCGCTGGTGTACGCTTGGACTTTTCAGTGGCTGCATCTTTGACCCTCTCCTACTTATTCGCCTAAACGAGCCTTAATGAAAAATCTCGTTCTTTTCCACGTTCCACTGCTTACGCAAACCTTGACCTTCAGTTTCTCTCTTCTGCATCCGAACCCACTTCTGTTCCACCTTTCTTCCTCCATTCCTTCCGCACTGATGCCACTGTTGTTAACCAGCTAGATGTGAATAATGCATACTGTCTTCTGAGAGAAACAAGTCAGACAAGCGTGGATGGGCTGCATAGGTGGGGGGTGCTCATCACTTAAGTTATTTCTTACTAATTATCTCTTGCCCGTGGTGATTCTGCTGCATCGAAGAGCGAGCATACGTATTACATTTTATATTTGCCTGCCTACACATGATCACACATATAAGTAGAAATCTGTGAAGGCATCTAACACAGAGAAACAGCTTCTGGCCTCCTGTGCTGCCTAATAGACCCAGTTACTGCACAGCCCTGCCCTGGAGCGCCACAGAAGTCCAAGCCCAGATTGTTGATCTTGATGTGTGTGTGTATGAATTTTACATTTGTCTTTTTTTTTTTGCTTTGTTTTTTTTTTATTTTTTTTATTTGTGTGTGTGCCTGGAACATTCTTCCTTGGCTCACAGATAAAGACTGCCAGAAAATAAGGGCATACAGATAGACGCTATTTCCTGGACTGCATCATCTTTCCCAGAAAAACAGCAGCACACTCACTGAGCACAAACACACACACAGAACCGAACAAACTGCATTTGTCGTGCCAGAGGAGATGAGCACGAATCTGTGCACAAAGCAGACGCTGAGAAGGGACGCATTGAGCTTAATCCTAGAGATCTAGTCAAAATGTTTATCCTTAAAGATTGATGAAAATTACGGCAATGACAGGTTTTTCCAAGCAGATCAATGGAACACAAGTAGTCATGCTTTTTAAAAATGTTATCACAAACTTCAGTAACTTTTATTGGAACCTTATGCGATGGGCTGTACAAGCAGAATGTGACCATGAAGCGGAAGGGAAAATATGACGCATGGTTTTCAAAAGTTTTTAGAAGTAAGTGCCAGAAAAGTATGAAATACGTAGTGTTCATAAAAAGAACAAATGCCAAATGAAATGAGTGTACAACAAGAGTACGAACCCATCCATTTTCTAATTAACTAACCAGCTTCATAGATCCTGGAGAAGAAGAATTCTCCTGCAGCTCGATCATCATACCACACATCATCATGGAAATGTAGTGTTGTGGTTGATGTCTGGAGTTAATCTTCCAGTACACACATATCATATTGAATGCAGGCCAGAAAGTTCAGTTTTGGTCTCATCCTACTACAGCACTATCCTTTACATGTTTTCTGTCTCACCATTCTTACATAAAGTCCAGATTTATGAAGTACACGACTGCTTGTTGAAGCAAATGGGCTTAGATACAAATGTGCACCACACTCAGGATATTGTTTTGCCAAAAAGATTAAAAGCGATATATAATTTCCTTTTCAGTTCATGATCCCGCATTGCTTTATATTGGTCTGTCGCATATGCTTGTTGCTGTAACACGACAAAATATGAAAACGTTCAAAAAGCATCAGTGCTTTTGCAAGACCATGTATTGTAAAGATAGAATGAGACACACTGGTAAGAATAACAGAACAGATACCGAAGTCGATAGAGAAAAATGACATGACAAAATTGGAAGAGGATGCAAACCATTTCAGATATGAAAGTCTGTCTCTGCATCCGTGAAACAGAGCTACCAATTTCCCCTCGTCCCTGGCATTTGACAGAGAAATGCTAACCATATCAACAAGCTATCATGGCACAAGAGAGCTTTCCCCTCAGTAAACTGCCAGGGAGAACAGAGGTAGACCATTACAGTCTTTGATATCCCAACACTTAAGAGGTCATTACGAGGCGGATCGCACAAGCACACACACACACACACACACACACACACACACACACACAAACACACACACACCCACACACACACACACACACACACACACACACAAGCGTGGCGGCGTAAACACCAAACAGGCGCCCCTGCGAGCCGCAGCGGCTTTGTGAACCGTCTGGTTCTTGTGTTTGAGTGGGTTATGGCTATTCACACAATCTGGATGGGGCCATTATTCACATGGCACCCCACATTCACTACATATTATAGCTATCTGTCTCTATTGTGAAAAATGACAGGGACTTCAGTTCAGTGAGCTTGAATAACACCTCCCTCCTCTCTCTGTGTCCCCCCCCCCCCTCGCTCCTCTCTCCAGGTTGAGGACGTCCTGCTGCCACTGAGATGTGATTCTCTGCAGTTTCATTTCCCTCCAACAAAAGAAGATATACACTATCAGGTAAGAATATGTGTGTGGGGGGTATTAAATACATGCAGTGTGGTTGTGTAACAATTTTAAACATATTTACCAAGGTACGCTGGTCAGGTCAGAATGCATTTTTATTTACAACAGCCATATTTAGGCCTGAGGGGATAGCCAAGCAAATGCACACACACAGCTGGTGCTGTGTTTTTTTTTTTTTTGCAAACTCTACAGTATGCGTTATGCTTTTTTAGAACCCAAATGCGACCCGGGGTTTTCCCCAGAGACCTCAGGGTTCCATCTGTGCCAGGAAGTGCTCTAATTGGCCCGAACAAATGTGTCCTCTGAAAGTGCTAATCCAATCTGATTCGACCAGGCTTCAGAAAGAATATGGAAGAACGCGCGGCGTGCCGTGAAGGCAGCAAAGGACAGAAAAAAGAGCAGGAGAGACGCACTGGAAGCACGGGAGCAAAACAGAGTTCTAATTGCAATTGGCCTGCTGTTCATTGAACGCATCAGCAGGAGTTTTACCACGAACGCAGACCTTCATCTGCCCATGAAGCCACTCACCACAACTTATTTACACTGTATTTACAAGCTGAGCAAGACCTGTAAAATGTCGAATTTACGAGCTTCCGTTTAATTAGGAATACTGTCTCCCAGAGTTGGCTGATGAATTGCACAATCAGTTTATTGGCAATAGAGGGAGGCGCAGTTGTTTGATATTGACACACTTGCCAGGGAGCAGCAGTTGACGTCCGTTTTTCACTAAGAGGAGAAATATATTGCATCTTTGCTGTGTAAAAACCCAGAGGTCATGTTTTCATGCAAGATCCTATTCTGTATTGATTGAATTGGCTGAGAGTAATGTGAAAGCAGGCTGCTCACTTTCTCCTACTGTGTGGTTTTGCATTTTTCTTTTGGTGATATTTCGTGGGTTTAATTTTCAAGCGTGTTTCACCACAGGCCTCAAAATGTCCATTTTGATGGTGCCGTTCAAGACAAGCGTTAGGCATTTTCTTTTTTTTACCTTTAGATTTCGTCCGTATTGCATCTTAATATTACGATTTTTTTCTGCATTCCGAAAATGTGGTGCAGTCCTCGACAAGTCTTGCAAAATTATTGCTACTCCTTTAACTTTCGGCATTTTGTCATGTTCCAAACACAAACTCCAGTGTATTTTACTAAGTTATCAGTAAAGAAAACTCTGAAAAGTGTGGCATGCATACATTATTGTGAAAAGATTTTGCCCCTTTTCATATTTCCTTTCTTTTCCTTTGTCGCATCTAATTTTTGCAAACCATTAAATTTCTTTTAATATTAAACATGACTAGAGTAAGTACAAATCATTGTTTTCTTGTTTAGTATGAGGTAAAAAAAAAAAAAAAAGAAAGATCCAAACCGATCTGAATATTTGTCCTGCTGCGTAACGCAACTGCCGTTGAAGTCGAGGTCACAAACTGATTGTCAGACATTCTCCTACATTGTTTTGTGATACAGAGCAGCATTTATAGTTCCATCAATTACAGCAAGTTGTGAACGTCTTGAAGCAGCAAAGCAGACTCTAACGCTGTCTTCTCTGATGTTCTGTGTCTTAAATACTGGGAGACATATTTTCTAAAGTGTTTTATTTTTGTCTCATCAGTCCACAGAATATTATCCCAAATGTCCTTGGACTCCTTAACATGTTTTTAATGAAATGTGAGACATGCCTTTGTGTTGCTTTTTGTCTCCTTAACTGAGGTAAGCAACATTTTATGTGCTTTAGAAGTTACTTTTTGCAGTTTTAGTAGATAAGGGATTGCTGGGACAGTTCACTGCTGTTTTATGATTTGGCGAGTGACTCTTATTGTGCTCATACACTATCCAAATCAGTAGATATAAATTACTTTGTTTCTTATTTGTTCTTTTTTTTTTTAGATTGGACATATTTTGTAGACTCTGTTAAGCTTTAGGCATGTTTTTGGACAAGTTCTGTTTATAGGATTTATTGATTCTATGGGTCCAGCAGAAATTAGGCCTTTGTGTGACTAATGAAATTAAGTGTTTACTCTTATTTTTATTTGCAATTTAACAAAGAGGGATTTGCATATGTTTTTCCATTAATTGCTGAAACCATCATTCAAAATTAGTTTGATGATCTGGAATACTTAAGTGTTGGGGAAAAAAAAAAATCAGAAAAAATTGTAGAGTTAGGTTGAAAAACGTTCACAGAGCATGAATACTTTTGCAAGCACTGTGATTTCATTTGTCATACACTTCTTGTCCAGGATTTCTCAACCAGCATGCCTGCCTTCCTTCCTTACTTCCTTCCTTCCTCTGCTCTCATATGACTCTGAATGCTTGCTTTAAAAGCTAACTTTGTGATATCAAAGCTGCATTTTGTCTTTAATTCAGCGAAACAATGAGCGAGAAGAAAGAACAGTGGGAAATGGGATATGTCATTCTTTGTGTTCGGGTGGTGGAGGGTATGTTTCTGTCCCTGGGAGAAACAGGTGTTTCCTGCTCCACGTACACAACCTACATTTACCTCATTACTAATGAGAGCTCAGACTGAAATACAATTTGTACTCGCCGGATGTTAAGTGAGTCCACGCAGCAGCACAATGCATATAGATAAGTAAATTAGCACGCTCTGAAATTGCATGTTGCACTCACTTGTGATATACAGTACCTTGCAAAAGTATTCACACTGTATTCACGTTTTGTTGGGGTAGTATATGAGAGACTACAGCAAATAAGCAGATATTACTGTGAAGTAGATGGAAAATGGCGCAAGTTCTAAAAAGTGTTGCATTTAGAAGTATTTCAGGCATCCTTTGTGGCATGCCACTGCCAGATTCATTTAAAAAAACAAAAAAAAAAACTGATCTGCTTGCCCATCATCCTTTACAAATTAGGCTCTGACTTTACTAAGCCGTTCTCTAACATGCATATAATTTAATCAAAGACATTCTGTTGCAGCTCTGGTTGTATGCATATAGTTGATGAAGTTGTAACTTGACTAAAGGTGTATGAACACTTTTGCAAGGCACTGTGCACACCCAATTTACCTTTAGGTTGACAAACATTTATTAAAACAACGCAAGTACCTGTATAAAATAATGTATCTGGAATTTTAGCATCAAAAATGTTGGTAAATACGACCACAATTTCAGTAATAGCTTCAAATTTCTAGGATATTCTCTACTAATAAATATTAAATCATTGCATTAAAAGGCTAGGTTATTGAAATATCATTATTTCAATTTGGAGGCCTTGCTCTTTGTGCCCATACTTACTTATTTTTTCTAATAAAACAACCTGTGCACACAAACGGGAAGTTACCATTCATACCCTCCTTATTGGTGCACCCCACCATTGAATGCACGCTTATTGTTTTACAACATGACCCGAGAAGATGGAGCCCATATTGTAAACCCTGCCAGTCAATGCCATCCACACAGCTGCCACAGAAAGGCTGCAGATTGTCCAGGGTCCAAGTTGAGGGCTTTGAGGCTGCCACTTGTGGCATGCGTGTTTTCTGTGCTGGCGTACTTTCGTCTGTGCTGTTTGTGCCTGTAAGACAGAAGCCTGTTTCTGAGAGTTGACAGATGGACCCGTGCAATTAGATGCAGCCTGGCTGTGTGGAGAAATGCACACAAACAGACGTGTGCAAACCACATGAACTCAAAGCCGGGCAACGATGCAGATGTCTCTGAAACTCTCGATCTGACACAGGATGCAATAGAGATGCAGATCTGTTTGCATGTCTCTGTGTCTGTCTACCTGTTGGGGGGGACATTATTTGTTTATTTAAGAAATGAGATGGCTTTGTGCAATATTCATGGAATTAATAGAATTACTTTTATCTCTTCAAGCCATTTTAGATCAGAAATATTTGAGTTTTTCATTAAATTTCATTCACAAATTTGACATTTGGCGTAAATATTTATTTACTAATTTTTTGCATACAGACACAAATTTTCTGTGAATTTATTAGGCCTTATTAGTATTTGGATCATATTCTGTTACAAAATAATACGTTATAATTCTTAAGATTAGTCAAAGTGATCTGGATTTTGCTCCTTTTGTCTCCCCAATGACTGACCTGTTTTCCTTTGGCAGATGCGATCCCATATAACTATAACTATCCCAGCAGAATGATGCAGCCACCACCATGTGCAATGTTAGTTTTAGGCTGTTAAATCTGAAAAAAAAGGAAAAAAGACTACCTTTTACCTGAACACCTTCTTCCACATGCTTACAGTGGCTCATGGCACACTACAAACAGAAATATTTGTGCCTTTCTTTAAGCAACAGTTTTTTTTCCTCAACATTTTTATTTTTAATCCCACAACATGCGTTGTCATGATGAGATTAAATGATAGATGCCAAAGTAAAGAGGGGTAAACACAAACTTTCAGATTTGTATTTGTTGAAACATTGGAAACCCATGTATCATTTTACTTCCTCTTCACAGGTATGTGCTACTTTGTATTCACACAAAGTCCCAATAAAAATATTAGTTTAAGATTGTACCCTGATGAGATGTATAAAACTTCCATACTTTCACAAGAAGAAAAAAAAAAACATCAGATGAACTATGTTAAAAAAAAAATAAAAATCTGCATTTTGCATTAATAGGCATCTGCTGACAATAATAGGCATACAAATGCGTCAAAAGATAACAATTCTGTATTTAGCTCGAATGGGGATGTATTGACCTTTGGTAACAGATCAGCCCAGAGGAGATTGGATTCACGCTGAAAGGTCATGTTTTAAGACTTGGTTGTGTTGCAGCTGTGAAAATCTCGCTGCTGAAAAACTCGAAAATCCCCCAACAAGTACCACCAGGACCATGCCCCGTAAGCACTTAACCTTTAACTTTTCCAGTGGCGGGGCTCTTTGCTCAGCGGTGCGGCTCAGTGCAACTGTACTGCATGGCTCCCAGGTGTGATGATGGCAATGTGTGAATGTAATCTGTCTTTCTCTCCTTTCAGCTGCTTCCCCTGTGTCATTCATGCAAACCCAGGCATGTTTTGTCAAAGCATGGTTGAAAGGAGATTATCCATTGATAATTTATGAATATGTGTCAAATGCTTGCAAATATTACTCCAGTAATTACCATTTCTCCCATTTTGCCTTGGTTTAGTCTGTGACTTGTTGACTGTTCCGTAGATACAAGTCAATCCCTTATGTACGCTTTCTTTCCTCCTAAGATCTGCATAGAGCAGCAAGGGAGCACAAACACACACACACACACATACACACACACATACACACCACAAAGTGACACGTATATACTCAGATTAAAATTCATTTACAAACACACACATATTGACACTTACAAATACAGTGCATTGGCACCTGAGTGCATTGGTACAACCTCCAGGACATGTACACTTGCATACACATATCAGCTGGGAATAGCCTACAGAGATGCTCTTTGTAAACAAGTTGGAAAAAGCAGCTATTCAGGGCCACACCATATTCCATGTAGGATTAGCCGCCTTATTTGTGTGAAGCGCTTTTATTGAAGAAAACAAGTCATGGTAGTAAGTCCTGTTCTTTCTTCCTAACCGGTGCCTTTTCCCACTTATGGTGTTTTGCTTGCAGGATAGTGCTAATCATGTAGAGTATATTGTAAATGTAGACTTCTAAAGGGCTCAGCACAGCAATGTGCAGATGCTCTCACAGATGTTTTCCCTCCATGTGTCTGTTTACCAGTTCAATTATCCTTATCATCCACTACAGAGATTGTTGATATATTTAGGGGCCTTCAACAGAAATTTAATCAAAAACACAATGTTACATTTGCAGAAAAAGTCCACTTTTGTGTTTACTGTACGTCTTGGCCAGAGATGGCAGATGTTTCATTTATTGTGAGAACATGCAGTGTGTTGCAAAGCAACCAATTACCGAAGGCTTACATTCTGATTTTTTTTTTTTTATAAATTAGTTTCTTAAGTGTTTCAACAAGAAAAAGTTGAAACTTTTTTAAACAGTTTACCCTGTTATTATACACAATATCTTATAAAAATATGCACACACATATACTTCTGCACATTTTGACACAAGTAGCCAAAAAAATTTATACAAGTCGACTTTGTCATATCACTAAATAAACTCAAGAACTGATTCCTTTATTTTTTTCTAAGAGTCTCAAACATATATACAGGCTGTTAGGTTTAAAATACTGAGCTTCAGATGTGGGCTCATATTAGAAGATGAGACTTATTCCACCAGATATACTTGCTTCATTTGTGGCACTTGCATCAAGATCGAATGCCATGAGAAAACTACTCAATACACCAATAATTCACAATAAAGATAAAGAAATATTGAAAACCAAGAGAAAACATATGTCTTTCATGTAATTCTATGAAAGTCAGATTAAATAATTCAGTTTAATCACTGTGATCCCACTTTCAATCTCTGCTGAATTACTGTATTTTCAGTGCACCTGCCTGCTTTGGTTTGCTGATTGGAACACATCCGCCCACCAGGGATATGAAACTGCAATAAGATCCAGACCTCAGGTCTGTGTGATTTGAATATGAAATGATTAGATTATTGATTTTGGCTATTTGGATCTCCCACCCGAGGCGATGCCGAGGCGGCACAATCACCGCAGATGACATTTAGTACTGTGTTTACCTTCGCTGTCCCCATTGATTGCATCAAAATCGCCACCCATACATCCTGCAGGAGCTCATTGTCTCATCAATTTGCAAGAAGTGAAGGATGGAGCTCCTCAGAAATGCAACAGTTGTGGCCTTTGTGTGTGCAAATAACCACATTGCCCTGCAATCAACAGTGACACCGTTGCTGCGGGCTAACATTTCAAGTACCTTTGAATATCATTTTGAACTGATGCATTTCATGCAGCTCCTAATCAATTGAAGCCTGTATCATTAAATATTTGTCAGGAAATTTGGTATATTGAAAATTAAACTTTTTAATGGATCCTACTAACAATAATGTTTAAGTATTAATTACTTTATTTTATTTTATTTTAATATTATAATTTTAATCTATGACAGTGAGGTTTTAAAACATTTTTCCAGTGTATTCATTCTCTTATTGTACATACAGGTTTTTTCTTCAGATTGATCACTTTCAGAAATTCAGTCCAATTATGTGGCAACCACATATATGCTCTAAGCCTACACACAAGGATCAACCCTGCAGGGAATAGCAATAACTCTTAATTTTTATCTTTTTTTTTTTTTTTTTTTTCATATGTTGATGCTCCAGGTACATTTCTTCCTAGCGCACTGCTGGGCCTCCTCAGTCCCAGCAAACTTTGAAGAAAATTCTCTTCCTCAGTGCAGATTTCTGCCTTTGTTCCCAGAGAACTAAAAACGCAACATCAAACAAATGTATTTGCAGACAAACGTTCCCGCTTCACCGTGGACATCCGTCACGGGATGTTATGTTCACATCACAGTGCTCGGTTTTGTTGCCGTCAAAGGGTCTCAGAAGGACTGTAACATTCAATGTCTTCTGTGATATGCGAGTGAGGGGTATTCTTTATGAGTCCACCAGTGTGCGTTTTCTTATGCATAAGTGAAGGTGACAGTCTGAAAACAAATGTATCTCCCTCTTATCCATCTGTTTTTTCAATGCCATTTTCTCAGCATTTAGACAATCCAGGCTTAAGTGCCCCCTTTTATATTTATACACCAGTGTTGATGCTTATGTATTATTGAATCATGAAGAGCCTGGTAAGCACCCCAGAAAGGCCTATTTGAATAAATATTTCAAGACCTCGATACAGTTCACGACTGCAAAAGCAAAAGGTTGGGTGCTTGATGTCTTATGCAGGAATGTCTTTTTCTTTGCCTGACTTTACTGAATCACTGGGATCTGAAGTTTGCTGATTCTGAGCAAATCTTTGGAAGTTTGCGTTTCTCTGAGCCGGTATTTGGATGTCCTATTAGAGGGATAGGAGAAGCAGTCTCGTTATCTAGACTAGAGCGATCTCTTTCAAGTAAGGTTAGTTTGAAATGCAAAACAAAGGATGAGGAGCCCATGAAGAGCGGTAAACATTTCTAATCATCTTTACTGAGCAGCAGAGAGGAACTGCATTGACGGAGGACGCGGCACAAGAAACGCACCGAACCGAAAACTGGGATTGAAAACAGATTGCATGAACGTGAACGAAAGGTCCAGAACTTGAAAAAGAATAACTGATAGTTGATGAAGCTCCTATTTATTTAGAGATTTGAGGATATTTGCATATGAAGCCTGCTTCATATGGGGGTTCAAATGTATGCCACAAGTCTTGCATCTGGCCTGTTTTTCTGCCTCCTTCATCAAAGCACCATCACTCATTGCTGAGGTGGCAGTTCTTCCTACTGTACTGTACGGGACGACTTTCTCCTCCCCCCTCTGACAAATACAATCGCATGTGCACATAAATGCTGCCTCCGGGTTTAAGGCACGGCTTTGACGGATCCATTTTGACAGTACTGGGTTCAGAGCACAGTGACAGAGGGGAGGAGGGAGATGGCGACGGAGGGAAGAGGGAAGGTGGTATGAAGGAGAAGACAGACGAATCAAAGGGAGGAGAATAACGGCTGTGGCAGTAGAATCAACATCAATGCGTCTCTCGCTGACATAATTGAGTGTATCAGAGGCAGTTTTGTAAACCATTAGTTTCACCCCCCCTTATGGGTGACTCTCTTCTATTTGTAGAAAACTGCAGCGTCATCTGTGTGACTACATGTGATCGTAGGTTTAGAAATGTGCAGTGTTGTGCAAAAAATATTCATTCACAGCCCTTGAACTTTTTCGCCTCACAAGCAGAAACTTCAAATCATTTTATTGGGATTTTATGTAAAACTGAGGGCAAGTAGAAGTAGAAGTATACATTGTTTTCTCATTTCTTTAGATTATTTTCTTGTCCTGGAAAGTTTCCAGTTGTGCCATACCGCTTTTTAAAATGATAAATGTCCTGTACCCCCATAGAGCTTTGTCAAGTCCAGAGGACGCCAGAGTGCTTCACACTACATTCAGTCATTCACCCATTCACTCACACATGGTGGCAACAACAGAGGCGGAAGGAGTGGGGATCAAGCCAGCAACCCACCGATTGTGAGACAAACTCCTACCACCATCGTTCCAATAATTGATAGTTTGAACAGTGCTTTGTAAATTGGAATTGGCTAATATGTAACAGCAGAGCAGAGCAGCTTCTCAAATACATTTCAGCGTAAGGGGCTTTGTTTCTACCTGGGACAGAGTGTAAAGTTCATCATGGTGAGTATTTCAATCAGATTATCTGTAATTTGAGTTGGCCTGTGCGGCAGATGTAACGTAATAGGCTCCAGTTCCGACAACATCATATTCAACAGACTTATGCATCTCCATTTCAAATTTGAAGTGACATTTGCTTTTACCTTTGAAGCAGAAGTGAGACGTCAGTGTACTTATATCCCTGATCAGCACAATTTCATTGTGTTCCTAGTTGCTCCCATGGCTGTGAAATAAGAAGTTTTATAGGAAAGTTTCTGTGCTTCTTGAAACCCACAGACAATCCCAGAAAGATGAAGAAGTTGAGAAAGGACTTTGAGGGGAAAAAAAAAAAAGATCTCTTCTAGTTCAATGTTTGTTCAGTATCACTGGTTGGATGTTTGAACTTGGTGTGAAAGGGGACTAGAAGTGAACAGAGGCAACATTCCCTGAGCCCGTTATGTCTCACACTGGTACAAACATGGATTTTAACTTTCTGCTGTTGTTTTTTCTCAGAAAATAAACTTTCAGCCAACTTTAACCCAAAAGTCCTTACCAGTAAATATTAGGATTCTGATGTTCCAATTTTTTATATGAATTTTTAACACTGAGTAAAAAAAATATTGTTTATTAACCCTTGTGCGTACGAGGACTGTGGCAAATGCTACAGGTTTTATGGGTGTGGAGTCGGTTGGACCCCATTTGTAAACACAAGGGTTAAAGAGGATCTTTTGGAAAGTTTGGAAAGTCCAATTCTAGAATTTTAAAGAGGCAGTGTTATGTATTTTAATCAAGTTAAGTATGCTACCTTCAGTTGTTTATATATCAAATATGACTTAAAAAAAACTTGACTTTGCAATTTAACGTGTTGAACTTAGGTCTCTGTCTCTTTAAAAACTCTTGCTGTTTCTGAAACTCTGCCTACAGAAGGTCGTCACATGGCTCCTCTACTAACCCTTTAACAACGTTTTTACATACATTGCACTGAGAAGTAGCTCATATCATGAGCTTTCAGCAGATGTGCAGTTCCAATAGGTGTTTGCTAATTGCTGCTGACTAGTCTGAAGGAGCTGAGAGGAGAGCAGATAGGGGGAGAGATGCTCTGTGAGGCAGAAGCTCGGAAGCTTGGAAACATTTGGATTATAAATCTAAATGCCTTTCGATTATGGATGACTTGTAGCTATTGTGCTGCATATTTACAATGAGACATATTTTTTTATTGTTGATAAATGTGGTCTGTCCAAGTTAAATAATTAAGCTTAAACTCAAATAATGACAGATCTAACCATAAGTGATTTTGGACCCTTATGGTTAGATCGAAATAATTTTAGAACAAAGTAAAACCCAGCTTTCTGTAATGCATTCTAATTCTCTTTCTTAACTTTGGAAACAACCACCTCACCTCTGAGCCAAAACACTTTTCCATGAATGACAGAAACTTCTTATACAGTAACACAGTAAGTATACCAAAGGTTGTCGAAAAGAAACGCAGTGTTATTTGAGTCTTAAACTTTTTGTATTGTATCCCAGCCTGATGTTTGAGGACTGTTTTTATAACATTTTATTGGGGAAAATGCTGTTCCATTATTTTAAAATTAGCTTCATATACCCTTACCTTTTGGAATGCATGTGCCTCACTGTCTCCTGCTCCCCTGCCCATTTATATCATCATCATCATTTCTGCCTTGATTAATCCATCCATCTTTCCACTTTTATTTTTCTGATCATTATTCCTCCCCGGTCCTCTCTGCATGTTATGCTATTTCATCTTCTGCCCTCCGTTTTTATCCTCCATCTTCTCTTCCTTCCCCTACACTCCCATCTGCTCCGCTTCTCCTCCCCCTCGCAGTGTTTCCTTGCATATCTCCACCTCAGCCCATCTAGTCTCATGAGGGAGGCAGCGCGTGCAGAGTTGATTAGACTGGAGCATTTGAAAGTTCAGAGCAGAGCGCAACAGAAAGTGGTGCCTAGCCGGCAGGCAGAGACGAATCAAAACGGATGTGCCTTGCACAACGAGGTTGTTGGCGAAGGATTTTCAGGGTGGTTTCAGTGCATTGGATTTCTGGGAGCGTCCTCAGAGCAGTCAGAGGCAGCCATGCGGAAACTGCAGTGGTCCGGTCAAAGCAGGAGCTTTCCCCAGATGCATAGCATGTCAAACACAGAGGCAAAGGATGGTCTGCTGTGTAAAAATGTATTAGACACACACACACATGCATATATATATATATATATATATATATATATATATATATATAGCTATTTTGCAGAGAAAGATGGACTATTTAGATTTGCATAGCAGGTATAGATTACCCCAGAAGACTTAAAAATCTTGTAGCTTTATTGACTAAAGGGAGCCGAGTGCATACGTCATCCACACCTTACAGAACCATCTGTGATTATAGTTCCTCCTCACAATTATGACCTAATTTGTGATGGTCTGCTACATAAAATTCAAATAAAAATAGATTAATAAAATGTGTGTGTGGGGGTGGTGGATGTAACATGCATAAATACTTTTGCACAATTCTGCCTATAATCTAAATATCCCAGGTTAAAAGATGGTAACCACTACCTACCACAGATTTTGAAATGAGGACATTGCGTTTGTACCATAATGACTAAAACATGTCCCACAGATGTTGGGGTGACCCATGCCTTCCAGGCTGCTTTCTAGCACTCTGTGGTTCTCTAGTGCTCAACTCAGCCACACAAAAGAATTACAAACAGTGCTGCGTGAAATAAATCACTGGGCAGATTGTCTCTAGGCCACAGATGACAAGTATGCACATTCCTACAGTTAAACTGCCCCTCACCCATGTGTGCCTACTGTACATGTTGGGATGCTGCCAGTGGGATGCTATCGTGCTGCTTTCCGCTGCTTCAGTAAGATATACAGAATCAGAGTGAAAGACACAAGCTGACACGACTGTTTGTCTTGTCGAGTTAAGATTTGACCAGCACAAACACTAACTTGTCATTAATTGTGATTTTAATGTAGTCAGAGGGGGCCATGTGTGTGACCTCTCCCCATCCTTAAGTTGAAGCACAACAGATACATGCTGTGGCCATGTTCCCAAGATGTTCATATTGTTTTGGAGCTGACAGTATGTTTCCTCTGAGCCTCTGGTCATGCTGAGGGGCAGCTCGCTGCCAGTTAGTTTCTCTCAGCACAGAATTTGTCCTGTCCCACTTTGCTTTGTCTACATGACAATCATTTGTTTGTTTTTTTTTCTTTTTTAGCTTTATTTAATTTTAATTTTAGCTTTATTTTGTTAAGGGAAACTAAGAATTAATTTGAAAAGACCTTTGCAGTTTTAAGTGTACACTAGGTTTGACTTGTCTACGTATGCATTGTTTACATGTTTGTGCCAATCTGTGGTGGACACTTACATAAACTACAGAGGTGAGGTCATCCCAAATTTAGTTGCTGTAAAGAAGGGCATTACTAAGACTGTAAAACATCCTGAATCATTAGGGATTGACATTTTAAAATGCCGTGGGCATTTGATGTTAAAGATTATTGTGGCTAGTATGGTTATTACAATACAAAAATGTCATACTTGATGCCAAATCCCATTTTTGACACTGCAGATCTTTTAAATAAATATGGTTCTTTCTGATAAAGTTTGGAAAATTATAACCAATAACAGTGTAAAATATTCCATTTGTTAAGCCAATGAATTGTTTTGGCAACCCTAATTGTTTGGTGTTACAAAAGAGCAGTATCATTGTGGATTTACTAGAAAGTGTAGAAGCTCAAGATTGTAACTCCACTGAAAACATCTACTTAAAGTTTTGTTCTCTCTCACAAGAGAAGGTTATTGATCGACCTTCACTCGCGCCGTTCAACATGTCTGTGTGCCGTGTGCATCTTTCAAATGTGGCCTGTATTTGTGTGCACTGTGGTGGTTTTGCGCGCCACACGCATGATGCAGATTGGAGACGCGGTTGTGTTCATGTGGGTCAGGTGCGGTGATCTGTTTTGTGCTTGGCCTCGGATAATATCCTCCAGGCGTCCCTGGCTTCACACACACACACGCACACACACACACACACACACACACACACCCCCACACACACACACACACACCCTTATTCTTTTTCGTTGTTGCTCTCGATAACTCTTGAGCTTGTGCTGTCCTCTTCACCACACAGCAGTCCAGTCTTTTGAAAACCATTGGTAGACAGCCATAAATTAGCCGCGTCGCAGTGTTCACAGCGTGTGGAAAACAAAGTAGTGGCTTACAGTCCGGATATTACGGTTTGTGGAAAATCTTCTGTGACTCAGTGCTTTAGATATATACAACCAGCTGGGTCAGACTGGACAGGAATTCAATCCCCATTGTTCTGAACAGTGCCCAGACAATGTATATTGATAATGATTATGTCATACCATGGATTATACTATGTATTCTGATGTAGCTGTTTAGTGCAGGAAATTACTACGCAAATAACACTCTACATTTATCTTGTCTGATCTCATTCTAAGGTTTTTAACTAATATCTTAATGTTAGAACAGCGCCCTTTTCCAGCCAGAACTAGTTGGCACTTCCTTCCCCGGTACCACTCCTGACCTGATGTTCCTAATGTTCAGAGAGGAACCAGCCGTCTCCAAAATCAAAACCAATATGCAAAGTTTTTACATTTCTAACACAGTCTAAATTAGCCAAAGTCAAATGCTGACTATAATCGAAAATAGCATTTTAAATAGAACCTTACAACTCTGTGCTTCTACTGGCTTCATTAAGCCATTTCTTTTGCGCCTAACATGCTGAGTGCCTTTATGCTGTCCAATGTACTATTTAAGGGGGTCATTGCTTTTCTAACAGTGAGTCAGCCTAACCGTCACAAAGTCTTTAATTGTTAGAAAAACAACAGTGCTTCCCTACCTCTTACATTATTTTATTTTTGTTGGGTTCAAACTTGTATTTTCACGGATAGGTACCAGTTGTTTAGCTTGAGGCACTCACCTTTATATCTGGGGTTCATTGTAATAATAAAAATAATAATAACAAAAATAACTTTGTCTGGCACAGCAGCTAGAGCATAAAACAGACTTTGACAAAAAAAGAAAATATTCATCATACTCTGGGCAGGGCTGTGATTAATTGTACATTGTTAGGATTTGAATAAACCTCATTACAGTTCACAGGCCAGACTTCTTAGTTTTTCTCCTGATTAGTCATGTCCCCGTTGCAAAAATAACTACCTAATTTGTGTGTGTCCATATGTGTATGTTTAGTCACTCCCAATCAAAATTCCTCCTCCCTCCGTACCTACACTGATGATTATTTGCTATGTCACCTTTACCCATTAGTGCAGTCTTTACCCAGGAAACAGCTGTCCTCTCTGATTTTAACCAAAAAACATGCAGGCGTTCACTGACAGAGAAATGGTCCAAGGTTGTTAAACTTACCTGGCAAGCCAACCGAAGGTAATTTACCATAGCTTGGCAGACACATGCCATTTTACTGAACATGGTGCATAACCCCTTGAGCTTTGTTCTGCACCAACTTCTCTGTCCAACCAAGCAGAGAATGAACAACTGAGGAGACTAAAGAGTGAGAAGTACAGGTAAAAAAGACAAAGTGAAGGAAAACGAAAAGGGAAAAAAAAAAAACATGCATGAACTGCAGAGTGCTTTCTGACTCAATTGTAGCACAATGCAGAACAAACTGGCCAGGTAAAATGCATGGGCAACTAGAACTCTTAAAGAGGTGCATGCAAATGTGTTTTTTTTTTCATGAAAGGCACAATATAGTTCTTATTACACTGCATTGTTTTAATAATTTATTCAAAGTTAGGGATTTAAATGATTAATGCCAACTAATGAAACTTCTGAATAAGCTCAGTTTTGCTTGCCTTGTTAAAAAGAACAGAGAAATAAATGTAGATATCTTGCAAAAAGAATTTGAACTTTTCAATTTTATTTGATTTGGGTTTTGTGAGTTATGTTATGGGGGGGCTGCTTCACTGAGAATAATAATCCTTGTCAGAAATCTATACAGATTTGTCAGAAAGCTATATAGATATATAGAAACTATAAGGATTCTACACTTTTTGTTTCTTGAATTATTTGAGCTTTTGTTTTGTTCAAGATTTGAAGCATAGACAACATATATTTAAAAAAAAAATTAATGGGCACAAAGATTAATATTTTTGTGGGTTTTCTCTAATCTGCACGGGGTCATAATTGTACATACAAGCTCAAATGTGTGCAGCCCTCCCCCCCACGTAACTCCCCAAGTGGTATTTAGCAATCTTTCAGTACAGTTAAAGTCATTGCCATTCTGGAACCTAAATGTTGACTTACTGTATAATCAGTCACAGTTTGGTTTTCTTTAAGTCATTAACCCCAGTTACCCATGAAAACAGGTGTTGAAATGGATAAAGTGTTTGGTATGGTTCTTTCTCGACTCTGTTGAAAATATGTTAACTGTTAAAGGAGGGACCTTTCCAGAAAGCCAACTACAAAAAATGAACTTTGCCATTACTGATGCTCATTATGTTTAGTTTTATATAAGTGCACAGCTTAAAACACAAATATAACATTAGGACAGCTGATAAGCTGTGTTTGGCAACTTGGGGTGTTCAGCACAGCCTAATAAAGCGAGAAGCATTTATGTGTGAAAGTTTGTATGTGCAAGTCAGGGCGCACCAACGCAAGTGCATATGCATGTGCATGTGTAGAATGACGCATGTTGACAAGGTAGCCCAAACCGGTCGGCACTCATTAGTGAAAACGAGAATCCCCGAGTGAAGAGCGCTCTGACAGCCAGGGTACTCGTTAGGGGACTGCACACACACACACACACACACACACACACACACACACACACACACACACACGCACACAGGCACACACACAGAATTAGCCCAACATCAATTAGCTCATTCATAGATGCAACCGAGTCTGTTAGTCTTGCGACCTTAGTGACAGCTCCGGTTATGTCGACCCTGTAGGAAATGAATATTTGGAGCAGAAAAAATTGGGACATTAAAACTGTATCACTTGTGCATGCAAAGCTAGGAAGCACCATGACCTCATGTTTGTTTTAGGCTCATATATGTTTTTTTTTTTGTTTTTTTTTGCTAATGTCAACACACACTAACTCAGCCAATCATATGACATCAAACTGACGAAGACAACTTGCAGAAGTTCAGGCCGAGCAGAAGTTCAGGCCGAGCAGCAGAATGGGGAAGAAAGTGACTTTGAAACATGGCAAGGTTGTTGTGCTAGACAGATTGATCTGGAGATTTTAGAAATTGCTGATTTTCTCACTGGTTCACTGAAGTTGGTCTGAAAAGACAAACAAAAAGCCAAATGGGAGATGTATGGATGAAAATGCCATGCTGGCGTCAGAGGAGAATGAACAAAGTGGTTCAAAATGGGGGGGGGGGGTAAGGCCTTAAAATCACCACTATTTACAATAAAAATATGTGTAAAACCGTATGTGAAACAGTATCATGTTAAACCTGGAAGGAGATGGGCTACAGCAGCAGCAAACCACACTGGATTAAGGGAGCTCTAATGACAAAAATGGGCTCCAACCCACTCTTTTTGAATGACTTTGGTTGTATGTCAGCAATTTCAGAAAGTTCAGAAACTTTGGCCAACTCATTTCAACTGGGTTTGAATGTGTGGTCTTTCGTTACAGCAGGTACATGTAACACCCTAAATCGAGGATTGGCTCATTCTTTTGTTCTGGTCCTGGATGCTAGTTGATGTGTTGCTCTGCTCCTCTCTGTTTGGGTGTGGCTCCACTGAGATACAGTAAAACTAGCTCAGCAGAAAGAAATGTGGAGTTTATTCCAAGCGACCTGCCCTTATTTGTTAACTCTTTTTACAAATTATAAGGTTCACAGAGACAAATGATTTTGCCAGAGCTTAATTTCACAGCAGTCTGGTGAGTACAGTGTAAACACATCACATATGTTCTGATAATTGGCGTCATTAGTGCCTGTTTATTCATAATATTTTAACCAATCAGCACATTAAGATGATGAACAGAAATAGGTTAGAAACACATGGCTATGCTTTGGGGCTATAGCTTTTGTCTATTTATTACAAACTCTGCAGATGGAACATCTTTTTATGTCTTTATTTCAGCATATGGGCGAATGCAGCGCTGCTGAATTATTTACGCAACTACAGTGGTGTGACTTTGGTTTAGTCCTAGATTGCTTCGGGCTATTAGAGCACTATTGTCTGTGAGGACACCACAGACAACAAGGGCACAGAAGAAAATGAAAGAGTTAATTAGGCGACGGGAGGGATGCTGGTGGAGCTTAAAGAGTGATGGAATAGCTTTTGAATTATGAAACAGTGGATGGAATGCTGCGACGGGTGGCATCCAGCCATATGTTACCACACAGCTCCTCTATCTAGCCAGGGACAGCTGGTCAGATTGCTCATGTTCAACCGAGTTAGGGACCAATCAATCAAAAGCGGGCAACTTGTTCGGCCGTTTAGGCAGAAGCCAGAATAATACACGGGACACTATTGTGAGTGTATCACTTTGGCGGCAATTAGGAATTTGTCAAGAACTGTTAGCAGAAATGAAATCTCTCTCACATGGAAGCTTCTACTTACAGAATTATACGGGTTTGGATGGTAACCAATCCATGTCTATTTTCAACACAGACATGTCCTGTGAGTTCTTATTCTGATGCTTCATCAATTTACCAATTTGTATTCAATTTGGGTTCTCATCACAGAAATTGACAGCAGAAAACATGATATTTTTAAGCTCATTAAAAATAATAATAATAACGTAAAAAACAACAACAACAAAAAAACGATATTTTACAAAGTTAGGAAAAGCAAAAGTAAACATTTTCCAGAGCTGGAAGATTATGATCAAAGTTCTTTAAAAAAACAAAACAAAAAAAAAACTGCTGATTTCATAAAATGTTTGGACTGCTTTGTTACGGAATGCAAATCAAATTTCCTCTTGTGCTGTTCAGCTTCAGCTGAAATTAAGTTTAGCGTGAGTATCCATGATAATAATCTTAAATTAATTTACAATTTCAAGGATTTCGTTTGCCATCCAAAAAACAAAAACAAAAAAAATCCAGATAACTTTTCAACTCTTATCATGCCTTGTGTCGTCTGTTCTGAGAGATTCAGATTCAGCACAGACGTGCCTAAAGGCACATCCGTCTGTCAAGTGTGCAGAATAAATGCTTTTATTTTTTTCCCCCTTTGCATCTGAGTCATTCTCTTTATGCAACTAAAATTGTTTTCAAGTTCTGAAAAATATCTGAGAAGCTATTTGACTTCACAGCTCTGATATGATTGAGACAGCCTGATATTGTCTTAGTCTCTTCTGGGCCAAAATGATATGGCCACATTGATCAATAGTCTCTGTTACACATGATTTATTTCCCATGGCTCAGGCTGTCTGCTTTGTTCCATCTGTCCCCAGCTCTTGCAAATTTCTGCTGCCTCTCTTTCTCTCAAAGTCTCACACACACAAACTTGACATGAATGCTTAGTTGGGGCTGTGTCCAGGTTCCCATGAGAATGGAGACCATTTAGGCTCAAAATAGGACTTCTGCTGCCTTTGAACCATCCCTATGAAAAAATTGTTTGAAACATAACTAGGTTCATTATATAACAGCTGCACAATGTTGTGATCCTTGTGCATACTTGGAAAAAAAAAAAAGTATGTGTATATACTTTTTGCAGAGTGTATGTTAAACGTGTAAATATCCCATATTCCATGATTAAAACTGGTGACTTTGAAGGTGCGAACACAAAGCAGTTGAGTTACCTGCTGAGTGGGCGAGTGAGCCAGTGATTGAACAATGTTGGCCTGCTTTAATCCGTTCATAAAAAAAGAAGTGGAAACAAGCCTCACCAGTCTGTCACTGTTACAACTTATCTCAGAGACCATCGTCTAATAATTGTTTATTGCTAATGGACCATGAAATGAACAATTAGATCGGGACATCAATGTATTTCACACTTTGATGCTGATGTGGAGTGAATCTTGATACAGATAGAACATCAACAGTGAGCATTTAGAGTTGGATCTCTTTCATATTATTATATATGTTGTGTATGTATTGGCATATGATCTGTTTTCCTTGTAACATATTTCTTAGCAACAAATCGTCCTGTTCCTCCTGCAAGGATATTTGAATTTAATTTAAAATAAAAATGTATAGAAAATCTTTGTAATTTCTAAATTATTTTCTCTTCTGTCATATTGTGTCTTGACTTGCCCCTGCAAGCTAGCGGTTTGAAAAATGCTTGCTATTTGAGGTTAATCATTTATTTTGAGGATTTTCTTTAGCGTTCAGGTACTTTTTACACATTTTTTACCTTTAGAGTTCAACCATGACAACATACCATGCAACATTCCAGCACCAAATTGTTTTAACACCATCTATTCCAGCAATCTTTAAGAGATATGGGGGGTGGGATCTGGCAAAGATATGGCATAAACCTGAACTTGTGTTTAATAATAGCTAGCCTAGTGTTGCCAACTGTGCAACTTTTTTGCTGAGTTTAGTACAGAAACAAATCGATATACATCAGGTTTATGTTAAATATTGGTAATCAGCCAGAAAACTGCAATCAGTGCACCCCTACTTTCTTTTAATTACAGCAATAATAACATTTACTCCTGCTGCACTCGCAGGAGAACAGACTGCTGGAATTAAAACACTTTTTTGGCATTTTAAAAATACAGATATTACTACCTGCTTTCTTTCTGTGTGCTTTCTGCCTGCTTGCGGGAGGGAACGCACCTGACTCAGCACGAGCGAGTGTCGGTGACAGAGTAGAAGCATGCATGTGTTTTTGTCCTGCTTTTGTGAACTTTGCGATGAGCTCATGGATGTCTAGCCATCGATGCTTGGTGCGCATAGCGTCTTGCCCGCTGAAATGTGTGGCAAGTAGAAAAGCTACCACATAGGGACAGAAATTGCCCACATCTGGCCTTTCTTATAAAGACTGATAAAATCAATAACATTAACTGTGAACATCTACAATTACCATATGTGACGATCTTCTTGGCGGGGGTGGGCGCTCTTGTTGGTGGGGCAGGGATTCAACTTCTTCGACAGAGCATCTTCTTGTGTTTTGATATGACATCCAACTGAGCAAATCTTCTCTGTGTCGATCTGCAGGCCTGTATGGTGTCAGGAATACTGAGCTGTGAAAGAAGCAGCTCGGCACTCGAGCGCCTGGGCTCAGCAGGAAGCACCTCTACGTCCGCTTCCAGGTCAAAATCAGACGCCATGTGGGCCAGATGCCTGATCTTCATCTCGGCGTTGATCGCGCCCATCGCCATAGGTAAGCAACGAGCTCAGATTGATGAGTCTTCAACAGGCAGAGTTTTGTTTTCAAAACTGTTTTAGCTCTTAATATAATTTGCAATGATATACATCATCCTCTGTTTTATTACTGTGCACTTTGGCCAAACCCACAGTTATACTACACACACACACACACACACACGCACACGTGAGCTGTGCAGATGCAGCCCCAGTAGGTCATGTCCACATTACCTCCTCTCCCCTGTGACAGTGAGCTTGAAAGACTCCAAAAACAGAGCTCTGGCCCACTTGGACTTAATCC
This sequence comes from Poecilia mexicana, assembly GCF_051168715.1. Classification (NCBI taxonomy): domain Eukaryota; kingdom Metazoa; phylum Chordata; class Actinopteri; order Cyprinodontiformes; family Poeciliidae; genus Poecilia; species Poecilia mexicana. The sequence continues at coordinate 13,258,368 of NW_028263370.1, read as the reverse complement.
CATTAATGGCCATTGTCAATCACACTTTGCCCACTGTGTGCTTGTTCACACGCCTGCTGCCACACAGATGAAATACTTTAAATGCTGAAATACTCAGCGCCCACACAGACCCTCTTCAGACACACTCTCAGGCGCACGCACACACACGCACACACGCGCACACACACACACACACACACACTCACGCAAGCAAACACGCAGTCTTCCCAAGTCGGCAGCCACTCGAGGCACACAAACACTTTGCTTCAGCACCAAGAGATGAGTTTCAGTCAGGGGCATTTGCATCAGTGTCTGAAGAATAAGTCGACAAATGCAAATCGGGGTGTTTATACTGGGTGAGGATTAGCTGAAACAAAAAGTGTTCTGCTTGAGAAAACACGGAAGCAAACACACCCTTTTCTCCACCAAACCGAGTCTTGTCATTATCACAGGTTTGTGAACACAAAACATGCATATGATAAAAATGTTCATAGCAAAACGCACATTTCTAAGTTCAGAGTATTTATGAAACAAACAAGAAAAAGAACCGCAACTAAATGAGTTGACTACATTGCAATATTTAAAGGTGGGAACTTAGATACAGTTTCTGAAGGTAATTTGATATTTTTAGTTTCAGAAAACGTATGCATTAAGCCAACTGTTTCAAAGAATTGGGAAAGTTTCTATTTTGTCATTGCGATTGATTGAGATATATAAATCAAATTGCTGGAGATCATAATTGGCTCCAATAAAGAGGTCAAATACAAATTATATTTTTCTTTTTTTACCCTTTTCCTTAAATCTTAATTTCCTGTTGGATTCAAAACTACTACCTCTGTGAAAAACCATTCATAATATAATTTGTATTTCTCTTTAATATATCAGTTCAACTTTTTGTTATGTTTTTTGTGTGTTTTTTTTAACTGTTGGAATTGTGATGTCCTGTTCAAAAAGAGTTTGTACTGAATATTCAGGGTTTCCCACAGTGTTTTATAAGCCTGGCGGGCCACCAGGCTTTACTTGTGCCCAAACCAGGCTAAGCATTGCTTATTTATTTAAGTTTATTTGTTTGCATTTTCCAAGACTTTATAGTTGGTGTTCAGGTATTAATCCTCCGATCTTTCAATAACACATAAATATCAAGTGATATTTTCAAATTTCCTGTCAACTTCAAACTATTTTTAACTCAAAAACACGACAGGCTGCTGGATGAATGACTGCCTTAGAACCCGACCACCGGGCTTGGCAGGTTTTCTGGGGGAAACCCTGATATTAATATTTCCAGTCTTTTCATTTAAAGTACCTTTCACTTTTGAAAATGTGCTGTTCTTTGTTTTTACTCTGAGGATGCACATTTTTTTCAACCGACACTTTGACAGTTCAAATGAGAGATCACCTTTTAAATCTCTCTGCTTTTTCCATCTCACCCTCTCATTCTCCTTCCTTCCATCTTTTCAGCTCTTTCGCCACTCTCTTGTTCTTGGCCCAAATGCAGAAATCAATATCCTTTTGTTTCATCCGCACTCCCTTCGAGGCAGGGAGAGCAACTGAATAAGATTGTCTGTACCGTCCACGGCTGCCAAGTTTCTGTCGCCACTTGCACAACTAATGACAGACACATTAACGTGCACTCACGGCTCACACGTTATTAGATGAAGAGAAAGATGGGGAGCTGGTGTCTGTGCGTCAGTGGATGTGTTTGTAATGCTTCTGTATCAAAAAGCTGAATGTTCTTTGTTATGAAGTGAAATGTGTGTGGCGGGAGCTCTTCGGAGGCAGATTGAACAATCTGTTATTGGACTTATGGGAGATATTGTGAAACTATAAAGAATAAGGTAACGGATGGGGCAGGATTATCTGTGACAGTCAGGAAATTTTACTCCTTTTGCTCTGAGTGCTTTTCAGCTCACTTCATCTTATTGCAACTTGATCATTTTAGATGACAATTTTATTACCCTGGATATTCACTTTTCCTGTGGATTCAGTGTAATTCTTATGAAATTATTGTTCTAACTTTAAAGGGATTAAATATAGACCACATTTCAAGTAAATGCTTTCCAAAGTATGTTAGCCAAGCTGGCCTTTGGGAGGAGGGGAGGTGCTGTAAAGGTTTTGCCAGACATTTCTACATAACTTAATCTACGTTAACCCTCCAAAACCAATCTCTCGTACTGAAAAAAACAAAAAAAAACAAAAACAAAAAAAAAAACAGTAATACTGATTGTTTCATTAATTTGCAAAGTCTTGAACTGTTTATAAATTGGCTGTTTTTGGGGGGGAGATTTGAATTCAGCTACTTTTTTTCAGTGAAAGGATAACCCTTCAGCAAGTCGGAACATTTTGTGCAATTTCATGCTTGTAACAGTCCTGGGGTGACCCTTTACTGTTGTAACATGACTGCACACCAGAAGGCAAAGAAAGGTCTCTGAAAACATTAATGAACAAATTTGGTACGTAAAAACTGGAGTCCCCTTCACACAGTCTTGGCCAGAACCCAAAATAAAACCTTGGAGATGAATTAGCGAAACCCAAGTCTCCTCATCCAACATTATTGTCCGACCATGAAAATGTGCTTCTGGAAGGATGGGCAATAAGATAAACCTACTCCTAAAACTTGTAGAAAAGTCTTCACAGAAGTTGTAACTACAAAGGTTTGGACCAACAGCCCTATGGAGTAAAGATGGCATGTCACTCATATTGGTGTAGTACGTATTAATACTTTGATTTTCCTTCCGTCCGCATATAGCTTTAGCTTGAAATGACAGTCCACGGCCAAATGATATGTTGTGAGATAAGTAGATGGTTTTAGGATCTGAGTGGTCAGACAGATGATGTCCAATGGCTCAAGTGCTGACAGCTAAATTACTGTAATGCTGTTAAATTCTCACAGGTTAAACATGGCCTGATTATGTGTATAAAAATAAGACTTTCAGCTGATCTATTTACCTCTTGTTAAAATGGTGCCTAACCAAGATGTTCACAAACTCACATTTTTTCAAATTTTGCCATGTAAGAACAACAAACTTTGATATATTTTATTCTATTATGTGACAGGCCAATACAAATGAAAGTGCTAGAAAAGGACGCAATTGTCTTTTCCACAAAAGCAGCGCCTCAAATAAATCTGATTTTATTATACTTTTTTTAAAACAGAACTGATGCTAGAATAAGTTATTAGATTTTTTTTTTTTTTTAATCAAACACTTTGGTTTTGCACAACCTGGCAGCCACTGGTTTTCTGTGAAGATCTGTGCAGCAGGTTTAAATTCACAAATCGTATCACCGATGCCCTAGTATCACTGACTTCATTTATAAACACTCTGCTTTAAATAGCAAGCAGTGTCTGTGAACGCTTAGCATTCCCAGTGAGCTGGTCTGTAACTGGACCCAACAACACCGGAAAACAGGAGCTAAAAACAATGTTTACAGAAGGAATTATGAAGGTCGCCTGGGAATGAGGACGGAGAGAGAGAAGTGGTGCCAAGTAAACATAGCAGTGGAACTGGTTTGGTAGAAAATCTTCTTGTACAAAGCTGTCGTACAATTTAAAATCTGAAAAGTTAGGTGTGCACTTTATTCTGCCCCCTTTGCTACGATCCTGGGGTTACTTTTGTTCCAGCTTTGCATATTCAGAGACAAGCTTGCACATTTCTCTTTGCAAAATAGCTCATGCTCATTTAGATTGGTTATATAGCATCTTTGTCGTCAATCGATTATTTTCATGTTTTGCTATAGCATCTCGATTCTATTTAGAAATTAACTTTGACTACACCATAATTAAGGGTTTTTTGGTACTGTTAAGGGCCCAGCATGGTCGGACCGAAGTCGAACTGTTGATGCACAATCATGTGGATTTCGGATGGTTGTTTTCGCACATTTTCACGGCCCAAAAGACGCACCGAGACGAGCTCCCCCTTCTGCTGCGGTAACATCATGGTGTTTTGTCGTGTGTGATTTACAATGGCATGATGAACACAGCGATCGGTACAAAGAGGAACGACTTTTACAAGTTCATAAGTTCAGAGAAGGACACAAGAAATGAGAAAGAGGAGCTTATTTTAATACATGCTTCCCCACGGCCTCCAGCATTTGCTCTTCAAAATCTTCTCTCTGATTGAGAAAATGTATTTAAATATTCTATCTGTGCTTCAATCCCTCCTACTTTACACAGTCAGTCAGTGCAGCAGCTCATGGAAACGCTGCTTTCCACATTAATGAACACACCCATGACATTTAGACCAATCACACAATAGCTCCACATGGTGAATGGGGTGAAAGATTTGCCACAGGGGTTGTGACAAGAAGCGGCAGACGACATGAGGGAGAGAACAAAATTTCACGATTTTCATCACGCAGCTGCGACGAGAACTGCAGGGCCTTTTTCAGTTTTCTTTCAGAAATTCTCTTTATTTAGCTCTGTCCATTGTCCCATCCAATTACCAACTTTTCTGCCTTTGCTGAAGAAAAGTATTTCTCCACTACATGGGTCTTCACAGAAATGGCGAATGCAGTTAATTTGGGGGTTTGGAGTAAACCAGGAAGGGTTGGCAAAGTGTTTCCTGACGGAGACTGAAGTTTGCTTTTGTGATCTGACCAAATGTGCAAAGTACAAAAATGAACACTTTCGCAAGGCAAAAAATGTTAGGAAATAATAGCACAAATAAATACATCTTTTTATAAATATTCAGGCTCGAGTATTGTGGGTTATTTGTTTGCGTAATTGTGTTATTTGTGTTTTAATCTTTGCTTTCTGCCCAGTGTGGACCCAGCAAGGCAACACCATAAGACATCACATCCAAAGCTAGTCTAGACAGCTGCCTCACAGTACTGTCAATCGATCCCTGCACGCTTCACTTAACCCTTTCTCCACAATATAGATTCATACAGAGGCAGCCATGATGTGACCATTGAGAAAACGTAACAAACTAACACTTATTGCGGTAACGACCCATTGCCTTAAGCACCCGTGCTCACACACGCGTAGAAACCCCCTGATGTACCATCAATGCTTCACCTGCTACCGAGACACACATCCTGTCTGAATGTGTGCTTACGGTCTAATCATGGCCTGCGGTGATACACCTATGTGTGCGTGTGTGTGCGTGTGTGTGTGGGTGTGTGCGTGCGTGTGTGCATGCGTGTATATGGCTGTGTGTGTTCATTAAAGAGGACATTTTCAGTAAATGTCACTTATATATCAGTCCTATCTCTAAGCGAGAGCCTGCCATTACCAGCTCCATGCCCGCAGGTAGCGGAACCACATGGATATCATTGACAATGGCTGTGAATTTCTTCCTCTTCATTCCATCACTCAGAGCATTTTGTATGCATGTGTGGCCGCGACTCCTTGCGTGTGCGCGCGCGCGCGGGCGTGTGTGTATTGGCGGCGTGGTGAAGGGCAGTATTAAGTTGAGCTCAGGCAGAGTGTCATTGAGCTCATTCAGATTCTTTGCTGCATATGTGTAACCATGACGCTCCTCCAGCTAATGAAAGAGTCAAGGGAGGGAGGACAAGGTTTCTATGGCAACCGTCACAAGGAGAGAAAGGAGAATGGTGGCGTGTCTTGCTTTTTAGGGACGTCGTAGGACTGTGTGCGCTGATGGTGGAAGTCTCCGTCCACGCACATGCATGTCCATGTGCAGCTTATTTTATCAGCACCAAACAGAATGATACATCTGAGTCACTTACTTATGTTTCAAACCAGTTTGATCCGGATTTAGTCTACAATTATTTATTTCTCCATATGTGAAAATTCGTAATGTGTCTGTTTACTTAGCTAGAGCAAAACACATTTCAAATATGATTTTTGAGAAAGAAATGACTCCTGAGACACAGTAGCATTTCTGAGCTTAAATTTTGCACCATTTACATTATTATTTCAGAGGGGTTAGGTGATGGAAAAACACACATCAACACCTCGGCTCATAAATCTATCAGGGGAAGACGGCTAAAGCTCTTGGGGTTGTTGCTCGGAGTGACAAAGGACAACAGTTTGTGAACTGCACCACAACAATCCTAAATCCCTGGGAACATCCAGACCAACAGCAGCATTTGTATCTCTTTATGTACTTTAGGTAACATGATTTTAGCAATGCTTTCCACTGTTTCACATAACAACTATAGTGGTCCGGCTTCACCTCCATGCATGGATAGCCAAAATCTGGAGGAGATGAATCACAGCACATGTGCAAGAATAAAAAAAAAAACAACAAAAAAAAGTTTTAAGTTTTTTTTTTTTCTTTTTTTTTCTCAAATGTAGCTAGGAGAAAAATCAAAGCTACATTTAAAAACAATCAGATGTTACTTTTCACTTCATCTCATAATTTCAATGGACTCATCAGGAAATTTGGATCAAATCACAAAGTGTGACCCCTTGTCACTAAGAGATGGCTAGATGCACATGGCAGAATTTTTTTCCTTTATCTATGTATGAACCCCTTAAAAAAACTTTGCTCACCTTTGGCCATCCCTGGTTTGAAACGGCTGACTGCAAAAATGCAGCCAACAAATCCATTTCACAAGGAACTTGCTATGATATAAATCTTTAGCAATTCTCATGTTTCTTAATGTGGATAATTACGTCTCTCTGCAGGTGAACAAATAAAGCTTAAGCTGAAGAAAGTTTAGTCCTGCACAGTTTAAGCCTTCGCTTAAACTGTGCAGGAAAAATGAGGAACAGCATTTTTGACATGTCTTGTTTCACAGTTTCTGAGGCAAAGACAAAAAAAAAAAAATAATCCAAATAACATCTTACCTCAACCCTTTGTGTGTTTGTTTGTAGTTTATGGCCGTGCCCCCATCCCCATGGCGGTGGTACGCAGGGAACTGTCTTGCGAGTCGTACCCCATCGAGCTACGCTGTCCTGGCACGGATGTCATCATGATCGAAAGCGCCAACTACGGCCGCACTGATGACAAGATCTGTGATTCGGACCCCGCCCAAATGGAGAACACCCGATGCTACCTTCCCGATGCGTACAAGATCATGTCACTGAGGTCAGTATTTAATCATTGTGGAGTTCCCTGTATTGCAGGACAAATCCAGAAAACTTCAGTTGTAATTTGTTACGTGCTGCTTTGTCGATCGCAAGTGCTGCACGGTATGCTCGGCTGCAGTGTGCAATCTCGAATCGCGCCACTTGGATAGAGCAGAACGGACATTAATGCCAGCTGCTTTATTTGAGGCAACGAGATCAGAGCAAAAGTAAGTGTGTGCTGTCAACTGTTAGTTTTTACATGTTGAGATCTACCTACATGTTAATCTGCTTCCCAGAAGATCACAGAAAACAACAGCTAAGAAACAACTACCAATGAAAAAAATAAAATAAAATGGAAAGAAAGCCAAAGGTGAAGTGGAATGCACTTAAGGCAGTGTAACTTATGAGCTCTGTGTCTTGCAGACTTGCTGCAGCACAATACCATAAAAGAAACCGGATGGAGATGTGTGAGCTCACCCTCTCCCCCACTCACTTCATCTGTGTGAAAACCTCGTCTATCAACTGTGTTGTTGGGCAGCTCAATGATTGAAGGTCATAAAGTGCTTCGCAGAGTATTATCAGTTTATTATTGAACAATTGCTCTGTTTTTATCACTTCACAAGTGATGGGATAGCCAGTTAAAGAGAGAGTTATTTTCCTTCTTGAGCAGCTCTGAGTTGTCGGAATCTCTCCTGGAGTAGGATTCAGTCAGAGTGGTTTCAGTTTGGAGAGTCAAACCAAAAAAACGGGGTTTGTTCTTCACCAAACGCCTTTGAAGAAGATACTTCTACCATGTAAGACAACACATGGATAGTAAGTTCAGTTTTTTTACCTCGTTGTTTTTGGTCTAAGACAAATGTTTGGCGCCAATAAAACATAAATGTGAAAAATAAGACCTTGAAGTATAAATGGAGAATACAGTTAGGGATGAAAACCATGCATCTATTGCTGTAGGCAAACTTTAACATTTTCTATGTAGGTTTACAGCATTTTTCAGGTTTGTCATTCTGTTGAATGACAATGTAACTTTTTTTTTTTCAATGAAGATGGGATTTTTGATGAGGGACAATTAAAACATATTAAGTTAAAGACTGCATGGTGTCCTCTAGAGCACCACACAGTGCAGTGCCAGGGTTCATTTTACATAGATGTTCCTTGAAATAAAGATTTTAGTGAGAGATTGTGCAAAAAAGAAAAGTTAATCACTATACAACTTCACAATGAGGGTACCAATAATTATGAAGCATTCTTCCAGCGCTCCAATTCTTCTTTTAGTACTTGAGTTTTTAACAGTGTTAAAATAGATGTGAACACATTAAACATTCCTCAAACTTGGTAGCTTTAAGCGTTTAGAAGGAGTTTTTGGTTAGTTTGGTTGTCATTCAAAACCCTGTGGTCTGTATCAGTCTCTATTAAAAGCTGAACTACCAGTCCGTTCTCTAATAAGCAGGTATATTGGTCAGAACTAAATGGATAATACTACCAGACTAAAGATAGCAATAATAAACCAGGGCTCTCTCTAATGAGAATGTCTGGATATACATAATTCAATTATGTCGCCATTAGTTTCTGGATTTTTCAGATCATGTGTTGCTCTGACTTTGAGTGTCCCCCCTCCCACTGCCCCATTATTTCCTCCCCTCTTCTTTCTTCTGCTTTACTACTTGCTGTCATTGCGCCTCTTCTCCTCCCTCCTCCGTGTCTCTGGTCAACCACCTGCCTCTGACATGTGCTGGTGTTGTGATGGGCATTACTTTGGCCTGGCTTGGTCTCACTAAACACTCCGGCTGCTGCAGCCTGTGTGGCCGTTCTCCTGCAAGCCAACCCCCTTTCTATCTATAATTTATATGCAGGAATACGCACGCACACACACACACACACACACACACACACACACGTGCGCGCACACACACAACATGTTCCACCCAGGGGCTACACCAGACTTTAAGCTCCAATTAGCAGAGCCAGAGGCCAAACTTAATCTGGAGGGATCCTCTGCGGAGGTGACTTAGACCGGAAACAACTGTTTATCGCCTATATTTGAGGTGAGAATGTGTGAATGCGCGTCGCTGCTGGCAAGTTTTATTTAATGCACTGAGTACTGTATGTGCATGGCAATCAACAGGGCTCAAGTGTGCTCATGCGCTCAAAGCCCTGTTTTGAAGAAATGCACACAGCAAATAACAGTCAGCATATGCACATGCACATATCTGATAACTTGTTAATGTACATTAAAGGATTTTTTTTATGGGTTTTGCAGACATTGCCGTGAATATTTTCTTTTGTGAATTCCAGTCCTGCACCGCACTCGCATCGCTCCTTACTCAGTCTGTTTCAACCTGTCTGGATCCCACTCTATCATTCCCTCTGTGTCTGTATCATCTCTGGCTTTCAAGCTCAGCTCAACTGGCTGATAAAATCAGAGCATGTTCCGCCTGCCCAGTGTTTCCAAAGTATCGTATTCCCTCTTTGTTTTCTCCTCTGCCGCACTGGAAGGCCAGGGAGAAGCGTGCGCACAAGTGCTGTGTGATGATGAACGTGTGTATATGTGTACATGTGTGTGCCCGCACCGCATAATTGGTCCTGATATCAAAGCCTCATATCTCTAGAGAGTCTCACAAGACTTCTCAGGCAACTTAGAAAGGACCTGATACTGCTGCATTTACCAGATTATCTCCCCATTGGGATACACTAGGTTGAAGGGGAAATGAAGCCTTGGCCATGAAAGTTAAGCTTAATCTGTTTTACTGGTACACTGGCCTTAGTTCAGTGACTTGGTCTGTTTTATCTGCTTTTAAACTGAAGCTCCAAATATTTATTTAAAGAATTCGCTATTGACGATTTGCTTTGTAGATGACTTTTCCACTTGTTTGAATTTTCTTTAGACTTTTTAATCTGCAACATTAAGATCTAGCTTGGTCAGATTCTTTCTCATCAAACTCTTGCCTCTATGAACCTTGCTTTTGTATGCTGGTGCATGATCATGTTAGAGCTGAATGGGGCGACACACAATTGTCCAAAATATATTGGCACGCTGATGCTTTAGGAGTTGATTTCAGTGTAACTACAGGACTGATCCCAATTCCCCATACTATAATCGTTTTGCATGCAATCAACCTACCGAGGGACTGAGTATAAAAATTTCGCAAGATTTGACACATACAGAATGAACAAAAATAATAAATTATTGTGCACTGTTCCTTTTAAGTGAATAATTAAATATGTGCCTTACCAATCTTTATATTTGACATGATGCGGTCAGGTAAGTGCCGTTCTCCTGACAACCGTCAAACTCATACTTGCCCACTGGATTCCCATACAGGGAGGCAAGATTTCTCCACTGCTCTACAGTCTAGTGATGGTATTCTTTACACAACTGTATCCAATTGTTGCACGCACTTACAAAGCTTGACTCCAGTTGCTTGGCCATGAAACCTTGTACCATGTAGTTCCCTCTGCAGTTCTAAGGTCTGTAACTACCGGCTCTGTAGAAGGTTGAAAATCCCTGCACACTCTGGACCTCGAAACCTCCTGAGCCTGCTCTGTTATGCTTAGTGGCCCATCACTTTGTGGCTTAGATGCTGTTGTTTCCAATCACTATCCTTTTTTTTTTTTTTTTTTTTTTTTTTAAATAATACCACTATCGGTCGACTGTGAAATATTTAGCAGCGAACGAATTTGACGACTGGACTAACTGCACACGTGGCGTTCTGTCACGGTACCTTACTGGAGTTCACCGAGTTCCTGAGAGCAGTCCAATCTTTCACAGATGTTGGAGCACTCTGCTTGCTTAGCTGCTGGTTGTTATACACCTGTGGCCATGGAGTTCAATGATTTGGAGAGGAGACCCTATACTGTAGGTAGCACTGTATATGTCTTTTCTAAATATGTGTAGTGTTGTTGGCTGCTTTCTGTTTTGGATAACAAACAGTGCTTTTCTGGCTTAAATTTTTTTTATATACTAAACCCACAAGGACCTCCATATCATTTGAGGCTCCACTAAAAACCCTTTTCAGTCCTGCCTTTTTTTCTAAACAAGACAGCTGGATATGAAATAACCAACACTTCAAAAGTAAACACGATGAAAGAGTGAAATGTCCAACAGTAACTGAACTTCATCGCTATATGAATCTGCCTGAATGAGCAGATGTGGTAACCACACTGTAAGTTTCTTTTTTAAATAACTTCTTACGTAGGGATTCAGCGACTTTAGTTTGATAGGAACTGTTCAGATCAAAAATCAAAATCTCCCTGAAAATAGCTAACTTTAAATGTTTTTCACTTAATTAAGAATTAACAAATTCTTAATTGAGTAGTTTGTGAACTGCGTGCTTGTGACATAGTATGGTGCATTGGAAAATCAAAAAAAAAAAAAAAAAAGAGTTGGACTTTTTAGTCTCCTGGCACGCAGTCAGCAGTCCAGCTAGAAACTGTCAAGGCCCCAGCTGACTCTTTGTGCATCTCTGTTGAGGACATATGATTCCACTTTAGAGTGTTTGTTAAGCTCCCCCAAGTTCAACAACACTCTTCCATTCAGGTCCATGCATGTTTTCCAAGAAAAATAAATGTTCCTTTTTTTTCACTAAAGCTCTCAAAGCTGCCACAGTTGGACACAGTCGGGGTGTGATTGGACGGCTGTATATTAGGGCAATATTTCATAGCTGGGAGTGCTGCACGCAAAAAATGTTGAAAACCCTCCAAGTTACAGTGATTTGTTCAGATCAAAATTACTTTTTAAGGCGTATAGGTGCTTCACGACGCACTCCCTGCCCCTCGCTGATACTTAAGTGCTTCATGAACCAAGCACCTTTTAGCCCGCTCTCTCTCTCTTTCACGTTCGTCTTCTTAATCCCACGAACACCACACTAGAGGCCAAAAAAATGTGGCCAGCCTGAAGGATGTGTAGACTGTGCACGCAGACACGTAAACTCTTCTCTGCTACCTCTGCCAGAGCTGTCGTGTTAGAAAATTACTTTTAGACTTCAAACAGACCTTCCCCCTCCCCCGGCATCTCTATACCACCTTGTCACCTTGTTTGCTCTCCTCTTCCTTCTTTTCCATCCTCCTCTAGCTCCCTCCATGCCTTCCAAAAGAGTACCTCAGCACAAAAAGAAGAAAAAAAAAAGCTCCGACAGGAAAAACATGGGTGGGGTGCTTTTTTGGCCCTTTTCCTTGCCTTTGGAAGTGTTAAATAGCAACATGCTTCATTTAATATTCTCCTATCTGTCACCCTCTTGATATTTCATTTTTTTTGTCACTCCATTTCCAGTTTTTTTTTTATTCTTTTTTTCTTTCCTCCTTCCCACTCCTCATTCCTCAAATCGGTTTACACTCCCCCATTTCTCACCCTCGCTGTCACTTTCCCTTCCTCCATCGCCATCTGTTTTAGCTTTCACTTCCATTTCTGTTTTTACATTCACTTTTTTTCCTCCTTCACAGGCAATGAGCAAAGGTGGGCTATAGGCCGGGGGCCTAAAGGTTGTAGCATGTTTCCTGGATTTAATATGCTGTTTCTATGGTTTTTGGGCTCATATCGACCAAATTCGCCCCCGTCGTCACCAAGACAGACATTAAAAGTCTCCAGATGAAACCCTCTGTGGCTCGAAAGAAAATATATATGCCACCGCCCTGTGAGCCCACGCATGCGTGTTGTCCAAAAAAAATGTACACTTTCAAAGAAACTGAAATAGTTTCTCATGTGTTCCTGCATTGAAGAACTAAGTCTCAGCCTTCAAACCTTCAGGTTGATTGTGCTTATATGAAAATGTTTTTAACCATATGCACGCTCGGGCCGAGTATTTCGAAGGTGCACATCCCACAGTAGTGTGCTTTTGAGCGTGTATGAGTTAGTAAGTTTGCAGCAGCAGCGTTTGAAGCATTCACACAGGACACAGTAAAGAAACCTCTGAAGTTCTCTCCCTCTGACTCTCTGAATTATAGAAAACCACTTGAATCGCTGACTGCAATCTAGTGTTAGCCGTGCACTGCAGTTTAAGAATGTTACCGGCGGGCTACGCCATACGGTTTGTCGCTTTTTTAGGGGGTTTGTTTTCCCAGGCTTATCTGCACTTCATCTGTCCTCCCCATTTGAGTCTAATCCATCTCCTGTAAAAGCAGAAGACGGAGGAGAAGTCGAGAGAAGCCGGGCAGATAATGATGCATAAATAAACGTTACCAAGCCATACATAAATCTTACACTTTTGATCATTATTCCACCTCTGTGACTGAAGCCATAAAAAATAATATCGTTGACTAAATTGAAGTTTTACATTGAAGCTGTGACTGCTGTGTGAATGGGTGTTGTTTTGTATTGGCTGACTAAAGAATTTCTTTAAGTTCAGCAGGGTAATATTTGCTCAATTTTGTTGTTGTATAAATGTAAATTTTTTTTTAAGCATAGGGTATTCCATAAATATCGCATATTTTCCCAGTTTGTGAATTTTACAGTGATTTTCTTTTTGTTTTTGTCTTTCCATGTTTTTTCCGTGTTTTAAGTCAAATGGAGCACTTAGTGTGCTGTCCATGTTTTCGTGCCATTGACTTCAATTCATAATGTAATTTTTGAACATGCTATTGCAAGTTTATCTCTGACCATTTCTTGCATTTCCTCTTGGTGTGATGGGTTCAAAATTTCTTCTTGTTTTGCTGTTTTCCAATAACTGAAGATGCTTTTTTTGTGTATTCTAAATCTACCAATTTGCATATAAAGACTGGGAAAAATTTACTTTTTGCGACGGATCAGAATCAATACAACCAATGCCCCAGTCATCTAAAATGAACATTTTTAGTTTGCTTAGATTCAAAGCAGACGCAACATATTTGCAAATATGGATTTGGGAAAAACTGTTAATGTTTTTTTTATTGTTCGTTTTTTTTTAAAAGATAGACAATATTAGAAGTCTAGTTTCCTTCATGAAGAAATTTTTACTTTTTTGCCCACTCTGAGAGATTGGGGGAAAAAATGTTTTACTGTGAATATGAATATTAAAATTCGTGATTTTTTTTTTATCATTGAAGTTAACAGTTCAATTCATTCAAAAAAATGAAAGGACTTCATAAAGTTAAATAAGTAGCATTTTAAAAATTCTTCACTTTTTCTTTTTGATCTATTCGCTCCGCCTCTGTCCTGCCTCTCCTATGAATCCTGCTTCCCACTGAATGAGGTCATAGCTTGAAATGTCCTACTTAATATGTGTGTGTATGTGTGTAATGGTGTATGCAATTCTACGTGCATGTGCTGCCACCCTCATAAAGTCACCACGGCTACACGGGATGCCCTGCAGCACCCTGGGGGCCCAACTGTCACCCATGCTCAGTGCAGTAATTAGGGCCCCCACACATACACACAGTTGTGAACATACACATGCATACCGTGGTGCACACATTTCAGAAGATACTTAAATATAAATGCTGAAATGCACAGCATTTTTCAAACATATTTACATATTTTTTGAATGACATAGTCAAAGTTATTGGGACATGGATAGATCTCTTCAACCACTCGGACTAAACTCGAGCTGTTTGGCTAAGAATGGGCAAACATAAGTCTAGTTGTTCAAACCTAATATACCTGCAACAGGCTTGCAGCTATAATTGCACTGAAAGGTGGTACTCTAAAACCACCTTTAGAGTCAATACTCAGAGGGGTTGAATAAATACGCACACCGCAATTACCAGAAATTTGTTTTCAGAAATATATTAAAACCATAGAATATTTTCCTTCCACTTCATTGGGCACACTTTTTTGCTGCAGTGTTCTATAAAATCGCCAACAAAAAAAAAATCTAGATTTTTGGTTGCAAAGTGATACAATGCAAAAAAGTGGACCCCTTTATAAAGGCAATGCACATACATAAATTTCCTTCTGGTGTCAACAGGATTGTTTTGCAATCAAGCAAAAGATAACGGTGCCGCAGACATTCTTCTAAACTCACAAGCAGATATACCTTCGCCCACTGAATGACAACTGGGCCCCTTTTTTTCCTCTTAAACCTCTGTATTTTCACATGGCAGAGTCTCTGCTGTCTGACCCTGTTCCTCTGTCACTGCAGCTCTGCTAACCTTAGTTATTGTGCTTCACTGAGCAGCAAAGCTACATGGCTGCCTGAGAAAGGCTTGCGAGCGGCACAGACAGCGCTCACTTCCACTGCCTCTCAAACGCAAATGCACACAAAGTGTGACACGTTTGGAGACGACGAGCGTGAATCAGTGGCCTGGACATTGCCTGTGTGTCGACAGTGACTGACTACCTGACTGACTTGATACTTTGACACTGTCACTGAAGCGCAAATCCAAACCAGAACACTAGGCAGCGATACCCCCACCCTGCCCTACCTCGGAGCCTGCTCCTCTGCAAATGTGCTGCATCCTGAAACCTCTGTGCTTTCATCAGGCAAGACTGAACCGAGTCCTACAGTTCACTTCTTTTCTGCTTCTGAGCAATGATAGAGGATAACCTCCTTCTTTGTAGGCTCTGCATCTTTAGAATTAATACAGACTTAGAGGCTTTCTTGGCCTTTAGCTAGATTTAAATGGGATCGTCTTATCTGTTTATTGTACAAAGTGGAAAAAAAATCCACAAGCAAACATAATAAAGAGCGAAAGACTGGGATCTAAGCAAAGGAATGTGCCTAGGTAAAATAAAGAGGAAGACTCCCCAAGTGTGTCCTGGAATTGGACGACATGGAGGTTGCCATGGTTACTACTGGAAGAGGAGAGAGGTGGAGGGGAGAGACGGCGGAGCTAAAAAAAAAAACCTGTACTTGGCTGTCAGTCTAACCAGAAGGATGGAACGATGAGGTGTTTTTGTTTGTGTTTGGTGCCTTTCTACAT
The DNA here is from genome assembly GCF_051168715.1 of Poecilia mexicana. Lineage (NCBI taxonomy): Eukaryota > Metazoa > Chordata > Actinopteri > Cyprinodontiformes > Poeciliidae > Poecilia > Poecilia mexicana. Next base: position 13,242,581 of record NW_028263370.1, on the reverse strand, counting down.
GATAGACCATACCATGTCATAATATTATAAATCAGTTTTGTTTGTGTTCACTGATATAAGAGATAATAATTGATAAACATACCGAGCTGAGTGTTTTTCTTAGAAATTGTGTGGAACACCTTTTCATGAGTTCACCTTTGCAAACACAATGTTTCTACCTGGATATTTAGAATAATCCAACCTTTAATTTGAGGATATAGATGCAATTGTGGAAAAAAAAAAATCCTTAGAGGATGAAAATGTTGAGCAAAATAATCATGGTAGTTAGAATTTAGCAAATTTAGCTGTACAAGTACATTTAAAAACAATAATTCAAAATTTTTTACTAAGTTTTTAAAGTGTCTCTTAGTTGTTAATCTTGCATAATTTACTAATAAAAAAAATGTTGATCAAAATGAACCCAATTAAAATGTATTCAGTTCATCACAGCAATTTTATTGCATCAGATTTGCTTTTTTTTTTTTTTTTTTTTGAGTGGATTGTCCTAAATGTTTTTAACTCTTCAGTACAAAGAAATGAGGCTGGCGTTACTAGGCTGACTGCAGATTGATGGATTAGACTGAAAATCGAAGTTTAACTTACAATTCTTGTTCGCCTGACTTGAGTGATCGCTGATCATCTCTCCAGCAGCCCTTTTTAATCGCTCACATCTTCCAAATGGCAGTTCATTTTGCATCCTGTCATGCATGAAGCTGGACAGGGCAGGGAGGTGATGCTGGTTGGTTTTACACACCCTACAAACCATCCAGCAAGCAATACATGTGATATAGTCACTGTGTGTGCGTACATGCATTTCAGGGCATGAAAAGCTTTTTTTTTTTTTTTTTTTTAAATAAAGAAAAGAAATCTAACAAAAAGAAAACATGTGACAGATGTGAGAAGGTGGCCTCCTCCAGCCAAATATTAATAATATAACACATTTCAAAGTTTTCCCTGTTGGGAAAACAACATTATTTTACCTGTGGTTTGTCTGACAGGCTGACAGAGACACATTCAGTGAGCTCCACACGCTGTGTTGGTGTTGCTCTCACTTGTGTGTGTGTGTGTGTGTGTGTGCGCCGTGTTGGAGGGGGTAGGAAGACAAAAAGTGAGACAGATCTGTCATTTCTTCATCAGTAGAGTGTGGTTGGTCTGGTACAGGTGTGATGCATCTGCTTCCATACATCCCCCAAGGTAGACATATACACAGACGTGTACAAACACACCGGCCCCCTTGGTTTGCTCCCTATCTCTCCCTTCTGTCAATCACAAACCCTGCATCAATCTTCAATTACTTACGACATTCCTTGTCTATCTCTCTCTCCCCGCTGCTCCTCTCCTTCCACTTCCTGTTCTCAATGCGCTTCCATCACTTCAGTTGTCCGTCTCCGAAGAGCCCTTCTGAATATGTGTCTATAACCACATCAGGATCCAATAAGACAGAATTGAGGCCAGTAGTGGAGGAATCTCATGTGTGTAGTGTATAGAGGATGGCGAGGGGGAGACAGTGGCTTTTTCTCCTGTAGCAAGATATTGTAACTCTTTCTGCTGTCAAATGACTTTCCTCAGCTCCCGCTGGGCATAAGGAGCCCTGAGTCGTCACCTCTTCCCTTTTGTTCTCCTCTCATTTATGGCATCCTTGATTTGGGATTTATCAATTTATTTAATAAATTTGTCTCTACATAAGAGACTTTATTAAATTTTGCTAAGAATAAAATGTTATGTATCATTATAGTGCTACACAAATTGTCATTTTATGGATGCATTTTGGATGTGAATGTAATGTTTTTATTAGCTATTTTATTTAATAGTTTCTGCTTTACTTTTCTCACAGTAATTTGCGTCCCGGCACATTACTCTGGAAGTAACAAATAAATTATTTGGAATATATGCTGTATATAGCATAATCTCTAATGCGTTCTTAATTAAAGAGTAGACACACTTGGTTGCAAGGCAAACATGTTAATATGCTTTCCCATCATGCTCTGACAGCGACTGCTTTAAACTCCTCTTTGAATCTTTTCAGATCATTTCCCCCTATGTCGAGCCTTCTAAAATGTGCTCTTGCATAATTCCCCACATACCATGCCTTGTAAAAATATGCATGCCTTTTTTCTTTTTTCAGGTTTTTTTTCCTCATATTTGGTCATATTTGATAGACTAATACAGGTTAGTAGGTTATTTTGAAAAGTGTTGTCAAAACAATTTAGAGGTCATGGATTTTTTTTCCACACTTTTCCTTGTGGCACGCTCCACTTCATTGTATTTTATTGTGCCTTAACGTGACGGAGCAGCTCCAAGTAGTCCATAAATGTGAAGTGGAAGAACAGTGTAGAACCATCTCTCACAACAAGTGCTTCTCTAGGTCTCTTGGGATGCGTCTCTTGCAGCTTCTTTTCAAATAGCTCGAGATCAGTCTGAATTGAAACCAACTGTAGTCAGCAGATTTCAAGCACCATCGAAGATGTTCAGTTGGATGTAGGCCTGGACTTTGATGAGGTAGTTAAAAAAAAAAAAATGTGTCTAAACCATTTCCATTTGAGTACTGCTACTTTGCTAGGCTGTGATTTTAGAATCACCATCGTGCTGGACAGATAACATCATGTAGTCTCACTACAATCTTGAATTATAACACTGAATTTTCGTCCTGCGTAATCATGCAAACGATTTTTTTTTTCTTTGAATTTGCCAACAAATATACCATTGTTAAAATTTCGCCTGCAAAAAAAGTTGCCTTCAAATGTCGTGACCTTTTGGTGACTCAAGCCAAAGCAATCAGTCAAGTCAAGCATCTGTTAGCCAATCAAATTTGATCAGGTTTCAAACAGTTAGCTGGTTCACACAGCTAGACATTAAGAGACACACCTCTGACCCAGACCAATGAAGCCAAATTTGAAAGGCTAAAAGCTACTGGACTCCATCTAGTGCCGATGGCTGTAGCCTGGGTCACCAGAAGGTCACAACATGGTTGCTGAATTTATGCAAATAAAAATGTTTATTTTGTAGCTTAGAATTTTTGCAGATGAAATTTTTAATGCTAATATAAAGCAAACATAAGCTATATAAGCAATTTCACTGGATAAACAGTTTGTGTGTAAAACCAGTCTAATTCTAATGAGACTATGCTTCTTCCATAAGTTTATGAGCAAATCTGTTTTCTGGAGGTCTCTTTGCAGCGTGGGAGAAAAAAAAAAAAAGCAAGAAAAAGTCGGTGACATTCACACAAGGAATCTATATTGCATGTTCAGAACATTGCACAACTCTCTAAGGGAGGCCCACCCAGAGATTTCTCTGTGTTCTTCACCATCCGTGTTCCTGATGGCGTGAAAAGAGGAGCCAAAAGATTGTTCAGCAATACAGTAATGGAACATATTACACAATCAAATATAGTTTGTGGTTATGAATATATATTTTTTTACATTTTCCACCCTGTAGCTTCCCCACTGACTACTAAAGATAAGCAACATACTATCTGCAACAAGCACTAGCAGGCACAAAAAAATGGCCGGATGGATTATGATGTCATTTTAATTTTTATTTAATTAAGCGAGAATCTCTTTATGCTGTTATACACTGCAGTTTGGCATCACGTTTGTCTTGGATTTGCGCCCAGGATAAAACATTTTTCCATGTCTGAGATTATTCTAAATAGTGACTTGCAATAGTATTTATGCCCAAAATAAAAATCTGAAATATGTGATTTGGAAAACGATTCAACTTCGTTGAATAAATACTTTGGAGAATCACTTTTCAATGTAACAGATTTTCTTCCACAGTTGCCTCTGTATTTAGCTCCATCCATCAACCCATAAACTCTGTGCAGTTGCTTTGTCCCTGCTGAAAACAAACATCTCCACTCCATGATGCTACCACCTCCATGTTTCACAATGCGGATGATGCTGTGTTCAGGGTGATGTCATTTACAGAACAGCTGTACTTATACTTAGAGTGTATTACACACTTGTGGACTCATTTTATTAATTAATTTACATCAAAAGGCAATTGGTTGCTCTTATATTGTCTTATTTAAGGGACCTAATAAAAGGACCACTTTAGTTTTTACTTTTAAAATTGTTCAACAACCATAAAAGGTTTTTCTTCTTGTTTTGGACGGGCTATTTGCTGTTTTGTCTAAGAAAAAAAACAATGCAGCAAGTAGTATGTATGCATTTAAGTATGTCAAATAAATACGTTTTTGGTTTCATTGTTTAAAAGTTAAATGTCAAGTTTATGTCTTCCAAGATTAGATCCAGTTGTCCGAATATTTTTATGTGTATGCATGTAGAACAAAATTACTTGTTCAGTTTTCAGACTTACAGATGATATAGCGCACTCATCACAAACTAATGACTAATTAATCACTGCATTATGTATTTAAAGGCAGTTTTACTGACTTCTACTGAAGTCATGTTCGCACAGTTCCATCTTAGTGTTCACAGACTTTTTCCAAAAACAACAAAGGAGAAACATTTAATAGCAGCGTACACAGTGTTCACAATAATAAACAATAAAAGCCTTTGGGTTGTTTGTGTGGAAATTTAACAAAATAACTTAAGAGAGGTCTATTCCAGAAGGCTTTGGATGCGTTGTGTGTGCTCACACTCTTGGGGTCGACGACTCTGGGAGGGAATCCGTATTGGTCTGACGTGAATACAGCTTTCATTTTGGTCCTCACACTTAACTTTCAGAAACTTCTCGCAAGTCATCAGGATTAGTTTTGCATCTTACTTGTCCTGTAATTACACATGGTTGTCCTTTTTTTCTTTTAACACTTTCACGTGCGCAGGCTGCCACACAAACACAATGCCCTCTCTGTGTTGTATATCTGCTCGCAGGTTGACATTTGCTCAGACACAGATGTTGCCACACGCACGGGCTCAGTCCGCCGCTGACAGCCTCGTCAAATCAGTGACATGGTCCTTTATATTCGCACAGATGATTGAAAGGGAGAGGAAGGCATGAAGAGAGAAAGGAGTTGTGCCGAAACATCAGAGACAATAACGGCAGCAGCAGCACCAACTGCAGAAACACAGCCTCCTTATTCCCCGCTCGCCACAGCTCAACTTTGCTAGTGAATGGTTTGTTTGTGTGAAAGAAAAAACAGCAGGCAAGTCCGTATCCAGGGCACAGCCTTCTTTGATGTGGTCATGCTAATTAACATAAAAGAGGAAAAGACAAAGAACTGTGTTGAGAATAGGTTGTAAAGGTGTATGGGGTTGTGCATGGATGATCTGTGCATCTATTTGATGTGTGGAATATGAAAATTGTGAGTTTTTGCTGATGTTTTGGTGTTCTGCTTGACTGAAGGACAGGCAGATTTTTTTTTTTTGTAAGAAAAAAAAAAACAGAAGGCGATGGAGGTACTGGGGACATAAGGGAGTCATTTTTGGATGTGAATCAGGGTACTGGCTCCGTTAGCGCGGTGACGTCAGCTTGGGCTTTACTGAGGATGGAGGGATTGTGAGAGAAACAGAGGGAGGCTGAAGATGACGCCCTGAGGGAGTCAGGGATCAGAAAGGTATTAAGGCAACGGAGAGAGAAAGAAGAAGAAGGCAGAGAACGGAGGCAGCAATAAGAGGCCTACCACATATATCGGTGTGTGTGTGTGATTTCGGAAACTGCAGCTAAGTGGGTTTAGGACAGATAAACAGAGAAAAGAATGATAGTCGGAACAACAGACAAAGAAGGAGGAACTGAGAGGAATAATTCCTAGACGGGAAGGATGAAGACAAAGGCAGAAAAAAATTGGTTTATTATCTTGGCTTAGAAAGTGTGTGGAGAAGAAGGAATGAAAGGTGCTGCAGACAGAAATAGACGGAGTGAGAGAGGAGTGATTGGGAAAAGATACAGCACACAAGGGATTTTGTCAAATCTTTGCTCCCTGCCCTTTATTTAGTCAATAACCTTCAGTGCTTTGTGAGTCTGCCATGAATCCTTTTTTGCAGTGTCATAAAGCAGAAATATGTGCACAAAAATGCACAGCTTCCGTTAGTGCATGGCCTATTTTTTAAATTTATTAGTGAAAAGGTTCATGTCCACATAAATCCAGTCATTTACTTTTCTTGTAGCAAACTGAAATGAGCAGTTGACAAGATTTTAAACATGAGAACACAAGAAAAAAAAATGGCAATAGCTAAAAGGGATGTAATCTTAGATTCGGTTTTCAGGCACACTTTTGCTTTGTCTCGTTCTGGTGTAGACCAGACGCAAATCAAAGTATTAAATTCTCCTTTCTGTCCCCCCGCCCCCCAAAAAAACCTAATGTTTTGTGAATGTCACAGTTTGCTACAGCTCCCCCGCCCCTCTCTATAAATGTTACAGTTGGTGGTGTGGACACTCTCTATACCAAACAAAACAAAGATATGAAGAGGTTTTTTATGAACAGAGGCCACATTGGTTTATCCAAAAAAAACCAAGGTGGAATTTCCACAATGAATAAAACGGTCTTCATGAAGGTTGTACTAGCCAATTCTGTTGGATCCTTGCTTTTCAGACGGAATATTCCCTCCTCCTTCTATAATAACAAGACATTACTTTTACAAAGCAGCTGACTTCCTCTGTGCTGTCAGTGTTCACATCCCCTCTCCTTAAAGACTTAGTACGGAAATAATTAATATCAATCCCGTTCCTGTAGGAGGAAACGCACTCCTACTCCTACTCCTACTTGTCAGCAGGTGAAATGACATCAAAAGCAGCAGATGGATTGTTTTTTTTTTTTTTTTAGTTCATGATGGGAAAGATGCGAGATCATTAAACGGCATTTTGTGCTCTGATTCACCACCGTGTCCCAGGTATTTGTGTTCATCTGTGGGAGTTGTGAGCAAACTTGTGGCAGCATGTCACTTTTATACCATTCCCACTCCTCACTCCACAAGTTGCACTGGTGACAGGTGACCGATGATGAAGCCACCGGGGCAAGAAATTAAAAAGCACAGAGGCGAGAAAAAAAAAAGAAGAGAGAGAGAGAGGAGGGACATGTATTGTTATTAGAATATGACAGACGTGGCAACACATGCAGTCTGAACCTTTTAAACTCTAGTAACCCTTCAATTGACCACTGACAAACTGGTCAGCAGGAAGCACCACGAACGTGACGGCAAGTAGTCCGCAGCCAATGTTCGTTTTCTCACTCATGCATGTTGCACTGGAAATCAAATTATCTCTCATGCATATTTCATTATTCTAATTGTTGAATGATACTATGAAAAAAGGAGACCTGAGGGATCCAACATGCTCATTAAAAAATCTCAATGGGAGAGTCTGACTGCTTCTAATGTAAATGTCGTCTGTTTGACAGGTGTGCACAGAGGGAAAGCAAGATCAGTTTAACTAATTGAAAGGGAATATTCAGAGGAAAAAAAAATATAGTTAATAACCCATCTTAAAATATTCCCTTTCTTCTCATATCTCCCCCCTTTGTCCTCTCTACATAACGTATTCTTCATGCGTGTTATTTCAATAATTCATTTAAATCAAGGAGTACCATTGAGATAAAGTGGCACTTCAGTGTGAAGAGCATTTTAATGTTATAACGTATATCTGTCATGATAAATTATGGGCACCAGCAGGCCCCCCTATAAATCACCTTTGCTTGCGTGGCTTGTTTAATTACACCTACTCATAAATCCGATGTGTGCATTTTTATCACTGCCCACCTTATTGTACATGCTTATAAACATGCACACAGAGAAAGTGTGCTGTCTTACATTACCTGCTTTATTAGGAGTGAGAAATACTTACATTTTGTGTGTCAAAGGAGAGAACCCCCCCCACCCCCCTTGGTGATTAGAATTAATTATCCAGAGTCTGGGTCAAAACACTTTTAAAGGCAGGTTATTGTTCTTGCTGCTGAACACACACATGCACACACACACACACACGCTTAGACACACTTGTAGTGTCCTTGTGAACAGCTCTTCAGCAACCATTGTGGGCCATCTTGCGTACAAGTGAACTCAATAATTTCATTACTATAGTGTCTGCTTCACAAGTACCAGTAAGCGTGTGTGTGGTCTGCTACATTTAAAACATAAAGAGGCCTTAAACAGAAACGACACCTGAATGTCGGGGGTGGGCGATGAATGCAGAGAAGTGCATCATGAAATTGTATGCGTCTGAGCAGATGTGGCTTTTACTAACAGAGGAAGAATGAAGCTAAATGTTACCCGTATACACTCAACTTTACAAGGTACAAACTGGAAGACGTATATCACAATAAAAGGAGAGTAAAATAAATGTAAAAAAGTAAATATAGAAATAAAAACAAAAGGCAAATATCCCGAACCACTAAATGCAGTCAAACATAAACATTTTGGTCCGCATGCAGTGAGGTTATGTGTGAGGACAGCTAACCCTGCCCATCACTCTGAACACACCATCCCAGCAATGACACATGCTCATGGCAACATCAGGCTTTGGCAATGCCCTTCCTCATGGGCCCACTAGATGAATACTTCAAAATAAAGTAAATTATGAACGGAACATAATTATCTGTGCCTTACGTTCCTTTTTAAGAAAATTATTCTAATGTCTTTTACCAGTCCTTGTCTTTAGTTTGTATGAAATGTGGAATGTGGTCGTACATTGTATTTTGTATTAGTCGAGTTGTCTAATATTGTTTTTCTATTATTTATTTAGTTCAGGCTTTTCTTCTGTGTTTGATGGTTTTGTGTACGTTTGTATTTTGTTTAACTCCCACAAAAAAACAAAACAAAACAAAACAAAAAAAAACGTAGTTATTGGTTAAATTGTTTGATTAAATGATTCGCTGACTGATTGAAAACTGAACCAAAGGACCGCCTTACTAGAGTGATAAGAAGAGTATGGAAAAGTTATGTTTAGATTGAGCTCCATTGATTACCAGTTATTATTTTTTTTTTTACAATTTATTATCATGGTTTTAACTTCCAAAGCTTTGAATGACTTCCTGAGCATATTTGTGACATTATAAAAATATATACATAAAACCTCAAATTATCCAAACAGAAACTGATGGTATATATATATATATATATATATATATATATATATATATATATATATATATATATATATATATATATATATATATATATATATATATATAATTTTTCATGTTGCCTTTGCTATCCTTGTCAATCATATATTTCATGTCTCTGATGTATTTGCATGATTTCACTGTGAACATTGTATTTTTTTTTCATTATTATTATTTTGTGAATGGTGCTATATATGAACTCTCCTTACTTTTAGAATTTTACTTGATTGGTGACAGGTGTGGAAAACAACAGCCGTTCCAGCTTACATTTGAGAAACGTTTCTTTAGATTTTGCATATTTATAAAATCTGTTCACAAAGACACAAACATGGCATTTATTTGAGAACAGAGAATTAGACGGAAGTGTGCATGTTTCAGCTACACAGACATGGAATATTCAATTTGGTTTGGCAAAGGTGTTAGTAGTAGTTTGTGTTTCAGTGAAAGCTATCACTTCTTCTGTCACTGACACTTCCTGCACACTGTTGTTCCACAAATCTAACTTTTTCTTGGTAAAACTGGGACAGTAACTGCGTACTGACACACTAAAAAGCACATGCAGCACTGTGTCTTTCCATTCCTTCTTTGCACTATTCAGAGACACAGGAGTTGCTATGGCTATAGGAGCATTTGATTACACTGAAACTTCACCTTCTACCTTGCTCATTAAAACTGACCTTGGTGATTTTCTTTAATAACTATACCAGATGGTTGGGCTACTAAGAGTAGCTCAAATCAGCCTGTGTGAAATGAACACGGGAGATTAGAGTTGGATGAATCATTTGAGACTGCAACATACTTCAATATATCAAGTTTCTTTGTGTTGGAGTTATTTGGCTTAAGTTTAATTATCCAACCTATAATTTACATATCGTTCAATTTCTTCATTTCCATAAATTGCTGTTGTTTTTTTTTAAAAAAAACCACTTTTCTTATAACGGCCACTAAATGTATCTCATTGTTCTTGTGAAAAATATTATTAAGCAGCTGTGGGCCTAACAATACATCGCTGTGGTCCTACTGTGTTACATCATCTATCGTGCAGCTCCGTGTTCAGAATTCTAAAACATAAACTGATTAGCTGTATTTTTTAACTTTCCACTCATGTTTGTCTTACAGATGCAACAACCGTACACAGTGTGCCGTGGTGGCAGGGCCTGATGTTTTCCCTGATCCGTGTCCGGGGACATACAAATACCTGGAGGTTCAATATGAATGTGTTCCCTACAGTAAGTAGCAAAATCTCATATATTGTTTATTTCCTGTCCTAAAATGAGTCACGTATGCTGGACTACCAGGCATTTCATTGATAGCACCTCGTTCTGTATGTTTTATACACTTAAATATTCTTTAAGGACCATTTTCACAAGTTATGAAATAATGGCAATTATCTGTTTTTATTAGTGGTGAAAATAATCACAATTCTGACTGCCGCTTACATTTCTTTTGCTTTTTATATTTTTTATCCTAAATTTTCATTTTGAGTTTTTTGTTCATTCTTGTAATTTAACTTTGTAGATGCAATATGTCGCATTGATCTAATTCATACAAACATATATTTTTATTCGGAGGTTAAATGTCTCCATCCTGAGTGAGGCCAGATGAAGGAGACTAAACAGAGACGGCGTGAACATGTGGTAAATGACCATGAGGTTTCTTTAATAATTTCACACTTTTTTTCCCCTCGCAATTTCCTAAAATATATCCAAAATCTGGGTTACCCCTCCGAGCTTAATGAATGCAAAGGGGATCATCATGGAGACTTAGCGGATTAAAGACATCTTTTTGTCCTTGATGTTTATTTTACACTCTCTCAGTGAGGAGGGTTTGTCCGTAAGCTTTGGCAAAATGCTTTCTCTGCATCCGCTTTACTAGAAAGCTAAATCTTATAATTTTCCAATATGTGCTGCCGTTTTGCGGTTACTGTTCAGAAACAGAAACGGCTACCTATTATTATAGCTTGTTCAGCTGTTTTTTGTTTGTCCATATACCTAAATTAAAAGTGTATATTTTTATGAGATAAAAAGTAAGAAATAGGAATACATGATTTAAAACTTTTCCCTTATATTTGACGTACTTTGATGACAATTAAATTGCCTGTATAGGAGCCTTTCTTTAGCCAGCCACGTAGCAGTAACAAGTGGTAGAAGGACAGCTGTCATAGTCATATGATAGTCAGAAATGTCCAAAATGTCCAGCCTCTCTGGGAGAAATGGAAAACTTGAATGGTTTGAAACCATAACTTCCTAAAAACTTGGCAAACATCTGTTTGGTTTATGCTTTCTGTATTATACCAGCTACTGTAGCAGCAAACAGAAATTTATAATGTGAAAAGTTATATTGGTCCATAACAAGTATATAGGTCTTAACACTTTGTTAGATTTTGGAATAAATACTAAGATGACGGCCAACCAAAAAAGTGGGTTGCACAGGGAGAATAGGTGCTCCTCATTTTGTCTCTGCTATTTTGTGCTTTTAAAAACGATGATCTTTTCATCCCCAACTTTTTCTGGCACAATCATTTCATACCAGGGCAGCCAGATCAGATGTGTTTTGTCATTTCAAAAATACACCTCCTATACCATCTATTGTGTGATGCACACAGTGTCCCCTGTTAGGCGGCTAATCTTCCAAGCCCCAGGTGCTGAACAGTCTTTGTCGAAACTGCTCTATTCAGAACGATCAATGATCTAACCACAGCTCAGAACTAGTAATTTGATGCGTCCAGTGAGTTTTGAAGGCACCCACTGATAATTGTCAATTTACATGTTGCACTTTGGCTGTACTGTTATTGCCAAGTTATGGCAAAGCTAATTAACCAGGCTGACTCATTGGAAGGACATTTTTGAGCTGATCAGAAAAAGATCCTGCTTCAGTTATTTCCACCAGTAAACTTGGCTTGATGCACCATGAGTAAAACTTTTCTTTCACACCATTCTCATCGCTTTAAAGCATTTTTAATACGATGGCAAATACAATGTTTTTTTTTTTTTTTCCTGTATGAAAGATTGGATAAGTTAGGGCTACCCTGAACCCACCTATTGCTGCACATTGATTGTCAGCTGGCTTAAAGAAAGCTATTTCACCATATTTTCAAAGTAAGCTCTTCAAATCTTCTATAGCTGTTTTCTTTCCAGGGGAGATTCCTACTTAAGAGTTGAAATAAAACTAATAAATAAATGTTGGGCATAAGATTACGCCAACTGCATTAGTCAACATAATGTACACTGATGTTTCTATCTGAGTCAGAAGCTGGTGGATCATGTTAAATATTTTTATTTTACATTTTCTACCTGAGTTTTTGTAAACCTGCTGTATTTTTATTTGAGGTTTACATACATTGAGACATTTGCATCATCCCAAGCTTAAGCAACACTGACTGTTGAAAAGAAATTGTAACTTTTTCCAAAATTGCGAACACTTTTAAAGTCCTTGTCTCAAAGCCATCTTACAGTCTTGGCACTACAGTCCACACAGACAGCCAAGGTGATCTCCCACACTGAAGCATTCAATTATGTCGAGCTAAACGGCTCTTGCCTGGCATCTAGAATGACCGGCAGATTAAATAATAGGACTATCAGAGCCCTCTCTGGAGCAGATGGAAACACAACCTGATACCTGCTTAATGCCCCGCCAAGCATGTGCGCACACACATCTGTTTCACGCCCATGCGCACACCGGCGTTCTGTGGGCTTTTAGCCTTCTTTCAGTCATTCTGGACTTATCTTGGGCGTTCCCACTTTTGAAAAAAATAAATAAATAAAATAACCGCCTGGCAAACATACTTAGTTAATGGGTTTCTCGCAGTAAAGACCGGCAGAGTAAGATCAATCGGAGATGAGTTACGCTCTGATCTGATGAACAGTCGGTCAGTGTGGGTACAATTTCTCTCTGCAAAAATAGGCAGCATATGATACAAAGTCATTAGAGAGCTCGGCTGACAGATAGCGGGGTCGTAGTGAGAGAGATGAAGAAACGGCCTGCGAAAGGACTGTGAAGGAGAGAGTTGTTGTCGACGGCGCATTAGCATCTTCAGCTCTCTGTCTAAAGTGCTCAGTCTGGATCAGGTAGCACCATGATACATTGCATTGCTCCTGGGGGTGTGTTTAGCCTGGAGAAATGTTTACAACATCACAAAGAAAGAATCATGTTGTTTAAAGATTAAGTAAGTCTTTGGGTGTCGGGAGTCCACATTTCAGATGTTTCTGTCGGAGAACACCTCAACCTTTACATGGCAGAGAGCCGTGGTATTGCATTCCTCAAATATTTATGAAATCAATTTTCTTTGAAAGGTGTAATAATGTGGAAATCTTGGAACAAGCTGACATTCAGGCTGGAGCTTCAGCTGTCAACCATCACGCAGCATGCATAAAGCAGGAAATCAATTCTGTCAGCGGCGGTTGCTGCCAGATATATGTTTTGTAAGACATTAAGTGGGGAAAAAATCTCCAAATTGGTGCCATGCATCAAACTGATTCAATAGAGATGGCTTATTTTGTGAAATGTATGACAGTGCGCTCAGGCTGTTGACTTTTTAAAAAAGAGCGCAAGGTCCAACTTTAATAAATCATTATTATGTTGGAAGGCAAGTTCAGCTATAGCTCAATCAAATGAGTGCAACATCAGGGGATATCCATAACTCTTAGTGCGTCTCCCCGGACGGCAGGCACACTGGTGGCGCTGTGTAAACATCTGACTCACCTAGCAATCATCTCTGAGGGCGACCGTTGCTAATCACAAACTAAGTGTGCAGAAAGAAAATGAGCCAAACTCCAGAGAGACACAACTTCCCACTGCAGATGCACTTTTCCCTCACAACTGCCAGTCAGGCGGAGTTGTTTCCAACTGCACAGATAGCGTAAACAATCCTCAAAGTGGGTTGTAAAACAGGCAATTCAATTATGTTCGGTTCAGTTTTCAGTGAAATGATGCACCTTCATCCCCCTCCTCTTTATTCCATCAACATTTTTTGGCTGGTGCTACCTTCACCGCTCCTCATCTCTGCAGGTTTTTGGCTGTTTTCCAAATCTACAATCGAGTGCCGTCTCTTTTTTCCCCCTCTCCGGCTCACCGTGGAACGAGTGTGTGGTGGTCGTGTGCCAAACTAGCCAGCTAGCTTCTGCAGTAATTAGCCACCTGTGTATACTCGCTCATAGCACTGCAGGCGTTCTATAAATATCCATACATCCATTAGCACAGTGCTGCACAAAGTGCTTCACCAAGGCAACTGTTATACATGGATGGGTCTGATCTTAGAAAACAACAAAATGATGATTGGTGTAGCCTTAGTCATATTGATCCTTTAACACTGAATATATTGGGTTATATAACTAAGAAAATAAATTATTTGCCTTTTATCTCAAGCAGATTCTAAATTAAGTGGAAATTATTTTACATATTATATAATATATATGTAGGTATTATTAAGGCAAATCTGATAAATTAGGCATTAACTCTGACTGCCAGATGAGGCATATGGCAAGGGCTTTGATCCTTTGAATTTGTTGAATATGCATCAACAGGTTGGAGGCAGGAAAATCAAAAGAAGTTCGAGGGGAATTTGCAAAAAAAAAAAAAAAAAAATCTGTGAGGAGATGAAGCAACAAGGGAGACTTTTGTGGAAAACTGGTAAAAATTCCTTTAAGACTTACTTTCTCAGTTACAGAGTAACATTTATTGGACAATTCTTCTATCTGACTTTATGTTTTGCTGTAAATGTTGCATTACAAAATGTTGCTGCTGCTCCCATATTCATATTTCACATTTCGAAAGACAAATGGACAACTCACGTGAATTCACCCTTTGAAAGGGTCACCTGGCTTCCATGTCTTATTACCCAGCTGTACTTCTAGTGGAAACTGTTCTTGGTAGTGGAACAAAAAGGTTACACCGCTTGATGGTATCTTTAAAATAGGAGAGGACACATGGGCCATGTCTATCCATTTCCTCATCTTCATTCAGCATACCGTTGTTCTCTCCAGTGCTGTTATAAAGCAATTAGGAATTATTAATCAGGAAAGCCAGTGATATGTTATGCAATACCCATGCAGTCTATTTAAAACAATAGAACTTGGCTCACTAGGAAAGCTAATTAAAAGATAAAATCAACCTTCTTGTCTGGCCAATTAAGGACTTCTGTTGGGTTGGACCTTTGGAATAACTTCATCATGATGACACTAGACGAGCTGTGTGTGTGTGTGTGTGTGTGTGTGTGTGTGTGTGTGTGTGCGTGTGCGTGTGTGTGTGTGTTGTCCTGGAAACAGTCACTCACCGTTACGATTGCTTGTTTAAGTGTGTGCGCATTTTGTTTGGGCAAAAACTGCAGTTGTTTCCTTGCAAGAGAAGAGAAGATGGGAAAGGAACCAAGAAAACAGAGGGAGAGATGGCGGCGCGACAGCTGAGACAGAGATAGAGGGAAATGGGTTAGACGAGGAACAGAGAGAACGAATTAACTGATAAAAGACGGCGCACGAGAGCTGGGTAGGGGGAAGCGGGGAGAGAGGTAAGTGCTGGAAATACATAGGAAGTAATGGAGAGAACGGACGAGGAGAAAAGCACGTAGTGAAATAATGAAACAGGATGGCAGGTGAGGATGCGAGGACAACGGGGTGGGAGAGGGTAGAATAATGGAGAAAGCAAAGCAGAAAATGGCCGTGTCCAGATATGACCTTGGGCCCGGGCCTTGGACTGATTGGAGATCAGCGATAATCGCTTTCAGGCTGCTGTCGCCACACATCCTCCACGGCTCACACGAATCCCACGCACATCGTCTCCGCTCTAAGACGAACACCTTCTCAATAAACCATACGTTTTCAATAAAAATGCTAATTATCGTTACACTGCAGCACAGTTAGGGTAGCACTGCTTGTGTCTCTCTGTGTGCACACAGGACAAAGCAGAAAAGAAGTGTGGTAATAGGGATGGCATCCACGACAGAGCCTTTCACCCAGGTCGAAAATATTGTAGTGCAGATTTTAATGAACGAGAGGATTTTTAATAAATGAGACACAAGACAGGTGACACATCCCTATTATTCTGCTAATGTTTTCTAATATCCATTCATACCTTTGCTCAGAATAAATGAGCATGCTTTATTCTGTAGCTGCGAAGGTACAATAAATGATTCTGCAAATGATCTGTCAGAGATAGTGGATTGATAAAAACCTGCCTCTTCCTCTGCAGGAATCAGTTCTGAATAATGTTAGGGAAGACACTGACAGACGCTGCTTTCTTGTTGACGTTCTCTTAGAATTAAGGACGTTTTCTTGCAAAGTTGTCACGGCTCTTTTTTTCTCTCTCTCTCTCCCCTCATCTTCTTTTTAGCTACGCTCAGTAGCTAAATTAACAGCGGAGGAGAAAAATGTCTCATCTCTTTGCATCATCCTCCGTGCGCAGTCCCCCCTTGACAAAACCTTGAGGTTTCAACAGATGTCTCGCTGACATATATTGTCGAATTTTCTGTACAGAAAAATGAACGGCTGTGATCTTATGAGAAAGCTTGATGTCTTACCCTCGTCCTAGAGATTAAAGCAAGAGACACCTGGAAAAAAAAAATAAAATCTTGCAATAAGCTCCACAGCAGAGGCGTCCATTAATCTAGTGAAACACACAGCGCGGTACAAATTGAATGGCATTTGTTTGACATTTTCTTTGCCATTTGGTATACTTGTTGTCCGCCACACTTTCATTTGAAATCTATTAGTTGCTGGCAACCTTGAACTCTGCATGTTTTTGCTCTGTGTATGGGAGGCTGCCTCAGATCCTTTTGTAATTTGAAGGCCTTGTTCTTTCAGTCCTCTGCCCCACAAAGTCTCCCTTTGCGTTGAATCAGTGGATTTAAATTAAAGGAATAATTTTGGATTTTTGAAGAGAGGTTCTGTTAAAAGGGTAAAATTCATAACTCTCTTTGCTTTCTCATTCAATGTGCACACATATTTGTTGACTGAAGCTAACGCTGAAGAGAAGACCAAAGCAGATTTATTCCTTATTTCAACTCTTTCAGCTTTGTTATAAGAATTACTAATGATTTTACTAATGCCGTTCTATTATTTTTAAACTCGTAATTTACGCAGTAGCTGGTAATTACATCAATGGAGCGCCAATGATTTTCCTATGTGAAAAACTTCAGAATGGAACATTGTAAAACGTTTCCACTCATTTCAACTGTCTGATGTAAAAACAAAGCAGTGGCAAAAATAATTATGGAGATTTCAAGTAAACACCATTTTGTGTTTACTTGAAATCTTGGCGACTCTTAGACTAGCTGTTAACTTAGTTTCAGGGACTGACTACTTTGAGCAACCAATGGAGCCACTGAGCAGGTCAAGCTTCAGGACAGAGTGAGACATTCAGCAGATTATGGGAAGGCTGCACATATTGGAACAAAATATGCTATTATGTTCTATCCTTTGGAACTTTCAGCTTTTGTCATAAAATGTGTTGGATTTTAAAATTTTATAAATCTTTGATTTAAAATAAGTTTTTGTAATATTTCCTAAGCTAACCACAATTCAGCTTTGAATATGCAAAATTGCTTTGAATTTTGCATATTCAAAGCAAAATTCGGACCTGTGCATTTCTGCTTACGACCAAGAATCTGAACCTCTCTTCAAAAATCCTTAACTGTCCCTTTAAATTCACAGATAACAGTCCTTCTGTCACACACTCACACCCACCCTGCTACACAGACAGGCTATCTGCTTTCCTTCCTAGTTCTCACGAGGGAGGTGCCTGCATGTGGCGAACCATTTTATGTCTTAACTCAAAACGACTCACAAACACACACGCACACATGCATGTGCACACTTGTGTTGGGTTTTGACATCAACACGATCTTCTTCCAGAGATTGCTTATTTATCTGGAGTTGTGCTAAGCTGCACCAGTTACCATGCATTTTTCATGAGCCAAGGATTTAATGGTTGCATGTGTGCGCGCGCGCTTGTGTGTGTGTGTGTGTGTGTGTGTGTGTGTGTGTGTGTGTGTGTGTGTGTGTGTGTGTGTGTGTGTGTGCGTGTGTGTGTGTGTGTGTGACATGCATTTGTGTTTGTCTTGTTCTTGGTGATGAGTTCAGGCATTGGTGTGTTGAAGAATTTATGCATGGAGAGAAATGTGGTGCATGTGCACTATATATAAACATGTGTCATGCAGAAGTTTTGCGAAATGTTTTTTCCTTTGAGGACTCTCCCCTCCTTCTCTTCTCTCCTTTCCTTTCTCATCTCAGGGGACTACTTCCATCCAGCAGGTCTCTAACAGTCTTGAAAGACACCGGGGCACAGCCTGCAGGATTAGGTTTTCTGCTATGTTCACATTCCACATGGGTTCCCCGGGGACCAAGGTGGAATGAAATTCATATGTTTAAGAGGTTTTCTTGCAAGTATGCACATTTCACTGCAGGGTGCTGTGAAGCTCTGCAGATTGAGCAGTGAAAGAGAATTGGAGTTATAGTATACCAAGATCTCATACTATGAGATCTTCCAATATTCAGAGATCACTGTTGGGTTGACATTTGCTCCTACCATTGGCCAAATAACAACAAATTTATATTAAAAAAAAAAAGGGGGGGGGGGGATAAATCAGTTTGAACAGATGAAAGGGCAGCAATATGCTGTTTGGAATCTGTTCGATGCAGCTGTAACAATTATTAAGAATTACAGAGTTCGAAAAGAAAACATCTATTAGAAGTAGTCATTTGTGCATTTTCATTCACACAAATAACTAGAACAACTAAGAAAACTTTATCAATAAGAATTAGAAAAGGATGGAAAAAACAACAACAAAAACAATGTCAATACAGTTAGTTATGTGATTGACCAGCAAAAACTGTCCAGAGGAAACTTCTTACACTTTCATTGTCAATAGCTCTTTACAAATTTTACAGCAAATGTGTTTAAAACAAAAGGTTTGTATATAGAAAAATATTGTTTATTTGTTAAAAAAAATTACAAAGATAGAAAGAGAGCATTATAGATGCTTTGTGACATTATTGGGCCTCCTTAGAATTATACAAGCTAAAAACTGCAATGTGTAAACTGGTCAGACCTGGGTTGATTTTTCTTTTAAATTTTTAACAGTCTTTGATTTGTGAAAATTATTCTCATTTTGGATATTGATTAAATGTTGTCTTGCCTTTTACTTATTAACCCAAAATCAAGCATTGTCTCATCCTATGAGGTGGATGAATAATTACACCTCTAGTGTTGTGGTTAAAGCAAATCAGCTTCCACCTTCACACACACACACACACACAGATGCTTGCACACCCATACTCACAAAAATGACATGCCATTCACAAATCACCAGCTGGGCCACTGTGGATCAGAAAGCACTATTATGTAGCACTTTTGGCTAGGCCACTGAAATGCAATTCCACTAATCACATCAATTTTCTAGTTTTCATTGCTCTGCTGCTATTAGCATACATTAAAGAGCTCATTATCTCAGGTCATTTTGTTTTGCTCTGTTTTGTTCTGCACAAAGGGGTGAGACCACTAGGGGTACAGCAAAAACATTCCTGTGCTTTCCCCCATGTTGTGCCAAGCTCCTGCTTCATCCGGGTATCCCCTCTCCATCTTTGTGCGCATCTGTCTGCCATGTGCATCTCTGCTTCCCGTCTCCATATGCGTGTGCAACATATGCGAGATGCAATCTTGTCGGATAGCTTTCCTGTTGCAGTGCTGCCTCCTCAGACGCTTATGTAATGTTATTACCAATCACACATGGAGAGCATCCTGGCACTCTCACAAGGTTAGGATGAAATATGAGGACGATTATGGAGATCCAAGATTGTATTATCGTGATTTCCTTATTATTGCATCATTAATCTATTTTTGTCTCTTGTCTCTTTCTCTACCTTGTTCTCTGCATTTTTTTCCTTCTTCAAATCGTTTGCCTGTGGCTCATGCAGAAGTCGAACAAAAAGGTAAGTCAATCAAACACGTGCAAAATCAGGGTGTGCGTGTCACTTTTTGATCAAACTGAATGCGTTGTACTTTTGGCAAGAGGACATTTCCTTTAAAGATAGCCGTCTGTAGCAAAGCAGCCTTTGGTGGAAAATTAGAAACACTGCATCTCATTAGTCATATTCTTGAGTCGGATTATTCTATGCTATTGTGGGAAATGTCACTTCTCCATCTTGCCACTGGAGTACATTTTTATAATGAGCCATTGAGAAGAGAATTACATTGACATTTACTATTTCAAAAGCTGAACTGACGCCAGTACTTTGAGAAGTCAGTGACTGTTCAATCAATATTCCCAGGCTTTCGTGTGAAATCTGGAATTGTTCTATCAAGAAGAATAGGAAAACCCCCATCTGCCACATCTGGCATGTCTGTATCTGCCGCGCTGATGTGACAGCATTCCAGTTAAATTACAAAGACCTCTATGATTGGTTGCAACGGCTTCCCAGAATTGACTCCATGTCCCACATCCCTCATAAAACATGACCTCAGTATTCCTCGACGGGAAGGCTGAGGATGGAATGGGAAAACAGTTATTGTAGCAACTGCAAAAACAGCAGACGATCAAAGATGTGCCCGCTTCTGAAACTGGCGCTGACTGACGGAAATAGAAAAGGAGAGAAGCGGAGGGCGCATTGTGAGGCTAATCAGGACTTTAGGAGGGAGCGAGGAAGGGGAACCGAAGGAAAGAGTGGAAGTAGAACAAAGGGTGCTATTTTCTCTTTATCACATAACTGATACCAGAATGTAATACGTTGAAAGTAAGGGATGGTGCTGCTCTGCTTTAACAATGCAAGTATCATTCACTTGCAATCAGTGCTGTTTTTTTTTTTAACATGGACCATATGGCTCACCACCGAGCACAGCATGGTCCTGAGGGTGACAATTGGAAAAAAAAAAAAAGCTTTGTCAGTAGTGCAAAATGGTACCAAACAAAACAACTTTTGTAATGTTTATGTTCACGATCGGTCACTGGTGGGGTGGGATTCGATGGGGAACTCCATGGGCCGCAGAAGTAGAGGGTTGTCCAGGGCACCAGTTATTCCAAGAACTTCCAAGTAATAATAGAATAGAATGGAATAGAATAATCCTTTACTAATCTCACAGTAAAGAAATGAACTTATTACAGCAGCACAGTAACAAAATATACCCTTTTAACCCTCAAACAGGGTCGAAGCTGCTGTAACAGGCTGCCACTCTTATAGTGTCAATAACGGTGAAGAAAAACAGAGCACAAACTTTGTCAGGAAATGTTTGACACATATCACTGCGTGGGTGAGGCTTATGTAATGTGTAATTATCCTCATTTTTCCTCAGTATTTCTGTGCCCGGGCATTCTACGAGGAGTGTACCAAAGTGAACATCTCTTTGAGTCTGACCACCAGTCAGGTGCCTGGTGCAAAGATCCGCTTCAGGCCTCTGATAAGATATACTACATGCCCTGGACCCCGTACCGCACAGACACGCTAACTGAGTATTCGTCCAAAGAGGATTTCATTGCAGGCCGCCCCACCACCACATACAAACTGCCACACCGAGTAGATGGGACCGGTTTTGTGGTCTACGACGGTGCGCTGTTCTTTAACAAAGAGCGCACCCGCAACATCGTAAAGTTCGACCTTCGCACGCGGATCAAAAGCGGCGAGGCCATCATCGCCAACGCCAACTACCATGACACCTCTCCGTACCGTTGGGGGGGGAAGTCGGACATCGACCTTGCTGTGGATGAAAACGGGCTGTGGGTGATCTACGCAACAGAACAGAACAACGGACGCATCGTGGTGAGCCAGCTTAACCCTTACACCCTTCGCATCGAGGGCTCCTGGGACACCAGCTATGACAAGCGCTCTGCGTCCAACGCTTTCATGATCTGCGGCGTTCTGTACGTCGTTAAGACCGTGTACGAAGATGACGACAATGAGGGGACAGGAAACAAGATTGACTACATGTACAACACGGACAAAAGCAAAGAAACAACAGTTAATATACCATTCCCTAACTCCTACCAGTATATAGCTGCAGTGGATTACAACCCAAGAGACAACCTGCTGTATGTGTGGAATAATTACCACGTGGTCAAGTATTCACTGGACTTTGGCAACAATGGTAAGTTCAATGGAGGATGTCCCTCAGTAACCGCATCTCTTCTTGTTTCTTCTGTCATTTTTGATTCCACATGAGGTATTTTATTGAGAAGTGCTTTTTCAGCTGTGACATATGGAATGCTTATAGGCACTGATCTTCTTTCAGTACTTAATTCTGTGAAATTACTTGGAAAAAGTAGAAAAAAATATTGCTCCATCTGTGCTGCCATGACTCTCACTTATGACTGTTTTTCACCTCCTCCCTGCAATCTACAGTGCACATGTTCTGAACTCAAAATACATCCCAATGACAAATAAATCAGCTCCAGTGTACCTTCACTGCTGCTCCCTGATATACTATTGGAACAGAGTTATCAGTCGTGTTGCTATTTCTAGAAATAAGAGACATCAAAAATCTACCTAGATCTCCGCCTTTAGAAGATTAGTGCTCAGACAGGGCTATGCTGAGCTTCAAACACCTTTCCACTCGCCAACTTTCTCTTCCCATGACCGTTGAGCATTCGTACAGAATGTAGCCCAGAACGTCTGCATGGAGGATGAACAGAAATATATGTGTATGATGAAAGATCTTGTAGCCTCTGCTTGACGTTCATTATAGTTTTCTTTAGCTCCATTCATACGAGTTTGCTGTCACTTTTTGCGCTTTAAGAACTCTGCAAAGGTCTATCTAATATTATGAAAGCAGAACTTTGATATTTATTTTTTCAGTTCCAAAATAGCAGGGGAAATCGAAACACCACTATCTGCCAATTTAATTTATGACTGATGTTTAGTAAGTCTTCACCTTTTATTTCACAAGATGACACAACTTGAATCACAGTTTGAAACTCTGGAGCTTTTTGCTAAAATAAATAATTCAGACTCAACATTTTATTAGCCGCACTGCGTTTTACAAAGCCACGCCCTCCTAGCCCCAGACTTTAATAAAGTTAGATTTGACTATTACTCTTTGCACAATCTCCCCAGATAATTCACAAGTTTAGTGCGACAAGCCGGCTAGTGATTGTTTCAAATCTGGTATTTCAAATTAAGTATGTGGCCATGTACTTAACATAGTTTCTGTTAATTTTTAAGATAAACAAGCCCACAGCAGTAGAGATCTATGACGATTGATATCAGGTGCACATTTAAACATTCAGAGCCTCAGATATTTTTTTTAAATCCTGCCACCACCCTAATTACCATCACTCTGTGTGACATAAATGACAAATTGGTCTTAATCCAGATTTGTTTGCCAGATTTACAGTTGTGTTGAATTTAACACAAAGTTAGTTACCGTGTTTCCCCGATAGTAAGACACCCCCGATTGTAAGACATATCGGGGGGTTCAGGGGGGTCGGCTAATATAAGCCGTACCCCGAAAGTAAGACATATGTCTTACTTTTCGGGGAAACACCTCATCTAGCTGCGCGCCGCCTCCTGCCCACGTCCGCACCGTCCCCCTCTCCATACGTTGCCGCGTCTGCCACCTCCCTCTGATCTTAATGAGCGCCGCCTCCTGCCCACTTCCGCGCCGCCCCCCCTCCATACGTCACCGCGCCGTCCCCCTCTCCATACGTCACCGCGCCGTCCCCTGCACTTGTCACTGCCGCCTCCTGCTTAAAATACGGTAATGCACAGTATTCCACTGTTCGTTCTTACCATTTTTCATTGTTTTACATGTTATGCAATGTTGTAACAAGACATTCTTGGCACTTCCTTTTATAAAACTGTTTTGTGGTGAATACAATACTGTTCAGGTTGTTAATAAATGTTAATTTTATGGTTAAAACAAAAAATTCGACAATTTTTTTCCAATATAAGACATACCCCGAAAGTAAGACATAGTGGGGCTTTTGGGGATAAAAAGAAAGTAAGACACTGTCTTACTTTCGGGGAAACACGGTAGCAGTTGTTTGCTTGGGCCTGTCCTCCGACTTAAGATTTCAATTTAGTTGAAATGTTATTAATGAAGTTTTTTTTTTTCTTTTTTTTTTTTTTTTTTCTTTATCTATTCCAAAAAAAGTTTCCACTTGCATGTCTACATCTGTACATATATTTCAACTGGCACTGTTGGGCCTGTCTGAAAAGGTCAAAAATACTGTCTAACTTAAATCGTGTCTTACTTTAGCTCTGGTATGAGTTGTAAGTTCGACCTCCTGTTCATCTTTCCCCTTGGATGGATGGAAGGGCTTCGGCCCCAGGAGCCTAAAGGGCTATTTGCCCAGCGTAATTGCCTTTCAGCACCTTTCTATGGAGTGGTCAAGGCAGTCTGGCTGCGTGTCTTATTAAATGATGTCTGAATTAACACATGCTCTTACATGCAGTTAGGCAGCGCAGTACAAGAAATTATAGAGAGAGACAGCTGTAAACTTGGTTTCTACCGATCAGTGTGTGTGAGTGTGTGAGCGGTTTTGTATGTGTGATACTATGCTGTAGAAATGTGCTTGTTTGTGAGTGTGTTTGTAGATGTGCATAATGATGAGTATGCACACGCAATAATATATTTAAAGCATGAATTGCTGTTTCGTTCATGAGTGTTTATTCATTATTAAGGTGACATCATACCTATTATAGAGCGTACAGTGTCTCGGGAGGCTCTAAAGTGGAGATCAATGGGGATTCAGTGTGGAGAATGACCTCCAGTGCATAGCAACAAGCCAGAGTGCTGACCAGACGGAGATAAATACATACAATCAATTGAGAACATCACTCTTTTTACGTGCGTCCTCGTTCCCCTGTCTCACTTAGGGAGGACAAAGAATAAATTAACTACCTTAACTACATGATTCTCTCATTCTCCAGAAAATAAAGCGACTGATCAATGCTCCAAAGATTTAATCTGTTGCATGTTGACACTACTGTGTGGTCTTTATCCCTGTGAAACCTGAAGAGAAGAAAGCCTCCTAATGTCATTTTTTTCCCTTCAAATGCGTGAAGCATTGAGCTAAACGCTGAAAGCAAACTTACCATGTTCCAGCTTTGGCATTTTTTTTTCTTGTTCCTTTTTCTTAGTCTATTCAGAAAACATAGTGAGAAAAGGGTCTTTCAGAATGTTTCAGCTCATTACTGATATAGCCTAATGTACTCCCTGTTTTTGTTTTCGCTTATGTGGACTTCTTAAGATATGAAATGAGACAGGAAATGGGCCATGGTCTAAGAAAGAGACGAGGTTGGCCACCGAGGACAGAGAGTAATTGGGCAACAACAGAGAAGCACCAATTACTTAGTTGTGTCTACCCAGCTAGATAACAAAGGCAGGCGGTTTGAAAGAGTTCCCTCTGAGGCTCTGGGATTGTTCGGTTTCGGCATGCCGGAAAAGGAGCACAGTTTCCTTGGCACACTTAAATTTAGCAGGCCAGGTACAAAGAGAATGCCAGAAAACTGAACGGAAGTTTCCGACAGGTTACAGAAACATTATAACACAACAGGTGAAATACCAGAGTTCTGGTAGGTACATTTTAGGACCTGTGTAGATACAGACCTTTTGGACTGAACCGTATTTACTGTACAATAGATTGTGGATATTTTTTTTAATAAACTTGTAAAAATTGCATCAAAGGGTTATGCAAGATCCAAATGATTGCAAGCACTGTGAAAATGGCCATTAGCTACAAATGATAATAAGTTAGCATTTGTTGTCAATTCTAAACTAAAGGACTATTTTGTCATTACTATGGCAACCATATCATCCTCCTTAAATGTGAAATTTCCTACACTGATTAAACCTTAATAGGTTACTTTGCACTGAGAAAAGATTGCTTGGGATTACAGGTAAGCTTCCAATGAGGATATTTTACAAGTTTGTAAAGTTAATTGTTATGTTAACGTCTAATCTTTTCTTTTCTACATGAAAACCAATGTGATAAATCGTAATCTGACTCAAATTATATAGTGGTTTTCTGCACAGATTGGTAAAATAGTGTGTTGGGTTGGGTTGGGTTGGGTTAGGTATCCTGGCTAGGGACGCATCAACATGTGACAGGAGGAAACTGGAATTAAACCAAAAACCTTCCAATTGGAAGGTGACTAATCTATCACTGACAGTCAAGTCAATACAAATCTTTAACTGGATGGACAAAATAAATTCAACACAGAGAAAAGAGGGACTATTGTTATCTTACATTTATAATTCACATGGTACTAAATAATAATAAGAATATGTTCAGATGCTTGTGAAATGAAATTGATAAAATTCGATTAAGATAAGTCCTGAAAAAGCCTCAGTTTTTAAATTGTTTGGTCACAATCCAGATGAGAGCAGCTTGTTGACATTAGTGGGCAATTACTGTTTTTATTTTGTGAAACTGAAACACATTTGTTCATCACTACTTTAAAATGTGAACTCATTGGATTCATCAAACCGGTATTAGATAATTCTGAATTCAATTTAAATTTAAAACACAGTTTGAGTTTAATGAAGCCTTCACTCTGTAATTAATTCTTCTTCCATTAGAAAAACTATTGAATTAGCTATTCAAACTTTGAGGACAATATTATACATTAATTTCAGATTCTTTAAATATGGTTTTAAGAAAAAAATGTTTTGACAACAAACATATAGTTTTCCCAAAATATTTCTATTTCTATTATAAATAATATTTCCAAAGCTTTCTACTGAGAGAAAGTGCATTAATGCATTTTCTCTACTACATTACCTGTTGGTTGCAGTGAGACTCCTGTATGCCAAGGAGTCTGGGACATGCTTGACAACTAAGTAAGGATAGTAAGGATATCTTTTTGAAATGCATTCTGCATGGTGTTCTGTCAATGAAAACTATTCCACAAAATATTAGAGAATAAATATTTAATGGCCTTCATCCACATTCTCCTTCTATTCATTACGAAATCGCTAAGAAACCCTAGCATTTTCCATCCATCTTTTTGGCAGTTAGTTTGGTTTACTATACAGCAGCTTCTCTTTATCTCTGTAATGAAGCTTGCCTCTGTCAAAGAACCACAACAGAGAACTATTTTTTTTTGTGTGTGTTGCAGTTGCACAGACTCCTCATTTGATAGTTATATAGAATTGCCTGTGTATCAGAGGCAGTGTAGCTTGTTGAATTGAAATTCAGTTTTTAGATGTGTGTGTGTGCATGTGTGTGTGTGTGCGTGTGTGCGTGTGTGTGTGTGTGTGTGTGTGTGACCACTGTTAGTTTGAGAAAAAACAACTTGTGTGAGTAGGTTCAGAATGGAGTAAAAAACTGGCAATAGACCCATTGACTCAAAGTCACAAATCACTTACTGTGCTATACAGTAAAACAAACAAATAAAAAAAAAACAGTCCCAGACGGAGGAGTCCTTGACTGTTCCTTATAGATCTGAAAAAAAAGTGTCATTAGTTATAATCATTATCAGTCGTTTAGTATATTTATGTTTCACAAAGTCAGAATGCTTAGTGATTAAAAAATGTATTTCTGTCATGCCTATATGTTTATCATTACCAAAATGTTAAACAGCTGACTAAGCATCCTCCAGGAGTATCCTCCACGTTTTTTTAGGGATTTAAAAGTACGACAGTGAAGGTAAAAAGAGCGTGCACCCCCTTTAAAGGTTTTACGTATGTGCTTCTTGGGTTGGATCTTATATCTCGCAAACTTTTCTATTTTGGCTTCAACTTAGTTTGATTAGTAATAATTTCAAAAATTATTGTCAGTTAAGTAGGAAGTTAGTGGTTTTCAACATATTTTCTGGGCAAAATAATGGCAAGGACTTGTCAACCAATCACCTGAAATAGCCTTAGATATCCATCAATATCAGGTGTTTTGAAGGGATTAATCCAAATATCTAAATACAGTATCTGTCATGATCCGTGTTTCTGTATATTTATTTTTAAGGTTTTTCTGTGTTCAGTTTATGTCCTGTGAGTTTCTGTTTCTGCGTCTTTCCTGTTGATTGCTTCCCAGGTGTGTCTCATTCCCTGATTACCCTCCCTGTGTATTTAAGTCCACCTGTTGTCTTTGTCTCTTGTCGGGTCCTCGTCTTATGTCAGTTGTTGTCTGTGTCGGCTCTCCAGTAGAACTGTTTAAGTCCTGGTTAGCTTGCACCATGTTCAGTCTGTCGTCAGTATTTAGCTGTGTGCTAAACTCTCTGCCGTGCCGCCTGTATTTGGACTGTTTGAGCCTTTCATCATTAAATTCATCATTTTCTTCACAACCTGGGTCTCAGCGTTCATCCTCACCATCTCTCAAACCACCACTCCCTGACAGTATCTGATAGACTAACAGTGGACATTTTAGGGTTTGAAGCTGTACTGCAGTAGTGTCAACTCCACCAGTATCTCCATGCTGCTTCTAAGGTTGAAACCGTTTTCATTAACATCTCAGTGGGAGACTGAACACAGATTTCTCTGGTTGTGTAAAGCAATAACCCCCTAACCTCTATGTGACTGGTGCAAGCTGTTAGTTAATTGTTTATATCTAAACTAAAGGGCACCCAAAAGTTCTTCCTATTGTTTACAAGTCTTGTCTGTTTTGGAATTTTTCCATTAACAAAGCACACGTGGCGATTGTTAAGCTGCCAAAGATGGCTATAATTTAATTTCTCCTCGACTCTCCCATTTAAAAGACAGCACTGTGTTGAAACAAACGTGTGACAAGCTAGAGAAGTAGTGCATGGAGAATGAATCTATACTTTATTTACTATTTATTACTACAATACCTTGTTAGATAAATTTAGACAAGCACAATACTGACATATATATACGTGTTTAAAGGTCTGAAAGGGTAAAGTATCGACAAAAACTGACTAAAAGGAATAAAAGCACATTTACCGGAGAGAATTTTGCAGCCAGTTTACACTCATCAGTCGTTATAAAGTTTTAAGCTGCTAGTTTTAAGTTGAGCCCATTACCGTATTTCTTTCAGAACAATATTAATGTAATGTAATTACAATATTAATGTAAGACACATAAGTTCACAATAGAGCAATCATTTTAAAGCAGCATTTCACCGTTTTAAAATAAAAACATTATTTGATACTGGTGAGTTTTTTAAAAGTCTCGTTAGCATCTTGTATTGTCGTTTAGCATGTTTAGTATAGTCGATACCACAATTTTGTCCATTCTCCAAGTGAATTGAGATTGTAAGTCTTTAGCTAAACCTCAAGATTTCCAAAAGGCGGCCATGTTTAAAAATCCAGAAAGTTCCATCAGAAAAGCTGAAAGTTTAAAACGACAGGCTATTGTCTGCCAGGAGTCTTGCTCTCTCTTTTGCAACCTGACTGAAACATAGGCATATCTCAAAATACATTGTCCTTTTGAACTTCACATATCTGTGCTTCACTTTAGAAACCTCACAGTCACTCAGCAGCCACTTTAACACTAAAGAGTCTTTGCTGTTACTGCAACCATGAAACACTTAAGCATGCTAAGCTCATAAATCAGATGCTTTGAATTTCCAAGCAGGCGGTCACTGGTCAGAATGAGCTGAATTGATTGAAAAACAGTCTCAAACTGATTTACCTCTGCTTTTCTTTGCTGCATACATCTCTGGAGATTTTCTGTGAGCAAATGAAATCAAACACCAGAAGAAAGTCACATGACACCTTACATGTTTAATTTACAATGGTTTAACAAATAACATTGAAGTTTAATCTCAGAACAAACAGCAGCTGTATAATGGAGTAGGATATGATCTTTTTTTTAAAATGTATATTCTTTCTCCCTAGATTCTTTAAAAAAAAGGAAAGTGCCTCTCTTCATCTATTGTTTCCCTTGTCTGTTTGTGTTTTATTCCTTTGCTGTTAAATCCCCGTTCTTTCTCCCTGTGTTTCTCACACATAAACATAGACTCACAATGGCAGGAATCTTAACATTTCCTCTCTCTGTCTCATGCATCTTTCTCTTTAAATGATTTTTTTTTTCTTTTCATTTTCCTATGTCATCCCTATCTCACGCATAATCTGCCCTCCTTCTCTTCTCCTATCCAGCATCACAGGGTGGTTTCATCAAGCACCCTCAGATGTATATATTATAGAGGCCTGGTGCATGAGTGCCTATGTAAAGTCAGAGTCAAAGTCGCTTGTCTTCGCATCACCCCTTTCTTCCAGCTGCAGTCCCCCAGCGCTGACTTATTCTCTGCTGTTTATGGAGTTGTTTCATCATGTCTTCTTACGTGCATATTATAGAGACTTTGCCCTACGCAAGCAGCATGGCTCCGATGAAACATCTGAATAATTTATCACCTCGAGTCTGCCTTGCCACACTTTAGAAAGTTTTCCCAACAAAGTCACAAAATTATTCATGTTTTCTGCATCTTGAAGATGGGTGGGGCGAACGGGACTAAACCAGCGAACATGCCAACTCACACGCACTGTTATTCCCCACTTTGCATTTTTCTCTCTTTTCTATTTCCACAACTACCCCACTGGGCTAGATTTCTGTTATTTTCTATCTGGGAAAATTGGTATATGCTGAAGTTGTACAAAATGCTTTATTTGGTTTTCTTTCAGTGTTTTTTTTTTCCTCACCCTTTGGGATGATACTGTACTTAGGTTTGCATGTTCTACTGTACAGAAACCAAAGCCTGGAGTTAGAATAAAAATAAAGTAATTGTGAATCGCCATGTTTGACCCGACTTGTAGGAAGAAAGTTAATAAAGGTGGTAATAATAAAGTATTTGCATAGCTCTTCTCAAAAGGTAAATAGTGCACTATTTACCTTTTAAAAAAAAGATCATATCCTACTAATGTTACACAAGTCGCGTTCCAATTTGATATATATGATATAAGACTTTATAATAAAAAGCAATATAAAAAGACAAGCGCAAATTAAGTTTTATTTCTGTAGCCACAACATTCAAGAAAATTCTATATAAAGTTCTGCAGATGAAAGTCAGGAATGACCAAAATTCTCTTTTTTTAAAAGTGAATTACCACACAAAAATACTTGAGGAAATAAACATATAACCATTAAAGCCAAAATACATCTTCTATATAACATTGGATTAAATCTTTACTATTCTGTGTAGTAATATTGTCCACGATTATAGTAACAGACATGCCATAAAGTTGGTACACCCCTTTGTTTGCAGAACCACCTGTAGCAGAAATACCAGGAAGTCGGTGTTTTTTGTATAAGTTTATCCGTCTCACATCTTTGTGGACAGCAATTTCCGTCAACAGCATTTCACTCAGGGTTGTGTCTGGAGTTTAACCGCACCATTTCAGCTGCTTCGCTCTTTTCTGTCTCACTCTGCCTGTTGTATATTTGCTGGTGTGCTTCGGATAATCGGATTTGGAAACATGAATTGTGCTGCCATATTGTTTTAATAGAGAAGAGCCTTTCTCCTGGCAGTGCTTTACAAACAAGCCGTATTTGCTTCGCTTTTCTAATTGTGTTTTTAAGTCTGAGTCCAGGACTTTTTTTCAATTTCTCTTAGCATTCCACAGTCTGTGCTTTAGGGAAATTTGCTGGGACTCCTGATTATATCAGATGTTGCCTTAGGTGTTTTTCTCTTGGGAATATTTGCTCTGAACTTTGAATAGTGTGGAAATGACCTAAAATCCAGGTCCGCTGCGAAGCCTTCCCTCCTTGGCACTGTGTTAACTGTGCGCTCCAGACCAACACACCTGGAGCGTACTTCAACATTTGCAAAGCCGGTCACACCTGCTGGTTACCAGTTATCCAAATATTTTAATTAGCAGCCCTGGCTGCTGCTTTGTCTCTAAAATAATTTGGAAGTAGCAAGAGTGTGCTTCGTTTTTGTAAAACTGTAGTCTGAACAAAACTTACAAAGAATTAAACCGCTGCCTAAAAGTAAACATCAAGTACAGTTGTCAATGTGTTGCCTTTCACCCCCGAAACTTTAAAATATGAACGTCCTACCCGTTTTGTTTGTTTGTTTTTTATCCTGCAGTGACTTATGTCCCATATCAAACTTAATCCTAACAACTGTCACCATATTTTCATTTACATCCTACCGATTATGTTAATTATCGGAACCCGTTATTGCTGTTCTACAATGTGGAGCTTTTATTAAACTCAAAACAGATTGAACTTATTTTCTAATACGTCCAGTTCCAACAATACTGCAATGTTTAGGCAAATATGTAGTCATTGTCATCGACTATAATCTTACTTATTTTTAGTTCACCTACAAAAATAATTATGACCTTTACTTGCCACTTTGTTAGCTTAGAGGAATTTAAGTGTTCACTCTTGAACTCTTAATGGTCGAAATCCTGAGGAAGTTGAGCAGAGAATGTCTATTGTCTTTGGAAACCCCATTCCCTTGTCTTTTACTACAAAACCTCCCCCTACCCTCTCCATAAAAACTCCCCACACACACCCTGTTTCCTTCTCTCCCCCCTTGCTCGTGCCTCTCGTCCATTCTCCTACTCTGCAACAGATTGCAATCAAGCAGCAGCAGTGCCGGGAATGCTGGAAACAGGCTTAAGTGGAGAGAACAACAGCAGTTAATGGTTAAAGTGGAGGCCATCTTTCACTGGATTAGACTAACCGTTTCTCTGATTAGACTAACCCCTGTCACTTTTCTTGCTTGTCTGCGTGAATTCTGTCCATATCCACACTCTATTAGTTGTTTTTTTTTGTTGTTTTTTTTTGTTGTTGCAATTTTCTGTTATCTATTGCAACACTCGTTTCCTTAATACCCAAACAGTAAGTGAAGTTCTGCCATCGTTAATCTCTTTACGGTTCATTCAGAATAAATATGGATGGGGTTGCTAATACTTTTTCTTGGTTAAAAGGTGTCTCACTATACCTACAATCTTTTGCTTAGACATTTTTTTCCATGGCATGTGAATGCTCCTGCTCTTTCAAAGCTTCTGAACTGCTCCCAGGATGTCCTGCAGTGTTGTTGGTGCCGCGGCACTAAAGGATAACGTAATGGAAAAGTTGGGAACGGATTGATATCTAATCTCTGTATGGATTGTGTATTCTTTTGCGATGTGTGGTCACTTGGAAGACAAATTGCTACTCGCCTAGCACTTGAAGGGGATCTTTTTAAACTTACAAACAAGTTCAGTGTTGCTTAGTGACAGCTTGATTCCTATAATAATGGTGGTGAAAACAACTGATTGCTGTTATTTGGAAAAAAAAAAAAAGTTACAGCTGAGGATAGATTTAATATCCACTGAGCTTTTTCACATTTTGTCATATTACAGTTACAAACTTCAAGTCATTTTTATTTTCATTTCATGACATGGATTATCTATCAAGAGATGGTCAGGCAGCCACCTAAACTGACAGGCCTGTCAAGGACAGCAATAATCCAAGAAACAGCAAAGAGATTCGTGTCAGGAATGCTAACAGCAGAGATCCACTGCTCAAGTGAAAGAATGTAAAACGGGCAACTATTAGTTGATTTCACTTTTGGAGAATGGCAATACAAAACCTGTTGCTAAAACTAGTTTTCAGTTTGCCACAAGCCATGTAGGGAACACACAAAGAAGATCAGAATCCATCTTCTTTGCCTACAAAAGTATTTTCATTTACACCACTGTTTATTCTATCAAATGTGAATTCTTTTAAATTCTAAATGATCTATTATTATACTACCTCAAAAAATGACCAGGAGTTTAGCCTTTTTCTTAACGTCGTAATTTGTTTACCCCTCAAAAATGCCAACATTAGACTGTGAGAAGAATCACCAGGAGCTACTACATGAATTTACGTGTGCATTTTTAATCAATCAAACTAACCTATGATTATAGGTGATTAGTGATGGGAAACTGGAATAACGAGCTAAAATAACACGAACGTTAATAAAAACAATAAAGCGATTCACTTCTATTTATCAGAAAAAAAAATGATTTGGCTAAAAGAATTAAAAATTCTGCACCTTATCATTCAGCTGATTTAAGCTCTAAGATTTTTATCAGACTCCCCAAGTTGCTCTCTGGAAAAAGTAATCTCTATCTGATTTTGAGCGGTCACTCGAAGGAATTAGGTCCTGAAGGCAAGAGGGCTAGAGGGATGGATTCTCATCCTAGCGGACTTCTTCTGCCTTGGCTCTCTCCAGTAAATAACATAAATAATTCCATTTATGGAGTAAACGACATCAGTTGCTCCTCTGTCCAGGGGATGCATGTTCCCAGCACTTGTCGAGGCCAAGAAAAATTTACTTCATTGCCAAAGTTGACTTTGGAGATCGCTCCACTAAGGGATAGTCACAGTTTATCTTTCACAGAATGTTCATGGTACCTTAGACCTGAATCAAGTCATGATCCAGGCAAAGGCTTGATGAGTTATGTCCATAGTCCCCTTCCATTCAGTTTAGGTTTATATATTTATGATATATCCATGCCACTTTTTTCAGCTTTCTACTAGTAAAAAAATAGGAATTTGCATTTTTCTTACCAATTCAATATTATGCTCTAGTTTGTCACATAAAATTCCAACAACAGAAAACACTTAAGACTATGCAATAACTTTCATTGGTTGTAAGGAAAAAATAATACTTTTCAATACTATGCATCCTATTTATGACATAAGAAGTCTTTGCTTCACAATACACCTATCTTATACGCTGGTGTGTGCTCAACACCCATGCTAACACCCCCACTCCGCCTCCGCTCGCTCCCTGCCCATCCTTCTCTCTCCTCCAAATAGATTGCGACAAAGCCGTCTCAGCAGAGCCTGAACTGTGCTTCGGAGAGTCTGCTGCACCTGTTCTTTGCTTGTAGTGTGTCCTTATCAATTGGATAGCCCCAACCAGACCTTCTGTGTGCATTTGGCCCCTGCGCAGCATTTCCTCTGCCTCACAGTAGATGCCAGAGCAAGCAGGCCAAGCCAGGACAATAGAGTGGAAGGGAAGCCCACAGCACTGCAGGAAGCTAAAAACAATTATGCAAACAAGTAGGCCTGTCACGATAACAAATTTTGTTGAGCGATTGTCTAAAAAATTATTGCGATAAACGATAATGTTGTTTCAAGACCTTTTGACACTGATTTAATGGAAATTACTAATAATGCATGCGAGTTCCTGCTATAGATACACTTTATTTTCAAAAGAACACATAACACTGGAACTGATAAACTAAATAAACAAAACAACCAAAAACAAAAATAAAATGGATTCTCAGTCTCCATTAACAAAAAACATACTTGAATAAAAACTAAACAACATAAAGCCAAAGTGGAAATAAATATTGCATTCAACCATAAGAGTGCAGATTATGAAGTCTGTATGTGACCTCCAGTAATCATTAGATTTAAATAAAGAAGATGGGCACATCCGACTACCTAATGCAGTAGTTCATACTACACGATTTTTTGCCCCCATTTTCTCCTTATGAATCTTAGATCGTTGACCGATCCAAGATTGTCGCTGGTGATTTCGTAACCGATCATCCTGCAGTGTGTGGTGTGTTACGGTAGATCTTCGGTCGTAGCCGCTCCGATCTAAATCGGCGGTTCTCCCCGACTATGAGCTTAACGTAGCCTGTTGAATGTGACGGGTATCCAATCAGAAAGCGCGGATTCTCCTCCATGCTTTCTGAGGGGAAATTACGAGGGGAATCCCAAACAACTGACACGGCACAACCCGGAGATGATATGTGGAAACAACATTAATATTTATTCAACATTTCGTGCAAAGAATATAGAAATGACAATGAGAGGAGTTGGAGCTAAATTGCTACCGCAGTTGATAAACCCGGTAACTTTTCAGCTGTTCTTCGTTAACGTGACATAAATGGGTTATAATGATTTTCATTCAGTCAGAACTTTACACTGACTCTAGCCACATCCATCACAGGTAGATTCTAGTAAAGCACAGGTGTCAAACTCCAGTCCTCGAGGGCTGGTGTCCTGCAACTTTTAGATGTGCCTCTGCTGCACCACACCTGAAAAGAATAATTAAGTCATTAGCAGGACTCTGGTG
The DNA here is from genome assembly GCF_051168715.1 of Poecilia mexicana. Lineage (NCBI taxonomy): Eukaryota > Metazoa > Chordata > Actinopteri > Cyprinodontiformes > Poeciliidae > Poecilia > Poecilia mexicana. Next base: position 13,206,699 of record NW_028263370.1, on the reverse strand, counting down.
AACTTACCTACACAAGGAGGAGGTAATTAAGCCATTTCATTCCAGTGTTTTGTACCTGTGGTACATCTAAAAACTGCAGGACACCGGCCCTAGAGGACTGGAGTTTGACACCCCTGTAGTAAAGCATTGATTAATGTCTGGTTATAAAATTAGTTAACTGGACTTGTAGCCATTATTTTGTGCCCATGTGGCTGGACACCACAGTGCACAATTGAACCCGATTGAACTGTTTTTACCTAGGATTTCTGTCGGCTAATGTGTGGTCTCGGGTTTTGAAAATGGGCCGACAACTCGTGTAGTGTGAGCTGGACATTACACTAAGGAAATGAGGAAGGGAGGGTCAGTGGAGAACACCGGAGCTGAGCCTTTTTTCATTCAGTGTCATCAAGAGAAAGAAAAAAGGCAGGAAGAGACGATAAAGCCGATAATTAAAATGAGTCGATAGGTTTAATTTATCGTGCGATTAATTGATTTATCGTTTATTGCGACAGGCCTACAAACATGTAGCATAGCACGCCAAATTAGCTGTGCTGCTCGGATGTTATGAAATGTAAAAAAAAAAAAAAAAAAAAAAATGAAATGTGAAGAAGAGAGAAGTTTTCATTAGCCACTGAGCTAGTTGCAAAATACTATAGCTCAGATTGTAGCGCATAAATTTCAGAAGTCTGAAAAAACCCAGCCCATGATTTCTTATAAAGTAGAGAAACAAAGGTGGAAACAAAAAGTTGTTTGTCTTTTGAACAGAGGGACTTCCTCGGATTATAATAGAAACATGTAATTGGGAAACCTGCTGCAGGTGTCTTTGGCCGCAGCAGGGGGATGATGACACTCACTCAGACCAACAGGCAGGCAGGCCACCAGGCCTGAACAGCTACGTTGGCTTATATACGGGAAACGTTAGCTGTGGAATAGGCTGCTGCCTGGCAGCCATTTTAAAACTGTCCTTGTTAGTCGGGGTGCTCTTTTTTTTTTCCTCTTTTTTTTTTATCTTAAAGCATCACTGCTTTGAAGTGCATTCTGTCTTATCAGCAGGCTTGAGCCACTCGCCACAAGCTCTGTTCGTACTGAGAGGCACATTTCTGTTAAAGTGTGTGTATGACGGAGCGAAATGTAAGCTCCTGTATTATTGGGTGTATATTTGTGTGCTCTCTGCAGCCATAGGGGATGTGTGTTATCACAGTATGCAGCCCCTTTTTAGTGTGTGTGTGTATGTGTGTGTGTGTGTGTGTACAGCTATTACGCCCAGAAAGCTCCCCTTCTCCATGCAAACTCCAACTCCTAATTAGATCACTTTGACCTTACCTTGCTGTAGCCGTCTCTCACCACTTTTAATGCAAAGAGGAAATCCCCTATATATAAGCTATTACCGTCATGGATATTAAGAAGCAGAACAGACACTTCATCTCACTTCTGCAAAACTTTTTTGTCTTAGTTCAAATCCCTCTAGTCTTTGTCTCCTTTGCTTCTTCTTCTGCCTGTCTGTTGGTTTTCAACTGACGGAGTCAAAAAAAACTTGCCAGGGGAAATTCGTTTCACCTGCACCCCCAGCCCCCCTCTTCTTCTTCTTCTTCTTCTTCTTCTTCTTCTTCTTCTTCTTCTTCTTCTTCTTCTTCGTCTTCGTCTGTGGATTTCATGATCCCTCGGTTTACCAATCAAGAAGCCAACAAGAGCTTTCTGGGCAACAGAGCAGAGGCAGAGACAGGCAGTCTTACACAAACACAGAAACAGTGTCTCACACTCACACAGATACACACACACACACATATTCACAGGTTCACGCAATGTCAGTGTGCATGCGAGATGTGCTAGCCTCTCAGACTGACTGACTGACGGCATCTATGTGGCCCCTCCGGTGTGGTGACAGATGACATCTTTGGGAACAAGTTTACTGCCTGCCGCTGTACCACCTTCCCCTGGGCTCACTCCAGTGCAGGGAAACACAATAGACTAAGAAATTTGCAAATAAAATTACATTAAAACATTTGCTTTTTTATTTGTTTGAAACTGTTTTCATTCAGATTTATTTTGCTTTGAATGTTAATTGATTTTTTTTTTTTTTTTAATTAAATGGCCAAAATATTTTTTTGAGTTGTAATTTTCTCACCATATGATAAACAGTCTTATTGCAGCTCTTGACAATATTGCAATATAAGTTGTATTGTCACAATCGCTACTGTAAATATTAGCTATTATCTGCTGGCTACAGACTGAAGTGGACGAGGACTCATCTCAGCTTATCTCGTCTCAGGCTCAAGGCTGTCAGCTGGCCTGGTTGCCATTACCCTTATATTCTGTTTTTCCCCATGGAAAATATTCCTGCTGCCACTTACTGTGTTTCCTCTCTTTGTCCTAAGCATAGAAATTACCTCGTGCCAGTTTTTGTCTTCCCTTCCCGTCCATTGTTTGCCAGTCGGGACAAAATGGCCTCTCATTCAGAGACTGGTTCAGCTTCGTTTCCACTGTTGCCACATGCTTGGAAAAACCTGAGCGACGCCAGGGAAGACAAGCCGATGCCAAAATCTGGGGTTCATTAAAAAAATGTTCCTGTCCTTTTAATTTTATAATTTTTTCTTTATTTAAAATCAGTTGACTTTCACTGCACTATTTTATATTTAGTATGGAATTGAACTATACATATTTTGACTAAATCTTAACTGCATTGGATGCTGTATAATCAATACTATTAATTTAGCAGTAGTTAATATTTAACCCATCAACTGTCTAAAGTTGACATTTCTTGTGAACTGGTGTTATATGAAACAGCTGCTGAACTAAATATAATATAAAATAAAAAGTTTATGATCTTGTTTGAAAGATTAATCAATGGGATGCAAAGTTCATTCCTGGACAGTACCTCATATTTTATTAAAATGTTGATTGGCATTGCCATATTGTATTAAATGTTGTAATTAACTGTGTAAAATCACATTTTACAGACATATTGATCTCATATGAGATAGCAACAAGTCTATACCAAAGAATTTCCCGTTCAGGGATTTGTTTTGTTTTGTTTTTATTATTCTTTACTTCATCTGTAGCCATATGTTTTTTATAGATAGGATTCAAAATCTTTTTTTTTTTCTGAATCAATGTCTTTTTTGTGTGTGTCATCTGTTTTGGCAAAGAGGAGAGTGTTTACGTTAAGCTGAGACTGTTACAAGGCATTTACCCAAGGCCTCCTACGCTTAAATGCAGGCAGATATGTCAGCCCTCATGAGTATAACCTAGCCTTCTTCTCCATAAATGTTTCATGAACCTGTTATGTCATGCTCCTGTAGTTTCCCTACAGCCTTGAGAGACGCGAGTGATGAATTCATCACACTGAAAGATAAAGTGCTGCAAAAGTGCAAGGGAAGTGGCAACAGAAAAAAAAAACAAAAAAAAACAAAAGCGTTCAGGACACGAAAGGTGGTGTTGATGAACGTAGAAGCTGATTTTGGTGGAGCAAAGAATGTGTCGGGAAGAAAGAGACAGTTTTGAGAGAGCGACAAAAAATAATGCCAGGAGAAGAGATGAGGAAAGGAAGCAGGAGAGACAGAGATTGGCTGGCGGAGAAGTGCTGAGGACCCTCGTCTGTGATGCTTTCAGACTTTTTGTTTTACCACACCGGTAAGCTGCCAGCCGCTGTGTTTTCTGGCCTGTACTCAAATGACAGCAGACATCAACCTCAGATACACACACACACACACACACACACAAACACACACACCATTACTCGCCTATTGTTGTGGCAGGGCCCCTAATGGAGCTTCCTATTTGAGTCCAGATAGTCGCACACAGCCTCTGCTTCATAAGTACACTCACTCAGACAAACACGGGGCAGATTGACAGCTGGGCCGCGGCTGCCGCGGATGATTGATGGCAGCGCTCCGCGGAGAACGTGCCAGGCAGGGGCAGCAGAGATTTCAGGATTTTGCGAAGCGACGCGGTTTAGGTGCAGAAACACTCCATCGAGCTCTGGAGAACAGAACGTAACAGGATGTTACAAAGGCTGCCAGTCAGGCAGGCAGACGGAAAGAATGAACAGCACCTTTAACGGAACTGGAGGGGGGGGAAAAAAAAAAAAATCCACAGAAAGCGAATGCTTCCAGTCCACGGTTAAATGAAATAAACACCCGCTCTTTCTTAGCACCACACAAAGTCACACTTCATTCTCCACTCTCACACCTTCCCATCAACCCCAAAGGAACAAAGGTGCAAAAAGATTTGAGAAAAGACATTAAAAAAAGGTAAAAAAAAAAAAAAAAAAAAAATCGGTACAGGAAAAGGAAACTTATTATGTGAATACCCTTAAGCGTGCCTTACAGAAATACAATCCCTTCAGATTTGGCTGATGTTGTTACCTCTAATTAAGCCCCACCAGCACACACTGCTGTACACTGAAAACTTGTATTGATCTATATGTGCAACTTTATGGCAAGCTGTAATGAGCAGTAATGGTGGAATTTATACAGTTATGCCCTTTTTCTCTAGACACCCCACTAGGAGCTGACAACTCTGTCAGTGACTGCGATCGACACTATGCGGCAGGTGGACAGAAAAATAAGTGCTGCTCTTTCCGCTTTTCCTCAAAATTGACTTACAGCTGCAGCAGGTGACTAAGCTTGACTTTTCCTCTGGCTGCAAACTATATAGCTTAAGTGTTGAAGCGTCATTGACGATCTTCAACGAATCGTCTATGTTTAGGGTCTATCTAATTACGTCTGGAAGTTATGCTGCACTGACGCGACATGAAAACATTGATAATTTGTGCACCGCTGTCCTTGTGATCCGGGAGGACTCCTGCTGCTTTCACTCCTGCTGCGTTTCTCGTTGCCTTTAAGTGCACTTTAGAAGATGTGGGTTTCACGGCCACGGTTTTTAGATATATATAGGTATTTATATTATATTTACATAAAAGTAGTTAGTATCATAAAATATGAAAAGGAACCAGGGACCAAAATAAAGCTATGGTTTAATCACAGAATCTCTCTTGGACATTTTTTGACTTGCTTTGCTGATGGACAATTACTGCAAACAAACAAACAAAAAAAAAACAACAACATTTATTTAATATTTGTTTTTAGCAAAAAAAAAAAAAAAAAAAAAAAACATTGAATATGATCATATTTACCATTCTTTATTTTTGACAGACACATACAGTGTGTTGGGTTTGGTTGCCATGTAGTGTTAGAGTAGATTTGCTCAACAAAAATTTAATAATGAAATATTCCTGTTGACTTTTTGAACCAAGGGTATGATGCACTTCATCTGATTAATGTAAGTACATTAGGAATGTGGCAATAACATCCCAATTTAAGGAACACATCACTGCTGCTATAAATAGTGGCACTCATAGCTATTGTTATAGAGTAACTGATGCTACTTTTCAATCTATGCTTTAGTATTCTATATATATATATTTTTTTGTGTGTGTAGGAAGTTTTGATTAATATTTCATGGCTTGTTACTTCCCTCGGGTGTAAATATCACATTCCACAGAACTCAATTTTTTAGCCACTCTTCAAAATGAGAAAAACAGGAAAATATACTACCCCTCCATACTGTTCATATATATATCTGTATGTGCCAATCATCATGGTTATTAGTAATAATTTAATCATAACTGTAACTTTTTCAAGTTAACTAGATTTTGTAGGAACTCTAAGTTAGGATTTCGCGTGTTTTTGTTTGTTTCTTTGGGTTTCACATGGTAGGACACAGGGCACATTTATCATATGTTCCCATATTTGACATATTAAACTTAAAGATAATCATACATACTAACCCAACCAGCTTTTCATGTATATGTAGAATTTCCCATGCATATTAAAAAATTAGGGATAAATACAACTGAAGCTTTTCTTAAATTTAGAATTACTTTTTTTAATTTTGATCAAAGTGAACATAATATATTAAGGAACTTTTAACTAATAATTTCAGAATTCCTGTTTTTCGGAGGAAATAAACGAAGACCCATTGATTCTTGCAGAATTGATGAAACATGAATGAATCAATGTTTAACAGATATTTAGTTTTATTAAGTGACTGGGTGCAAATCGTAAATATGACTTTCAGAACCCAATTTCTTTTCACCCCCAATATTCAAAAATAGAAATAGGAGGAAACATGCCATCCCTCTCTACTTTTCATCTATAAAAGTGAGTTATCCTATATATATATTATATATGTATATATATTTTGTAAAGTATTCTTTTTTTTATTATCTAAATATTGACAAACCTTTAGCTGGCAGTTAATGACAATGTGACCCCTTAAGGTTGGAAAAACGTAAAAATCTACTATCTCTTTTCAACTTGCAATGTATAATCAGCTGAACAGCTGACAGGGGAAAATGAGATTTTATTTACATGGTTATTACGATTAAATTCATTGTAACTCAGGTACCTTTCATGTATTGAAGTTGATCGGATGGTTGAGGAATGTTTAACTAATAATTTCCTCTTCACTAGAGTGTAGCTATAACGTGACATGCAGGCAAATTTTTCTTAACCACTTTTAATAATGGGAAAGAAAAGTGAACTTACCACTGAAAAGTAAGGGAGATGTTCACCGAAGTCAACAAACAATAGCTAAAACAGTTTAAAACAACTGTGACAAACAAGGCTGCCATCAAACTTGGGATTTGGCAGCAAGGGAAAGAAAAACAAATCTAAATATTACAGAAATGAAGTATGAGATTAATTTATGTAAGGGTGCCAAAAATTTTAAGTGTTTTATATGCAAAGGTTGTTTCTATCATTAAAGATGTAGACATGACAAATAGAGCCCGTCTGTGTGCAACGTTGCACAGTGATGTTAAAGAACATCTGAATGTCAGTGATCAACAGTGGAGCTTTAACACTTGACAAACACACGGTTTCTGTTACTCTTTCGTTCTTATCCATCCATTCTTTATAACTGTCCCCTAAACAGGGTCAGTGTGAATTATTAAGTCCTTTTACGATGAAATATTGACAACAAAGAGTGTGCCATATGCATTTAAGTAGCCTCCCTGCCTCTTGCAGTGTCCTCGCATCGTGAATCATGCATGACGCCGAAAGAATGTTTTTTTTTCCGCCAAGTTAGGCTGCGAGAGCCACTGCTGTGAACTGCTCCCTCAGGGAAGACTGCTAATCCGTTCCAGAGAAGACCAATCATTGCTCTTATTTAGCACTTGGTGATTTACTTTGAAATAATTACAGATTAAAGTGTGTGTTTGTGTAGGTCCCACACACAGACGCTTGAAGTTTTTTTCTTTTTCCCGTTTTGTTGTTATTTGATTGAATGCTTAGAGACGTCTCCTGCACTGAAATCTGATGAATTACGTGGGAACATTTTAAAGTCATCAGAAACACGAGCTACTTGCTGTGACGGCACTTTTTGGTTTGTAAATGAATCCCTGTGAGTGTGTTTGAAATCGTGCCATATTATACCACTTCACACTGATGCAAATTCTTGCCTGATCAGTATTTTAGTGACTGTTTCATCTGCTACGTGTTACTCTCAGCAACCTGGCTCGCGTTTAATAAAGTAATAAGACAAGTTGGATGCATTATATTTAGGATCATTTAAAAAGCTCTCTAATTTACTTCGTCTTTCCACCTTTCAGACTATCGCCCACCTCCCATGCTTCCACCCAATCGTGGAGGGGCAGGAGGAGGCGGGGGAGGCTCCTCCTCCTCTTCCACCAGCCGTGCCACCACCACACGTTCCCCTCCCTACTACACCACCCCGAGACCTCTCCTCACCACGTCCCCTGGCCAGCGGTACAGGACAACCACCACAGTCCGCCAGCCTATTCTGGTCCCGGCTGGAGGTGCATCGTCCGACTCCAATCACATCCCAGATACCAACCAGAAAGCAGGCCGATCCCCTCCCGTGCAAGTCCCTCCAGCGGCCCCACAGCCGCCTGCGCTGCCTCCCCAGGATTTCTGCACTCCGAGGGTGACTGCAGACATATCGTGGCCCCGGACGCAGCAAGGCCAGACAGCCAAGCAGCCCTGCCCTGTGGGGACTCTGGGTGAGTGAGGTGGATGGGGCACAAACACATGAGGAACTCTGTGTGTGCGTGTGTGCAGTGTTTGCAAACTGAGTTATACGGTTCTGCATTTGCAGCAGCAGGTACTATTATCCACGAACCAAATTAATCCCAAAATTTTAATCATGTAGGGGATGACTCATTAACATAAATCAAAATATTTTCAATTAGGAAACTGCAGTGGCTGTTTACTCGATTGCTAACAGCCGTCGGATTCCAGATCCACTCGCCAGAAATATGACTGTACACGACAGACAGACAGACGTTTTATCTTTGCTAAATATTTTTGCCAATAGATCAGCGCAGAATATTGTGTGTGGGCAGGAGAATTGCATCCACTCATTTACAGAAACTAATAAAACACGTATTGGAGTTAAGGTGGTTCTGATAGAATGGCTCAGGGTCGATGTCTTTATATCCATACCTGTCGAACATTGTCCCATTTTGCCAAAACCATTAATGTTAATAACTTTTATTGGAATTTTATGCGGTACAAAGTACTGTGTGAAGTGAAGGAACTGTTTTTTAATTTTTTTTTTAACAAATAAAAAGCTGATCACAGCCACGGGTCTCTAGCTGTTTTGCACACATAGAGACTGAATTTTTGGCCCATTGCTCTTAACTGAAGCGCAGTCAGACCAGATGTAGAGGGACCGTCAGTTACCTTTCCTGATGGTCACCAGTTCTGGTTTGTTGGTTGAGTTGTCGTCCTGCTGGGAGATGAAATGATCGTCTGCTCCAGTCTCAGGTCTTGTGCAACCTCTACCAGATTTTCTTTAAGGATTGCCATGTATTAATGTAGCTCCATCCATCTTGTCATCAACTCTGACTGGCTTCCACATTACGCTACCACCACCGTGTTTCGTGGTGATGGTGTGTTCAAGGTTCTGCATATTTTGTTTTTGGCCTCACATAAAATGTGCATGTAGGTCAAAAGTTTAATTTGGTGTCACTGACCGGAGCGTTTTCTTCCACATGTGTACGTCCCCAGGACTGGCTGAGGTGAAAATGTAAATTGGACTTCTTGTGGGTTTTTTTTTTTTTTTTTTTTTGTAAAATAGATTTTCCCCAATGCTCTCCCACAAAGGCCAAGTTTGTGGAACACACAACTTCTAGATGTTAACAGATTCCTCCATCTGAGCTGGAGAGCTTCAGTGTTAGCCTTGGCTGCTTGTCAGCCTTAAGTGGACTTTTAATTAGGTGGCTTCTGAAAGCATTTTTTCCCCACTTGTTTTATTTAGCTGTACCATAGAAGTAAAAGATGAATGCCACTGAAGTTGCACATATTTCAGTAGTTTGCATTAGATTGTGTTGGTCTTTCACATAAAGCATGTGCACCTTGCAAGGTTCTGTAGCCCTTTTACATCCTGATACAGCCAAACACTGCAAACCCCAAAATGCCAAACAGCTTTCCTGTCTTCTGGAGAATGTCATGGTTGTCTCACCCTGTTTGCTCTTCTTGTCTTGCAGGCGTGGCCACATATGTGTGCTTGCCCCGTTTGGGCTACTGGGCTCCCCAAGGCCCTGACCTTAGCAACTGCACGTCACCCTGGGTCAACCACATCATGCAGAAAGTAAGTCTGAATGCTGCCACTGGCTCGGTCAGCCCTCAGCGATACGCTTGTTTTATGACTAAAGACCCCGAAGCAGTTTTTCTCGCCCATGCCGAAGCTTTGACCACAGGGAAAGATTTAGGCCTTGTATCGCTTCATCATTCTTCCTTAGCCCTAACTTTTGTTTGAGATCTGAGAGATTACATCGCTGCAGGGAACAAGAAATGTCTAAGGAGGTCTTGAACTCACAATGAGATTTTATCAGAAGTGACAAATTAGATAATAGCTTTATTAATTCACTGTTGAATGAAAAACATTCCTGCGTTTAAAACTTGCAAGAACATTAACGACATACATTTTCATTTGTTTTGAATAAAACTTTTTTTCAGTTGTCACTAGAAAAAACAAACAACAAATAAATAAATACCTGACCATAAGGTTTAAAAATAAGCCGCAAAATGGTGAAGTGAAATAAAAACCACCTGATTATCAGTTGTGTTTATTTATCTAAATTCATTTTAGAATTTAGGTCAATTCTAAAATGTATCTACATTTTTGGAGCGGTCATCTGAAAGAGAGACTATTGAAAAAAGTTCTTTCAACAGTATTTTTTTGCTTGTTTTCTACAGTTGTTCTGTTTTATTTTGTTTTGGTAAATGTTTTGCTGTTAAATTATTTTCCCAGTTTGTTAAAAAAATAAATAAATCTGTTTTGTACCAGTGAAGCTCAAATACAGAGTTCATGTTCAGTCTGAAAATCTGGATCTAGATATTTCTCTGTTCTGGGTAAAATGATGGAAAGATCCTGGCTGGGGATGTAAAACAACATTTGTATTTGCAAAAAAAAAAAAAAAAAAATACACTATTTCATTAAGTAATTCATTTATTCATTCATTGACCCATTTATTCTTCCTCTCCATCCATCCATCCATCCATCCATCCATCCATCCATCCATCCATCCATCCATCCATCCATCCATCCATCCATCCATCCATCCATCCATCCAGACCACTGTTGGAAAAGCTGCCATATGCAGGGAATTGTAGAACTGGAAATGTGTTTTTTCCTTATATAATGTTTTCTTAAGCAACTTACAGTACAGTGTGTGCATGATGTATGTAAATGTCTCTGCTGTACCGGTCTTATGTTTTCACCCTATATGAAGTGAATTTTAAGCTAACCTTTTACATTTTTTTTTACCTCCCTCCTTTTCTCCCATCATCTCCATTCCTTCACATTTGCGTCTACCTCTTCCGTCTTGTTTTTTTCCATCTGTCATTTTGCTGGAACCTTCCTCTCTCTCTCTTGCTATTCTTCACCTGACACTCTTACAAACTTTTTCTCCTTTGCCGAACTTTCCCCTTCTCTTCTCACCTCGTCTAACTTTTTCCTTTTTTTTCAACTGCCATCCATCTCTCTGTTACTTTCACTTTGTCCCCCCACACCCCCCCACCCCCGCCTCCCTCCGCCGTCCTTCCCTGGCTTGCAGCTTCGCTCAGGCGAGACGGCAGCGATTGTGGCCAAGGAGCTGGCAGAGCAGACCAAAGGGCTTCTGCGTCCTGGCGATGTGCCATCCACAGTCCGGGCCATGGCCCAGCTAGTCGAACTGTTGGATGTCCAACTGAGGAACCTCACCCCCGGAGGCAAGGACAGTGCTGCCCGCAGCCTTACCAAGGTACTGCCTAAAGACACAGGGGTGAACATGTACAGAGTGATGGAGTAAAATAGACTTTTCTACAGGCATCAGCATTTATTGGGCTGCAACTCAAGCTGACAGGAAATCAGAAGAAATATGGAGGAGTAAGAAAAGGGAAACAGATAGGGGAGGAGGGTCCTTTAGAGTTAACAGAAAGATGAATAGCATGTTCTTTTGTTTTTGTCTAAAAAAAAAAAGCATCTTTGTGCAGAGTTTGATGAAGTAGCAGGCATAACAATGTAGAGCTCCACATGATAAATAACTGCTTTTAGCGTTTCTGTTTTATCCTCTTCACTGTGTGGCTCTTGTATGAAGTTTTGCTCGACATACCACAAGACAGATAACTGTTTTTAGTGTTTTGGCAGGGTACTTCCACTCTCTTTACAGATCGGGACCAACATTTAATAAAGCCATCTTTCAGTTATCCACATTTAAAGTACACAGCAGAGCCCTTAGAGAGAATATACAGATCATTAAATGAACCTCTGTCGCTGAGCTGCAACTATTTAGAGGGAGTTGATAATTGAAATTTTGTCCTTCTTTAGCAATCACATTAAGTTATACTTTTGCAGTGGAGTTAGCCATGAGATAGACTGTTTAAAACTGCCTGATTACTAACGGTTTGCTTCACAAAATAATCTGGAAATTTCTCTGAAGAAACTGTTTGATAAAGATCTGGCTCTTTAAAAAAATATATGGATTCTATCTGAATGAGTAAAGCAGCAGTGAAACAAAATAACGATCCTGTCAACAAAGGCTTCAGTTGCATCTTTATAAGTTACAAAATTGTATGAAAATAATTTATTTCAGTAATTCAGTTGAAAAAGTTCTTTTTTGTAAATTTTGATAATTATGATTAAAGAAAAAAACCCAAATTCATTTGCATAACACAAATAAAAATGTAGCTTTTTTGAGACAGAATTAATGTGTAAGTCATGTTATCGTCATGACTTTCTGGATGTGACAGTTGTCCAGCAGACAATCACTGACACTATCCGTAAGGAGGTTCAGCCTCAAAAACAATATTTCTAAAGGATCTGGCCGAAGCAGTGCTCTTTCCAAGAATATTACTGGAAAGTTGAGTGGATGGAAAAAGTGTTGTCGAAAAAGGTGCTAAGGCAACAGAAATACTGCAGGCTTGAGAGGATTGCAAAGCTGAACCCACTGAAGAGCTTGTGGAGGAGATTATCAAGGTGTCCACTACGAGACAACAGAGATGTACACAGGACATTTCCTTTATAAGTCACTCCTGAACCAGAGGCCGTGTAAGAAGTGTCTTAAAGTGCTACGGAGAAAAAGGACTGAACTGCTGCTCAGTCTTGTTATGACTATGATTTGGTCCCGTAACCTGGAGGAAGATGAGCTCACAATCCAAGTTACTTGTAGTGATGTGTTGTTTTTGAATGAGTTGGCTCTAAGAGTCAACTCACTATAGAACGATGCTATAACGATTCTATGGTAAAAATTCATTTAAAACACAAAAAGCTCCCATGTAATTACTACATTTTGGGTTTTTTGTTTGATGTAAGTTCTAATAATAAAAATAAGTACAATACGTGCTTGAACTTTATCACTGCACATGTAATGAACCTACGACATATGAGCTCCATTTGTTTACTTCAGTTACTGACATGGATTAACGTTTCAATAATATACTTGTATAAATTGAGTCTGTCAGTGCTGCCTTATAAGGCTGCCAGTTGAAAATGCCAGATAGAGAAAGCTTTGAAGGATAATTTTTCTCACGTTTGTGATCGTGAATTATTTTTTGATTGCTTCTTTTAAGTTTAGTAGATCAAATGTGGAAATTGTTTAAAAAAAAAAAATCAGAATTTCATGTTTCAGACCACAATGTGTTATTGTATTTACAAAACAGAAAAAAAAAGTGGATTTTTAAATACTGAATGTGACAGACACTAGACAAACCAGTCAAGCTAAAAATTAGCCCTTTCCGGTCACTTACACCTAACTTTTTCTTTCTGTTTATAAAAATGCTTTACGTTGTTATTTGTTTCTAACTGAATGATGTATTACTTTGGGATGCTTGCTTATTAATGTTAGGCAACTGACCAGTCACGCATGAAGGACTCTGTAATTAATGGCATCAATTAAGTTGACAGTAGATGCAGAGATCAAGTCAATATTTAAGGGGGGAAAAAAGCAGGAAGATAAATATGTTAGAGCGAAAGAAGAAAAGGCAATAAGGGGTGGGAGACTGAGTAGCATACAATTTGGCCACCAAAGTGTTTTTCTTTTCTTTTTTTTGCACACTCTTAATGAAGTTAGTGTACCTCCTTTTGCATGTGTGTATAATAGGTGAGAGGTGCTGCACTGCTAACAGCTGAATTGTTTGAATTTGCAGCTTCAGAAGAGAGAAAGGTCCTGCAGGTTTTTCACACAGGTATTTCCATTTCCTGGTTTGGTTAATTACTTTGCAACACCGTTGTCCCTTGTGTCTTTGGGTTTTGTTTTATTTTTATTTTTTATCCATTATACAACACGTTTTGCCTTGTGGGGTCGCATGTGGCGCTGGCGCCCATCTCCAGCAGTCAACGGGCAAGAGGTGGGGAGACAGATAGGAGAAACAATGATGCACGCACACGCACACACACACACACACACACACACACGCACACGCACACACACACACACAGTTAAGGAGAATTTAGAGAGACCAATCAACCTAACAGTCATGTTTTTGGACTGTGGGAGGAAGCCAGAGAACCCATGCATGCACAGGGAGAACATTCAAACTATTTTTTGAAGATAAATTATTTTATACTCTTTTTTTTTTTTTTTTTTTTTTTTTTAATTTGCAGTATGTCATCTTCCATGCAAGCTTGTGTGTATTTGCTTGTGTGTGTATTATTGCACATGACACCACCTCACATGAAATGCAATCATGTGCTGCAGCTTCTAGAGATGCACCAGTCTGAATTTTCTTTTTGCCGGTTCCGAATACTGTTTAAGAAAGAAATTCAGATATGTTCATTGACGTCTCTCTGGCTCTTATTTTCCTTAAAACACTCAAGATTATCAAATATATTTGGCACTGGTAATTAATGCAATTAATAAAAAAAAAGAAAAAAGAAACATTTTTATCTTTAATTCAGAATTTGTATTTTAAAAAAGGGTTTGGGCAGTTTGTCTTTTGTTTTGAGTCAAAGTGTTCTCTTTTGTTCTTTTTAAAAGGAACAATTGATTTTCTAAAGTAACAACCTTGACATTTTAGTAGAATAAAAGGCCTTTTAAAAGTCACTTATTTCAACCACTGAAAATGGTAGAATGTACATAGAAGAGAATCCTTTAAAAACCTGATGTAAAATGTAGAAATTATGGCTATTTTTATGCTAAATATTTTTGAGTCGAGTTTGAGTTACACATTTTAACCATTGTGTAATTCAAATGTAACGAAAATAAATCACACAGAAACTAAAATACAATGCTGCAACTTTATATCATTGGATTGTTTAACTCTTGTTAATTTAAGAATGGTCTACATGCAAATCTTTTGAAAACTTTTAATACATAGATACTGTAAATAAAAGTGATTTAATAACAGAATTTAAAAAAAAATGTCTAGCCCTAACGTCCTAAGTGGTCAATAATTACTTGTATTAGCAGCACATCACATTGTGTTGGTAGGAGTAAAACAGCGCCTTTAAAACAAAAACAAAATGATGACAGTTTGTGATAATGCTAGTGATTAGCAGAGTTACGTGTCAACAGTAGTCGCTGTGTGTTTTACCGATACAATGACATCTCAACTCCTCCAAATTCATTTTTAAAATACACAGATACCAAAAATAAATCCAAGTTCTCATCCTTAAGCAATGTTGTTGTTGTTTTGACTTAGTGGCACCTCAGCATCTCTGTATCCGACTGTTTCTTCGTTGGGTTTATTATTCCTTGGTTTTTAATTTTGCTCCAAAACATATCACCGATAAGAGGGCACGATCAATATCAGTAATAGCTCATCTTGGTTGCATTTATCTCAGCAGAATTGCACACAGGCTTGTCTGGGAGCAAATAACTGGCTATCCATCTCCATTTCTCGAAATGCCGTGTGTGTAGCACACATTGAGAAACATCGGAACATGATGGATACCCCGTTGAGTGCGGCTCGATCACGGCCTCGCTGTGTTAAAAATAATACCTTCCCGTTTTTTTGTGGCTCTGAATTAATTACACTTTGTCCTTGTTGGTGTTCTTGCACCGTTGCTTGTTTGTGTCGACGCCGTGGGCTAACAGAAAACCTAACATGTTTCAAGAATGTATCTGGTCAACATCGAGAAAAAACAACAACAAAAAAACAAGACAAAATCACTATTCAGCGGATCAAAGGACCCCAAAATCCACATGCATGGCCTGTAGATAGAGAATTTCTTTCTGTCTTCTTCACCCACTGACACACGCATACACACACCCACACACACACGCAAACACATGGTAGATGGGGTTGCTCTTTTTTCTCCTGATGCAGGCTTTTTTCCTCCATACTCCCCTGAAAAGTCTTAACGTCAGCACCAGTCAGCAATGTCACATCATAGAACATGGCTTAGGAGTATATGCAGGATGACACACACGCACACACGCGTTCACACGCAGCACCACAAATATTTAAATATATTTTCAACAATAATCTTTCGCTGTCACATCGCAACAGTCAGGCATTTGTAATGCGTCTCCTTAAGCCAAATAAGGCTGCATTTCAGGGGGAAACGGCAGCGCGCGCACAACTCTGCGCAGGTCTGAATCCAAACACTGGAGCACACGCCTCAGGTGCAGCAAGAGGAGGCCTGTGAGTGATCGATTATATGATTAGCCTTGGTTATGTGAAACAAAATTATACCAACAGGCTCTTTACTCTGCCAGATAGAAATGTGCATGATTAGGGATGTGGTGTGGCACTGCCCTCTCCTCGTTAATTATCCGTGGCACTAATTGCCAAGTGAGGAGAGTGTGCAGGAGGTCTACATTCTTAATAGAGACAAAAAAATAATTGAATTCCCTCCCCTGTCTCTCTCTCTCTCTGTCTCTCTCTCTGTTTCTCTCCACTTCTTACACTTCGTCTACCCCTCCTCGGTCATTTGGTTTTGGGTAACTGGGGACTCGTTTCATGTATACCAAATTGGCAATTTACCCATGATGAAGTTGGTGGTGTGGAGAGGCCTTGATGCTTTAGGATGCGCTAAAAGAAGGAGGTAGCCAGCCAGGTAGAAGAGGGGCAAGAGAAACAATAGAGGACGAATTTGAAGTGAGAGAAAAGAGCAAGAAAAAAAAGAGGAGTGGAGCAAAAACAGTATTAGGTTATGGAGAGGACTTTAAAGCTTCATGATGTCTAGGGGTAAAATAATACATCCAGCTCACAAGTTGAGACAAAATTTTAACAAAATTTTCAGGAAAACTAAGAATCCATTTGTTTTGTTTTGCTTTAAAAAAAATGTTTCCAAAATCATCTTGTTTGTCTCACTCTGAGGTGGCCTTAAAGCCAAAAGACATTGATTTAAAAAAAAAAAAAATCATTTTCACAAATACAGCAACTGTTTCAAAAGTCATACACTTTTTTAAAGAATCTAATTTACATGTTGAATTATCTCATCCAGTTTTAATCACTTTAGGTGATTTAGATTTTAAACTAGAGATGATCAAATGCATTTCTGACTGTCAAAATGGTGAAGTAACCCTTTAACTTGAGACATTAAACAGTTTTATATCACCTTTGAAGTTGTTAGCCAGCATTGCATGGCAACATTTTCTACCTATGCTCATGAACTACTTATATTTTGTCAGTTGTTGCTTCTGTTATTACTTCCATTTTGTATTGAGTGGACAAACTGCTGGCACACAAATGACTTAAAAGTTAAGGGAGTCTTCTTCAACGCTAATGTAGCTGAGTGTTAAAAGTCAGTTGAAGAAGGTCACGATTTGACAATCCATACTTTAAAAGTGGAATTGTTATAAGAGTAAAGTACAATAAAAAAATAAAAATTATTTGTTGTGTTACATTACACTAATAACTATATTTACAGTATTTACATATATTTTTAAAAAGACACAAAAACTTTAATTCTCACTGTTGAATATTGTCACTAAATAATGCCAAAATTCTATAAGATAATTTTCTATTACATTCTTTAAGTCACAATTTACAAAATCATGCAAAGTTGGCACTTTTAATGGACTTTTAATGCAACTTTTAGAGCAACTTTGCATTAAAAGTGTCATTATTTACCGAATGACACTTCATGACAACTGTCATAAACATTCATAAAGATTTCTTTATGTTCATGACAGATGTTGTCATGTTTATGACAGTGTCATGTCAGTCTTATGCACACCCCTTCAAATAAAGTGTTACCAAAAAAATTCCTTCAAACTCCCTACAGCTAATAGCAGATGAACACTGATGAAAACATCCTCACACTTTGTCCCATCTCAACCAGGCAACTTCAAAAAAAAAAAAAAAGATCCATCTTTCCTCTCTTGTTGCCTCTGCATATTTCTAACATCCCAGCTCTGGGCTTTTACACAGTACAGCATACTGTACATGTGCTTGTGTGCCCAAGTTCACCTTGGGTGGTTGGGAGTAGTCAACCAGCCCAGTTTTAGTCTGCCTTGCCGCTGCTGTTTACGCTGGATTACCCCTACGCCTCAAAGCATTTCACTTCTGCCCCATTTACTGTCATGAGGCTGTGTGTATGTGCTCACAGATGTGCACGGCTTTCTTGAATTTCGTGGTCTCACTAAGAAACACGCACTTCCTAACGGGCTCCCCTTATCTGTCTCTGCAGAGAGTTCTCCCCCTCTTTGAAGAACCCCTTAAAAAACCCTCTGTCTCTTTTAGCCCCTAAGTCTTCCTACTTGTGCACGATAGAAATGTCACCGACGGCACCAGAGCTCCTAGACACACTCCGACTCAACCCCGCAAATTTATTCATTCTGTGTCTGTCTTTCTAATACTGAGATGTCTAGCCCTTAAAGGAAATGGCATCGCTTCTTTCTGCCCTACCTAACTCCCCTGCTTCTACAGATGTAATCTCAGTGCTGGTTAGTGACGTTTCAGTGGCGAAAAACATTGATGAAATTAAAAATGTGAGTTCAGCAAGAAGAAAAGAGAAGTTTAATGAGAGTAGAGAAGCTCGGTTATCGCTAACACATCAGTGTGAGCATTTGTGAGCATTATACGCCAGCCGCATGCGTAATGGAGAATGAGACGCATCAGCAAAGCTCTCATATCTGCCATGGCCACAGTAAAGACCGTCTTCCCCTCGATCTGTTTTCTTTGCCTGGGCAGCTACTGAACAGCAAGTGGAGCAGAATGATGCACAACAATGCTTCCCCTCAGCCCGCAGTGCACACCCCCAGTTGCATACACAGACACACACAAATTACCACAGGCACATGCATGCCGTCCCATTCAGCGCATGCCACACGGCTCTGATTTGAACTCCGGACAGCAGTGTGACAGTACGGGAAGTAACTCGAACAACAGTCATGATAAAGATATGAAAAAGACATGAATGTTAAATGCTAAAAGCAGTTAAGAATAATCACCGTGATTAAAATTTAAAGCAGCCGAATCAACTAAAACAAGATTAGCATGGATGAAAGAAATTAAATATGTACAACTCGAGAGTAGCCCCGGGGAAGAAACGGGGACAAGCTTGAGAGTGTTCTGCAGGGTTCCACAAGTTGCTAGAAGTTGCAGGAGAATCTCAAGGAGCGTTGATCTAGAAAAAGTCTCATAAAACAAGTCTGATCTTGTAAATTATTCCAACTTTTGCATGTTTAAAAGAAGAGTTGAAAACACTTTCTCAAGTCTCATTTATATAATTTGTCACTAAAAATATGAGAACTTTCTTTACATAAATTATCTTTTCCAGCTTGTACATACTTGAGACATAGGCATTGATGTCTACAATCTTTGCCTGTTGTGCCTTTTTTGGTATTTGCGCAGTGAGGCATATATGTAAATCACTGCACGACGATGTACTTTATACTTTATAGTAAACTACAAGATTGCAACATTTGCGTGAACTTTGTCCTTGCACCAAGTTAAAGGAAAATAAACTAATTCATGTGTAACTGAAGAATAAAACAGGCGCTGGAAGCAAACTTTGATTTGCTTTGATTCACCTTACATTTCTGAGTACCTACACATTACTAGTCACAATGGCTCCTGTGTAACAGTTGTACAGATTTAGATGGAAAATAATCAGCAGACGCAAATCGCTCTAACATGTAATGCTGAAAGCAATTATCTCACCCAACATCAAATCTAATGCCACAAAACCTGTCAGAAGCAACATCTGATGTAATATTTATTGTAAAATCAATGAAAAAAATAATTTGTGATTTTTTTTTAACAATTGTTTGCGTTCACATTACCTACCAATAAGTACAAACAGCTCTCATAAGCTGTAAAGGTTTCATCGAATAATATGTGTTGTAAGGTAAGCTAAAAATGACAGTTCCTCTTGCGTAATCAATATCTTTATAGAATATTGGACTTGAAAATAAAAATAAAATATTCAGTTTGATTCATTGTTTTGAGAAAGTACATTTAGAATTCACTCACCTTCAGTTCTACGTTTGTGACACCACTGTGTGTATTTTTTAGTTCTAACTATAAAACTAATTTTACAATGAGTAAAAGTAGGAATTCATCATTATTACTGCAATGTAGTATTTAAAAATATATATATTATCAGGCTGGATGCAGGCTGGTGAAGAACAAATAAACAAACTTTGATTTCTTTTTAAACAAATTACACTTAAACAAAGGTGTTCCAGGTGCAGGAAATTGCCATTTTAAAAATCTCAGGGTGCAGGAAATGGGAAACAATTGTCAGAACAACAATAAGATGATAACACTGATGAGACTCTGACAGGGAAAACAATGCAGACTACATACTGTATATGTTACAGCAGATTGTAAAATCAATCAGTGACTCAAACCTGTCATAGTCATAGGAGGCAAATGTAGACAGAATGTATGGAGAAATGGAAATCATTTCAAAATGACATCAGGAAATAAAACAAACGACACACTATGGAAATAAAACACCAAAATAAAAGCGATGACACCCAACACAAAGCACTGATTTTAAATGGCAGCATTGTAATTTGTTGTTAGTCACTGGCAGAGCGACACCAAAAAACAGCTGTAGCTGCAATAATGTCAAAACTTTCTTTAAAGGGCTTGAAAGCCTGCAGCCGTCTGTCACTGTGTTGACAGGATGTTGATCGAAACAAGTTTGCACAAGTGTGCTGAACATCCACTGCTCCTTATTTCCGGCTGTTTGCTGAAGAAGTGGATTAATTAGTTTTTGTTTACATGTAGCTCTCCCAAACTCATCCGATATGCATCCCTGCTAATTAGCTGCTAGCGCTAAAAGAGGACATAATATTATCATATTAGCTTGTTGGGAGCAGTGTTTGTCTGTGTGTCTGTGCTTTACTGTATTTATGTGTAGGTATAACCCTCACAAAAAACACCCCCCAAAAAGGAAAACAGGATCATTTCTAAACCAACAGAAAAACTTGAATTAGCTCTCATTTATCATGTTTAGTAAATTTCTTGCAATACCTTGCAAAAAAAAACGTAACTGTATTTTTGTGGCATTTATGTGCTAGAACAACACAACATGGCACATAACTGTGGTTTACAAAATGAATGAATGTGATACCCCGGCCAAAAACCTGGAGCATTTCCCATAGAAATCACTTGTGTGTATTTTTATATTGGTGCAAGTACAATTATTCTGTGAGGGTAATCATAGTGATGATCATGAAGACCAACAAAGACAGCAGACAGGTCAGAAATAAAGCAGGGTTAAATTATAATGTTCCCATATTTTGAAAATCTCAGTGCTCTGTTCACTCTATTCTCTGAAGATGTAAAGAAAATACTTCAACTGGCCAACCTACCAACATTTGGCCGTCTATCTGAGCTGACCAGAAGAATATAAAACAAAGAAGCATTCAAGTTGCAAAGTTACATATGGTAGAAAACTAACAAAACACTTCATCCTGACCCAACGTTCCCTGTAGTGGTTTGGATCAAATTAAATTAATGTGTTAGACTGGCCCAATAAAAGTTCTGACCTAAATCCAATTGTCAATCTGTGACAAGACAGGAAAGTTACAGTCTGCAGATGCTTTCTATAGTCACAGTTTGGGCTCTTTTACACAGAAGTGTGAGCCAATATTTCAGTTTCTTAATGTGCAAGGCTGCAGTAAGCCGAAAATAAAAAAAACAACAACTTTCTTTTCACTTCACAGAGTACACTGCTTTGCGAAGGTCTATCACATTCAATGGGTTGCGACATGACCAAACCTGGAAAAAAATTTAAAATATCTTAGCACATTTGCAAGTATTAATACAAAAAATGCAACACTTGCTGCAGCTAATTTTCCTGTTTTTCGTTTCCACTGTGAACTGACAGGCAGGGATCAGGAGGAAGTCAGGCGCTGGATGTGCAAACGGCAAAAGATAAAAAAAAAAAAAAGACATTTCGCAATCCGTTTCTTTGCCCTTGTCAATTCCCTGCCGGAGATGCTTTTAGCTTCTTTAATAGCACCTGTGTTACGTTTCCCGCTTTCTCACTGCCCTGCCTCTGAAAACTGAGTTAAAGATGAGCTGTGCGTCTGCGTGAGGGCTGGTTTACAGATCAAGAGAAAATAAGGAGACAAAGGGGAGTGTGAGATGTGTGTGTTTGATAGCACCTGTATTTGCTTCTCTGCCTCTCCTGCTCCCGGTGGACGCCTGTCACCATGGACTCACTGGACTGTTTTATCGTTCTCCCATGGCTTTTCCCACCCCCACCTCTGCACCACTTCTCCTTTCTCTCTGTCTCTTTATCTCTCCCTGGGCCTTCCTGAGATGTGTGTGTGCGCGTGTGCGTGTTGTGGTGTTTATGCAAGAAAAGCAGGAGCTGACTTCTTGAGACTATAAGGAAATGTGAGCTGAAGATAAAACACAGCAAGTATTATACGGTGGAGAACATTTCATGTTCGGCATAAAACCTCTTCTCGGTCTTCTATAATATATTTGGATTCAAAACTGCATCACACCGCTGGATGTGAACCAAAAAAAAAAAAAAAAAAACCTCCAATTTCTTTCTGACACCCACAGTATAATTGTTCCAACTGGTGAATGGGACTTTTGTTTAAAAGAAGAAAAAGGAGTTTTAGGGTGTCAACACGTAGTGATTGCAATCAACTAACAAGCTTGATTTTCAAAACATCTGTGATTATTCTCATAAAAAAAAACAAAAAAAAGGAGCGTGGGTACTAAAAATGTGCTTTTCATACAACATTTTAGTTTTCCCCCTTTTTTATTTATTTAATTTTTATTCATATCTGCATGGGAATGCCATATTTGCATTGCTGCCATCGTATCTTCCTGACTGCTGTAATTTATCAACGTTCTCCTGCATTCTCACAACTCCCGGCTTCAGTAGTTTGGGGTGTAGCAGCGCTGCTTCTGCCATAGTCATAGTTGCATTTATTTTTACATGCCGCGTGACTGACTGAAAGTGGTGAGGGCGTCAGCACTGGCTTCAGCTATGTGACCCCTGTGTCTTTATTGCTCCCCCAGGCGATGGTTGAGACGGTAAATAATTTGTTGCATCCAAGAGCTCAGGCGGCGTGGAAAGAGCTGCCCACCAGCGAGCAGCTGCACTCAGCCACTCTACTCCTCGACACCGTGGAAACGGGTGCTTTCATGTTGGCCGACAACCTCCTGAAGACTGACACGGTGCAGGAGACCACCGACTACATCCGTAAGTACATTTTACGGCTCCTTTTCAACAAAACCCTTTAGAGCTGGACCTACAGATCTCAACGATTTGGAGGGTCAACCCCGAAGCAGAACTGTTTGGAACATTTACCAATTTTCAATCGATATCATTGCAGTTTTGCTAAAAGATGTTAAAATCGTCTGACGAGTCCTAGTTCACAAGGTCACAAATGGAAGTAGGTTACATCCGTGAAGTTGCTTGGTCACAAAGTTCAAAATACAGAAAAGTGTAACACCAGGCGAGTTTTAATGGATGCAGTAGCTACTTTTTTTTTTTTTTACTTTGATTCCATCTTGTAACCACAGTAAATCATCTGAGACGGTGTGTTTGGGGAATAACTAAAAACTTTGAAGATGTTAATAGTACATTTACAAAATTTTATTTTAATAGTAATTTCATCCTAAAGTAATGATATGAACTGGAGGAAATTTTATAATGTTTGGCATCAAAGCAGTGGTTTTCATTTGATCCTCACAACTGACCTTCTGGGGATGAAAGTTTGAGGCTCTGCGAGTCTCTATGCCAGTGATCTCAAACTGCATTCGTAGAGGACCAGAATACTGCAACTTTTTAGATGTAGTACTTGGCCTACACACTTGAATTAAATGGCTAAACTGCCTCACCAGCATGCAGTCAAGCTCTACAGAGCTCTGCTAATGAACTTACATTGGAGCCAGGTGAGCTGAAGCAAAGAGATATCTAAAAGTTGCAGGACTCCGGCCCTTGAGGACTGGAGTCTGAAACCCCCTTGCTCCATGTGGTCAAATAGCAATCAGCTGAAATAACCAAAAAGTAGGTCGGGCTACCTTATTTCCATCACCTTAATCATTTGATATGCTGAGGTGGGTGAACCTACATAAGCACAGACAGGGTGTCTGCACAGTGTAGCATGAAATTAGTTGTTGTTATTGTTATTAGGTCACTGAATAATTGGGTCACAGGATTCATGTCTTTGAAGTCTTGGTGAAAAGTTTAGTTCTTAAAGAAAGCTGACTCACTCAGAGTTTTGAAATTCAAACTTCAGACAGATGTCCCCCTTTGTAATCTTTATGTTTTTATCTCAACATGCTATTAGCTTATGTTTTACCTCTCTATTTAAATACATTAAATTAAATGTGAGAAAAGGACACTCTTTAAATAGTTATTTCACTATTTTTGGCATATTCAGTGCAATCCAACAACCCCCCCATTGGACCACTGCTTTCAAACATTTTGTGAATCCCCTCCTGGTGTTTAAAGGTAATAGGATGACATTCCTTTCACATACTACGGGAAAAAGGATCATCATAGTAACATATCAGGAAGCAGCATTAACAGGTGTCATATCCACATCGTGGTTTATCCTCCGGCTTGATATTGATGTTTCATCCATCTTAATTACGTTTCACAAATTAACCTAAAACCCCTAAATAGTCTTAAATTAAAAGAGAAACTCAGAATTTAATAGACCGTAGTGTTTTTATTTCGAGTTTCGTAATTCAATTTCTCTAAGTGAAAGCTGGGAAAGATGATACTGTTGTTCTGTGGTGGATCTGGTTGGGAAACTAAAGACAAATATTCACACAGGGCTAAGCTGCATGGTACACAAAAACAAAAGCGGTAAAATATAATGCTCTAATAACATGATTAATTAGTTCATATTCTGCAGGGGGCAGAGCAAAACAAAACAAACAGAGCCCCATGAAGCTGTCAGTGATAACACAGCGTGACAGGTAGTCAATAAATATACAAAACAGAACACGTGTGCAGTTTTAGGTGGTCTCTCTGCTGTGCTTCAGCAGATTTTCCGCGGCTGCTAAAGGGGGAAGACGAGGCTTGTGAAAGAGGAGTTTTATAGTCAAATGATTGCTCCTCTCGGTTCTGTGAAATTCATTTATTTGTTTTACATGGAAATAGCTTGGGAATTTAGTTGATTTAAAATTGCAGGCATTAATATTTCTACTGTAAATTACAGTACATTAACATAATCAGGTGTGCAACAATGTGCAGTAAACAAAATCAGTACTCAGTAAATATAAAATTATTTCTGCAAATCTGATGCTGCAGCTTTCAATCTTACCTTTAATTATCAATTAATGCAACCAGCAACATTCTAACATGGCCCTTCAAAGTCAGAAGTGTGAATGTGTTTGTCACAGAAATTAATTTGAAAATAATTTGAAAATGATACATTTACATATGTATAATACGCCACTTTGTAATAAATGATGGTACTTTCAGGTATTTGGTTACTGTTTTAGAAGTCAGCAAAAATTGATTTAAATGCGTTTCCTTTCAAAAAATTAAAAAAATCACCATCCTGTGCATTATTGCAGATCATTTTTGTGAAATGCTGTTTTTAGCAGTCTCCTCAAAGCCTTAGCGGCCCAGTCGGCCCTTATTGATCTGCTGATTGATTGCAAGGTACATAGTCATTTCTTTCAGACATTCATGCTAAACTGGCTGTTTTAGAGTTGATTCATGATGACTTACAATGTCCTGCAAAGGTAGTGAAGCTTCTCCCGTTTTGTTATGATGTAAACTCAAACTTTAACGTGTTTTGCTGGGAGTTTAACGTGGACATCAGACAGTAGCACATCATTGGAAAGTGGAAAGAAAATGATTGCTATTCAATATTTACTTACAAATAAAATGTAAATGGCATTGCGTGTATTTGTATGCAAACCTTTCGCTGTGATACGCCTTAATACATTCAGCCGACTGCGTTCACAGATTTACTTAATTAGTAATCTAACAGGCAGAAATGGAGAAAGCTTTATGAGGAGAAGTTAAGGTTTATGGAGGTTTTGCACCTTGCACTTCTTCTTCGTTTTGGTCTGTCAAATAAATTCCACGTGGAATGTATTAAATTTTAGCTGTTGTGCCATAAGACGTAAAACATAATGTCGGAGGTATGTGAGTAAAAAGAGATACTAACTCCCCTCCCTTTTGGATCTCAAGCTTTGTAATTCAGTAGACCTGTTTACATGCACAACAAGTCATGCAGCAAGCTGAGGGAGAGGGGAAAAAAAATTCCAAAATGCTTTTCATCGCCTCTTTAAAGGTTTCCATGCTTTGCTTTATTACGAGGAGTAAATATGCAAAGCTGTCAAGACGGAGGTCAGTATCAAGATGTTTTAAAGGGTCAAACCCACTGAGATACTTATCTAACAAAATGAAGGAAAAATATTGGCCTTGAGGCTGGCATGCTTATTTTGCTGGAGACAATCATTTTTATTTATTTATTTCCATATTTTCTGCCCTCTGCTCGTAGGCGGAATTGACAAAGGAGAACAAAGCTTGTTATTAAGGCATTGTGCACACCACTTTTCTTTTTTTCTGTTCTTCTTCTTCCCTAATCTCTTTTCTCGCCCGATCATGTCATTACTGGGCTGCGGCACAACAGAGTTTTGCTTCCTCTTTGTTTTTCATGCCTTTAGGAGACGATATATCTGGGAGTCTTCATTTCATCTGAGCCCAGACCAGCAACTCGCACCCACTTAGATCCCCCCTCCTAGTTATCTTCATATTTACTTCCAATGTGATTTGATATTTTTTAAAAACTTCCTTCACATCATCCCCTATTACTAGAATTCAGAGTGCTTATGCGCTACTCAGTCACAGATGAAAAGCTACGAAGGAGGAGCAGGAGAAGAGAGGAAAATGAAGATGATAAGAGAAGAAGAAGACTGGATGAGTGCATGCTTGAGGGTGATGGTGGCAGTTGAATGTCAAATGATGCTCTGAGGCCTTTTTTTCTGGCTCACTTTTACATCAGTAAGCAATGATATTACAGCTATTTAAGTCACACAGCATGGTGATTACATTACTGCAGTCAGAGACGAACTGTTCAGACAGATAAGATTCCACAAAGTTTGTCCTTTACTACGTGACTTTGTCAAATTCTTGATTAGTGCTAAAGGAAGAGTCTGGGCACTTTGAAGTGAGGATCTGTGAAAATGTTATTGACTGTTAATATCTTACCTACAGCAGATAACTCTCTTGCCATCTTCATTTCGTATAAATCCAGATTAGTTGGTCTAAGGGGCTGCATGCAGCTAGCCACTAGTCCAAGAGGCGTCTTCAAACAACTCCAATCTGAAAACTCTCAGAGATTTATGTGAACACATTTAATAGACCTTTAAAGGTTTGCCACATTCCTATTGAGTGGTGATATAGACATAAACTGATGTTGATTTATACAGGAACTGGAAGTACGTGGCAGTGGGTCTGCATTTTTTTTTTTTTTTTTTTTATTGTCATGGGCAAATAAAAAAAAAAAAGACAAACAATCTTTGATTAACCATCTGAATTTTTTAGGGCAAAATATCACTTCATGGAAAGCTACATTCAGGGTACGACACTTTACCCATTTTGGGAACAAAACATTTCTATTTCTTTAGTTTTTAACCGTTTTTCATGAAATGCCAGAGATAACGCAGAGTGCCTTATGTAGCCTCTCTCTGAGACTGATACAGAAAATTTATTTTTCTGTATGAAATTGTATCCGTTTGCATGATAAACTCCCTTGAGAAAACATTTGTTGTTAATTGGTGTTATGTAAACTAACTGAATTAAACTGAAGAAAAGAGCTCCCGTTTCACAACTTTAAATATGACTCCACAAGGTCAAACATCCGAACTATCTACCATCTTATAAAAAACACATTCGGCGCTTTGAAAAATTATGTAGTTAAGGTAACACTTTCGTGAAACTTATATCAGCTACAGTCTGGTTGGCATGACTTGCAGTAAAATAAACAACTAACTCAGGCCGCTGTCTTGGTGTGTCGCACAGGAGGAGCACGGCAGATGTCACAGTCAGACAGCCGGGAGTGTCCCGTCAGACCGTCAGTTCCCAAAACCACACACACAAAAAAACCTTTGTAAAAGTCCACTCGAGGTCATTGCAACGCCACCAAACTACGCTATAGTTAAAAGCTCGTGGGTATGTCATCTCTAAAGACAGTGGAAGGGTTAATAATATTAACTTCATTAGTTAATTAGCTTCCTCAGTGAGTTAGTGAAAACAACTAATTCACAAGCTAAAAATCTGCTTTCCGGGTTGTTGATTTGTAGAGTAGAAAAAAATATGATGTTGTGTCCATTAAGCATCTTCAGTTATAGCTACTGTTAAGACTAACTTAAACACATTGCTTTAATTTTTGTGTTTTAATATATAAATGATTCGTGTTGTTTTAATCTAAGCTCAAATATACACGCAGATTTGACTACACCGTTATCTGTTAAAGAAGGAATGAATTAAAATGGCAACCCTAAAACTCTAGACGGGTACAAAACATGCAATTTCACACATCCTAATTATTTCTTTTTTATTATTATTAGTTTTATGTTTTGTTAAAATGACACGATAAAACTGTGGTGCTTTAATGCTAAAATTCCTGCACCGTCCTTTTAAGTGCAGCAGCTCTGTCCAGCAGTTTACTTCCATACCTAATTTTAACTTATATAATTCCTGCAACCCATCTCCGCCAATTTTTTTTTCCCCAAATGCACCGCATAAATATTGTTACATAAATACTCATCAAAATGTAGGCTACTGCATGAACTTCAAACAAGAATATGCCTTTTTTTGGTGGGCTGCGGGGAGGGTAAAAATCATCTCCACATTCTTCCTTTTTTTTGTGTTGTTAATCTTCCCTTCCAGCTAATCCAGTGGGAAGATCCTCCATGATTATCTCTCCCCCTCTATTCATAATCAGCCCCAAACCGCCTGTCATCTTTGCACCTCCCTTCCTTCTTCCTCACTTGTGCCTCCGTCTTCCCTTACACTTTTTAAGCTCATCCCCCGCCACATTCCCCATCCTCCTTTCTTTTCCTAACAAGCCCTTTAGATGAGAGTGAGTGACAAGAATAAATTATTTGACGCAATTTAGAGATTCTGCTGCAACAACTGTAAGTGATATTATTGTGTGAGATTGTGACTGAGGCACGGTACAAGGCAGACAGATAAATAGTGTTATTATTAGAAGCAAAACAGTGATTTTGAAGGGATAACACAGCGGTAACAGCCCGTGCGTGTGTGATAACGATAATGAACAAGTGTGTTTCTAAGGAGGAGGATTGTCATGACATGGATGTTTTAATTAGATTAGACCCAGCATGTTTCGATACCCCGCCGATCAGTTTGGCCGTGGGGAACGGTGCATGTGAGAGTGTTTGCTTGCACCTGCAATACCTTGCAAAAGTATTCACACCCCCTGGAATTATTTTCACGTTAGAACAGCCAACTTTGTTTTAGATTTATATTACAAGCTAACACAATGTAAAGCATAACTTTAAGGATACATGGTTTCAATCTTTTCTTTACAAATAAAATTCTAATCTGAAAAGTGTGTCATCCATTTGTCTTCAGGCCCATGAATCAATAATTTGTCCATGTTTTGTCTTTCCTGTTGGGTGCATGTCTACTAGCTGTGCACTTCTTACTGTCTTTGCATAATAGTTCAGTATCAATAAGACTGTGAACAGCAACGCAAAGGTCTCGCCACCACACACACGTACAAATATTTTTTTCATATCACTTACATTGACTTTTATTTTGGGGTGTCAGGGTACAGCTTTTCATTGTAGTTGTGGCTGTATGTTTTTGTCCTGATTGAAAGTGAATCTATGCACCATTCTCAGTTTCTTTGCAATCTTTTAGAGGTTTCATATTTTAAAAATGAACCTTTATGTAGTTGTATGCATCTTCCTTTCAACTCAAATCACCTTATCTGTTCTTTCTAAAGAAAAGCTTTCTCACTTCATGATGCTGCCACCATCATTTATTATAGTGGAGATCGTGAGCTTAGGGGTTGTTTTTTTTGTTTTGTTTTGTTTTAGCCATAAAAGTATATTTGGCTCTAATCAAATCAAAGTATCTTCTTCCAAATAGTCTCAGTTCCCAAGTCATTTCACAGAATTATATGTTCATGTGCGAAGAGTAGAAGACTATGCATCCTTTTTCCTTCCTCTTTAAAATGTTGCATTGTTTTGTGTTGATCTGTCACATAAAATCACAAAAAAATAACAAAATACATCCAGGAATGCTTTTGCATGGCACCGTATTGTTGGTGGTTTGGTTCGGTGAAAGTGTGAGTTACAGACACGTCACCTGTGTGTCTTTCTTTCTCTGTGCATCACTGTCTGTATTTATGTCTGCCTCCATTTTCTCTCCTCTGCACCTCGGTATCTCTTTCCTCTGAGCCCCATCTATTAAACTCTGCAAAACATTATAGTCTTTTTCCATCTGTCTCCACTCCAGTCCTCTCCTTTCAACGCATCCTCTCATTTCCCATCTCATCCATTCTGCTTCTCTGACTGCTCTCTCCTCTCCTCTCCTCTCCTCTCTTTTTTTTATTTCCAACCTCCCCCCAGCACTTCTTACCCGTTTTTAGCTTCTCATCCAGGCACTCTTGTTTTTTATCTGACTTGTCGCCATGTTGTTTACTCGATCTGAGAGGGCTGTTTTCACCATAAAAAGCAGCAGGCTAAATCACCAAATCACTCAGAAGCACAAGATAGCAATACACCAAAGGTATAATTAGTCCTTAATTAGAAACTTTATCTAACACTTTACACGGTTGTAATCAGGAATGTGCTAACGAACTAGAATTGTGAAATTAGATTCCGACAGTACAAGAGAGGCAGGGTAATCTACCTCAATGTGTCAGACCAGTTGCTTGGAGACACGGGCTTCAGTTTGAAGTATAAAATTTCTCATTATTTCTCTTTAAAGTATGTCAGCATTTTTTATTTTTTTTATTTAGCTCTTTAGAAAAAGTTGGAAACTGCTCGAGGATTCAAGCCTGTGTTCTACTTTGAAGCACTTTGTGAGAAAACATGCTTGCTACAAGAGACTGTAGAGCAAAGATGATGTCATGTGTAAAGCAGTGATTTGACATTAAGGTGTATGTTATTTTTTTTTTTGTTGTTGTTTTTTTTTCAGAGCTGGAGGTAGCCAGGCTCAGCACGGATGGAAACCTTGCAGATCTGACGTTTCCTCAGTCAGAGCAACATGGAAATGCCATCCAGCTGTCAGCCAGCACTCTGAAGCAGCACGGCAGAAACGGTACAAGACAAGTTTCATGGACTCTCTCTCTAATTCTTGCTGGGGCATCTGTGACCCTTCTCAACATCTGCTTAACTGAGTATCATTGGTTTCTTTTGTAAACACATTCACTGTTTACCATAAATGTTTAAAAGTGCATGCTTGCTTTTTTTGTTTTTTTCCTTTTTTTTTGGTGAAAAAAAGTCAATACGCTTTAGTTCTATGCGCTATGTTCATTTGTGAAGGGAAGAAGAGTTTTGTAGATCAACCTAGTGATTATCTTTATTTGTTGTTAAAATTTGAGGACTGAAACACTTAACAGAGACAAAAAAACAGGAAATATGCTGGGAAATTTCACAGCACTAATAAGTAACCCCTCCCTAAAACAGCATGTCATGGTTAATTTAGCATATAAGGCAGATGGTGAGAATTATCTTAAATATGTCCACTTGTGTGTTTTTGCTCTTTTTTCAAACATTTTTTACATCTTTGAAACTCTACAGTGGTGGTGCTTATGCCATAGATGTGCATAGATAATGCAACTGTGTTGCACTATCTATGCACATCTATTAAAAAAAAAAAAAAAAACGCCACTAAATGGTTCCATCCAGTGTTTTTTTTTTTTTTTTTTTTTTTACATATATTGAGAGCATCTTGTCCATCTCTTCTCTCATAGGTGAGATCAGGATGGCTTTTGTGCTGTACAGGAACTTAGGTTCCTACCTGCCGACGGAGAATGCCAGCGTCAGACTGAGCAGCGAGGCGGTCTATCCAAATTACTCCGTTATCGTGAACTCTCCGGTCATCACAGCGTCGATTAACAAGGAGAGCAATAAGGTGTACCTTTCTGAGCCCGTCGTGTTCACTGTCCAACACCTGCAGGTAAGTGGGGGCTTTATCAGCAGAATTAAAAAAAAAAAAAAAAAAAAAAAAAGGTATCTGAAGAGAACAAGCCTTGAAGGGCTGTCACATCAAATATACTTTCCTGCAGTTGTTTTGCACAAAGAGAAAGAAAAGTTTTTTTTTCTTTCTTTCTTTCTGTTTTTTGCCTGGTTATCTCAGCAGGAACACTGCGTTTCTTATTTCCCAACAATGGATTTTCATCACTAGAGTTTGCAATATATTTTTTAAGATAACTGCTACCTGAATAAAAAATAGTCAGTTATTCAAGGTTGGCTGCTTCCAAGTGTGTGGTTTTTTTTTTTGCTGTTGTTGTTGTTTGTAAACAGTTTATATTTTCAGCTCCAGTGAGTTTTCCAGGAACTCACTGGACTTATCACAATCACTGGCTTCCTGTGTGATTTCAGTAAATTTGTAGACTTCCTTTCAAAAATCTATTTAATGTAAAAGAACTTCAATATCCTGCCTCTGTAACATGCTTCACACACCCAGCCCTCCTTTATGATCATTAATGTCTGCTGATCGGGAGCTTCTAGCCGTTCCCAAGACGAGACTGAAGCGAACAGGGGATCAGACTTTTGCTGTGGCAGCACCGAAGCTATAAAACCAGCTGTCGTCAGACATTAAATCCTCCTCATCTCATCTCCTGGTGTTTTTTTTTTAAACACCACCTATTTCCTCTGTAAAGCTTGTAACACTAATTGAGGTTATTCATTTGTCTTTTAGATATTTTATATTATTTTTGGTCTTTTATAAAACAGTGTGCTTATTTTCTCTTTATTTATCCTAAGGCTAATAATTCTTAATCTTTCTGAGATAATAAAATCGGGCAAAAGGTGCATCAGCTTTTTTTTTTTCTTTTTTTTTTGAACAACCAGACATGATTTATTTTCATTTACATTTTGTAGCCAAAAATAGATTTTAGCTATATTTACGCTTCTGAGTGATAAATGGAAAAATCTTTACTGGCATTACATAAATCAAACCTTAAAATTGTTGACCAGCAATTTCAATGTTGCCACTGGTTTGTTGACAATTTATCTAAAGTGAAGAGCAACAACTCTGCTTGCCATCACCCTAATCTTTAGTTCCCTTCATCAGATTTAAGTCAGTTCTCTGGCTGGATTGAATTGGATTGGAATAAATTAACCAGCTGACCAGCAGTGCACAGCAGTGGTTCCACGAGCTTGAGAATCATCCAGTCAGTCCAGCTTTGTCTGGCATCTCAATAAAATTCAACGGCATGGGAGGAAAATTTTAACAGTTTTACAGATGTGACTTTTTAACATTTTTCTATTTCATCCCTATTAGATTGTGCTTCTTTGTTTTAACAAATTAGTTATTTTTCTTTGAAATAAAGAGCCATTACTCATAAATTCTTCCCTCAAGAAGAGCAGAATCAAAAACATGTGGCTCATCCTCATGTGTGCGTCTCCCCCCCATCTCAAACTCAAACTGTGAGTGAGGCACTCACATTTTACGTCTTGAAAAAGTTTTGACACTGAAATGTAGACGTTCATAGAGTAGGAAACTTGGAAATTTCCATAAAACCCCATTCTTAATTTACCTCAGTCAGCTGGCATTATACGCGAGAGTTACTGAAACGTTATTTTTAGGCTTTTGTTTCCAGATATTTCTTCACAACATGCAGAGATTATCACAACAATCAGTGATTTCCCTCACACAAATTAGAAAATAGTAACATGATGCTTGATACAGTTGGGGGAACAAGCTAGCTGTGCATTATTATTAATAGGACCTGTATTTGGAGCATGGAGCATAATGACTATGCAGTGCCATCTCAAACTTGTTTTTATATATATATATATATATATATATATATATATATATATATATATATATATATATATATATATTATTTTCAGAACTTACACACTCTGTATATCCAGGTGTTATGAATCTGCTCGGTGAGGTGATAAGAGGAGCGAGGGAATGCGTCGCAAGTGTCTGCGGTGCCTTCAGATGCCTTTGTGTTCACAGACTGCAATTATTTCCACTGCAAGGATTTCACCAGCCGAAACTTTACGAAGGCTCCGATCATCTTTGGAAATTTTTTGCAAAGTTTTTAAAAGTGGATGTAGTGATACTCTTTTGCTTCAATAATATCACCCCTCTAAATTGTCCCCCCAGATTAGACAATCTTATATGCAAAATGCTTGTATGAGTGTGAATTTAACAGAGGAGAGGACAAACTTCAGTTAGATATTTCATTTATTTATGCATTTATGCTAGAGTATGTCCTTTATATTTTGTCCTCTATAGCGTGCCCACCAGGCTCCTTTACATACGACAGCAGAAAAATTAATTTGTGAAACTCTACTCCTTTTTTTGTGTGTGTGTGTTTTGCATTGTGCTGTTATGCCAGAGAGAAACAACACTTAAACGTCATGTTTTTCTTTGCTAATGTGTGGTAAATGTTTTGGGAATGCATCCCAAAACATTTCATACCACTTAAACTTTTACTCATTTTTCTCAGCACAGATTTATTCTGATAAATCCAAATGCAATCCAGTAAAATCAAATGCCTTCTGAGGCCTTATAGAGTCCAAAACAATGAAGACCAACTAGCACAACAGTGGGTTGTAGCTATGGAGATATCCAACCAGTGTTATGTTATGAAACAACATCCCAACTTGTTATCATTTCACATTGGTCGATCCTTTATTTGAAAATAAAAAGATAGTGGATTACATGACGGGCTGGACTAGAAGAGCATTAATTAGAAAAGAGCTAAAAGCTCTGGAGGAGCTGCAGGGAACCACAGCTCTTGTTGGAGAATCACTTGAAAGAAGCATTATTACAACTAATTATGGTTCTTGTGTGATTGTCACACTGAGTAAACCCAGTCGGGTAACCTGCTTCCTGTAATGTCACCAGCAAATGAGATGTGTCTACTCAATAAAGGAGAGTGCAAATTTCCCACAAATTACCCATGCAAAAAGTGCAATACTGACTTTATTTAACTGAGAGGTAAAAGGGCATTTTTTAAAATAGGCTTTTAAAAAGGCTTCTCACCCCTGATGTCACCCTGGACAAGTGCTCTGTCACCCATATCTAAAAACCCAACAGATTGGTTGAAGAAAGATGTAAAAATCCAGCTTTTCCCCACAACTAGAGGTCACAATAAATTACGTGGAAGTAGGTTGTCAGGTGAAACCAACATGGAAAATTTTTGCACATGACTGAACTTTGCATTCTGTCGTGAAACATGGACTTATACTTAAGTATATTCTTAAAAAAGAATTGGTGAGAATAACTTTGCTCTTAAGCTATGAATCAGATGCCATTGTTACAGCTGAATTCCCCCTCCTCTCCTCACACGCACGCACGCACACACACACACACACACACACACACACACACACACACACACACACACACACACACACACACACACACACACACACAAACACCTGCTGTGGGACAATAAAAGCAGTTTCTAATTCTTGAATGAGTGTTAGGCTATACATTTTCAAGTTCTTTTGTTTCACTCCAACTGTGTTTGACACTCTCCGGATGAGAAAAGAAGATTCTTCCACTCTAACAGACTGAAGTCCATATTGTCTCGGTGATGATGGTCTGCACCAGGGTTTCATTATGTGCTTCTCATTCAACAAGCAAATGTGTGTCCAGTTGGTGACCCAGCTTGTTGGCAGCAGCAGACTCCTCACTTGCTCTTTCCGAGAGCAACTTTATAGGCCTAACAAACACGTCGTCAGTTTACACAACACAAGCCGCTCCTGCGCCGCAGAACGGCGCACAATGACAGCGGCTGCAGGGCTGTCACCTCCTGCCATGGCGCTCTGTTTATTTGTTGCTGCACTTTTGCATTCTGTCTCTTCTGTTTGTTGTCATGTTGCTGTGTGCGTGTGACTCGCTGTGTAATTCCTCCTCCGGTTTCTTCCGCCGCGTCCTCGCGCTCTCCAGCCACCTACATACACAGATTTCCTTTGCTTTTGCTTTTCTAATTTTTGCTCACTCGAGTCTTTCAGAGTCTCAAATAAATATTAATGTCACAATAAACAAGTCTGACTTGGTCCTGTCCACAGAATTGTTTTCAAAAATACGATCTTCAAAATGTTTTCTTTTAACAGTTGTGGTCATGGGTTGGTTTTGGTAAGCAGTGGTTTATACCTCAGACCCCTACTATGGATGGCTTTTTGTGCTCGATTGTTGATCTCTGAGCGTTGACCTTAGCTGAGAAGAAACATGGCTGCTTTAGAAATGCTTCTGGGGTCTTTTGTGTGATTTGGCACACCAGGCACTTGTGACTAAGGCTCAACACTGTTTCATATTTTCTCCATTTGTTTAAAATTGCTTTCATTGTGTCTTGCATGAAGCCTTGGTAATGGCTTTGTAACCATTTCCAGAGAGATAGAAGATTTAGACTTCAGATCAGAGAGTGATGTATTTCTTTTTAAGGCCTTTTAACGTTCTCCTTGTTGTCACATAGGTTCTGTTGGAGTCATGTCTTGCTTCTACGGGTCTGGCAATAATTAAGGCTGGGTGTGGCTAGTCTAACAAAATAAAAGAAAAAGTAGAAGAAATCAGCAAGAAGGGAACATTTTTCATCTTAGTGTTATACTATTTTCCTGGCCATGCTGCACCACCCCCACCTCTCTCGTCTTCTTGTTGTCTGTTTTTGGATTTCTCTTGATCACAATCTCTATTTGTTTTTGTTTTTTTGTTGTTGTTTTTTCCTTCAGCAGTCAGAGAAGAATTTCAATCCCAACTGCTCTTTCTGGAGCTACTCCAAGCGCACCATGACGGGATTCTGGTCTACGCAGGACTGCCGACTGCTCGCCACCAACCGCACACACACCAGCTGCTCCTGCACCCACCTCACCAGTTTTGCAGTACTCATGGCTCACGTGGAGGTCAAGGTACGTATGCTCTTTAGTTTTATTTTTTTCTTTTTTTTTTTTCTTTTGCTTCGCCAGCCAGTTACGGCAGAGGGGGGAGGGTACCGAGAGGTCAGTTATTCATCATTTCGTAACGAACAGCTGGCCAGCTGGTTAAAAGATTGGGAAGAACAAAGGAGGAGAAGACACGGGCCACCTGTGTTTTGCAGATTGGATCTCTTCAGTGCCTGTCGGTCTGTCTGTCTTGGCAGAGAATATTTTTAAAATTGATTTGTTAAGCCTGTTGATGACATTGGACTGACAAAATATTATGTAATACTGACAATAGGATCTCAGAGTTCTGGTTTAGTGCAGGAGACCCGGAACAAAGCTCCAGATCGCATTTTGCTGTAAAAGTGATATTTGATTAGAAGATGAGAGCATTTATTTTGATATCCGTGAGCCGTAGTGGGTGTTGGATAAAAGCATTACTGACCCGTCCAGTCCGGAATAAGCGCTTTTCACCTACGTCTTTTGTTACAATAAGGTTGTGCTTCTTTTCACACAGCTTCGGATCAAGTGCGACACCGGTTCTGTCCCCGTGGGGACGCGGATGTGTGTTACATCTAAAGAGGTCATGGTCAGAGCTGGCTTGGCAGGCCTTTGTGGAACACTGTGTGAGGTTTTGAGCAGTAGATCCATCACTGCAATGTTACGGTGAACATTGCTCTGCCTGCCAGCTCGCAGGACACTGATGGATAGAGCTAGCACACCTGTGCAGCGCGGCGTAACGCTGCGGCCCTGAACGCTCGGTGACACGCGGCCAGAACCAGATCACCGGCCAGGGCTGGTGGTGGCGCTCTGTCAGTGCGTGTCTGGTCTTACAAGAACATGACCCGCGTGTGTTTCCAGTAAACCAAGGTTAAACATAGTTATACTGGCTGTGTGTTTACGTGTTATTAAATTATCTTTCCCCCCCCACCCCCTCTGGCTTGTCTTGTTTTGCTTTTGCTCACAGAAAGCAGACAGCATGCACGACATGCTCCTGGACGTCATCACGTGGGTCGGGATCCTGTTGTCGCTCGTTTGCCTCCTGATCTGCATCTTCACATTCTGCTTCTTCAGAGGCCTGCAGAGCGACCGCAACACCATCCACAAGAACCTCTGCATCAGCCTGTTCATTGCCGAGTCACTGTTTCTGGTCGGGATCAACAAGGCCGATCAGCCAGTAAGAAGTTTGTGCTTGTTATTATGCGTGTGGACGTCCGTATTATTTGTTTGGCCAAAGGCTCAGGACCTCTGTTCCTTAACAAGAACATAAAAGAGGAAAATAAAACAAAAGTAGACTTTATATTTTGCTTAAAGGTTCAAATTATGTCTTTTTATTCTTTCCAAAACCTTTAGGTTTCATATAAATGCATTATTGGCAGCTATAGGGTCAGACTAAAACTTTGGAGTAAAATGTGAAAAGCTTGTCAGTTGATAAGTAGCGTTCCTGCAGATGTGTTTTACTCTGAAGTGCCATTGACACAAGCTGCCGTCGACAGTGATGCCAACAGATCTGACTGGCACCGTGACATTGGTTTCATAATAGATATTAGCACATTTCTTAGATCTCCTGAGTATCAAATAATCATAAACAAACATTTCTCATGGCGGCTTCCTTTTCTCTCATTACCAACTGATGGATTTACTGTAGTGGTTCTTCCCCCCAAAAATCCCTTTGGTTTCCTTTTTTAAGAAAACATAACGACAGATTGGTTGTACAACAATTTCCAGCTAATTCATAAAAGCATTGAGGACCTAGATAGAGTTAAGCTGTTGTGCTTTACACGGCGAGCTAATTCACCCATGATAAATATGTGCAGGCCGAGGGCTTTAATTTGCCTGTTTGAAATCCATTCTCAGCAATCACAGAAATGATTTACAACACACAGTGCTCTTTACACAGACCTGCCTCATAATCTATTAAAGCTTATGTGCTGGCTTGGGTGATGTCATTGCTGTGTTTCAGTCTTCATTTGTCACCTTCTCCCTGAGGCTGAAGGAGCCGCAGTCTCGTTCTCTCTTACTGCATTATCCTGTTAACCGTGCAGACAACATTAAATAAACCATTTCCCAAAAACTAAGAGCCACTCGCTGCACATTTTTGTAAACGTGACCCCACGACTGACCGTTCATTCCAGAGCGGCACCGTACTTTAAAAAAATAGGTCCCAGTACATGCGTCACTGCTGAAGAGCAGATTAAGCCTGTATGAAACACAAGGTGAAATAAAAGTGCACTTTAAAAATAAAAAATAAAAAAAATACTTTTTTTTTCTCAGGTGTTGATTGTTAATATTTGTCAGTGGCACCTTGAAAAGTTTATTCTTTGCAAGCCGCTACAGTCAAGGACTACTGAGACCGAGCAAAGCCAAACTCAAGTTTGCAATTGCTATTGAATTTTTATTTTTATTTTTTGTACCATTGTGTATTTTTAGTAGATAAGTCTGTAATACTATTAAATCTTCCCATGATGTATAATATTTTCACAACTCCTCTTTTATGGGATCAAGTCTGATATTAAACACTACTTGATAACATTTGAATAACACTCGGATTCATTTTGAATGTAATGCAAAAGTTCACTTATTATAAAATAAGCTTTGGATGTATATAAAAACTAATCCTTCACACTTGACCTTTCTCTATCAAAACAGTGGGAAGCAGTTCCATTTTGTAGAGATTTCAAAGGCCTTTTCTTAATGTTATTTCTGACAGTGGTCATTGTCATGATGGATTAGTTATTGCCCAAATGGACACACAAACCATTTTTTTCTGATTTACTTTATACTTTGGTGCATGTCAGACCCCTTAGGTCAGAAGATGCAGATATTTTGTTCTGTTTTATAAAGTAAAGGAAACAAAGATGTGTTCATGATTAGGTGTTTTGTATGTTTCTATTGTAAAAAAAAAAAGAACATCTTTTTTTTACATTTAACCCTTTTCCTTATGACAAGTGCTGAACATGTATGCTGATTTGATCATATACCAAATTGAACTGAACTCTTCACCTTCAGTACAGCAATTCAACCTGCATATTAATCCAACTACAGAGTATTCAAACTGAAATTACTCAAGTTTGGATTTTGACAAGCCTACTTGTGCTTTATTACTTCAGTTCAAAGTCGCTGAGTCACTTTGCTGCAATTTCTTTTTCTCTTTTGTACCCATATTTGTCATAGACTAAAAGTCAGTGCTGCCAACCCGGCTCATGTCTATTTTTTTTTTTTCTTTTTTTGTCGGTTCTTGATGAAAAAGCTTTGCTACCTTTGTCTGGAATGTGGTCAATCAGCACAGGCTGCAGCTGTGAATGCACATTTCTCTTGTATCTTTTCTCACGTATCCTCTTAGGTTGTAGACAGCAAGTGAAGTGTGAACTACAATTAAAGGTTTTGCTTGAAACCCATTGGTTAGAACGACCGAATCAAAGCTCAGACCTGAATAAAGCTAAGATCTGTCAGGATTAAGAATTGTTTAAAGAAGCAATCCATACAATCTGACTAAGCTTGAGCTATTTTGCAAAGCAGAATGAGATAATATTTTCATCTATGGTGAAACATGTCTTGTCGGCATCGTTCGGTGAAGAGACTTTTCTTTACTGAGATTTCCAGTCCAGTCTGAGTGAGATGGAGCTGAAATTTTAGCATTTATATGTACAAAGCTGTTAAAAATATATCCAGCAGACTTTTGGCTATTGACACATGGAAAGATGGTTTAGCAAAGTATTTACTAAGGAGGGGAGAAGAAATCTTTTCAGATTCGTATTTGAAAAAAAAAAAGAAAAGAGAAAAAAAAACTGAACAGCATGTGTCCTTTTTGTTTTCATTCGACAATTACACACAGCGTTGTGTTGATTTGTCACATGAAATCCCATCAAAAGCACACTCGCGTTTGTGGTCGGAACATAGCAGAATGTGAAAACGTTGAATTCGTACTTTTGCAGGGCACCGTATCCCTGCCAGCAAAAAATTTCATCCCTAAAAATGTTCTTCCTTTTGTGAATATGATAAATTACTGCTCTAAATCGGACTCATATCCTTATCGCCTGCAGTATATTTTTCTGCTCTCCAACTAATCAGTGCAGGCGTCCACCAGCTTAAATATTTCTGTGTGTATTTCCACTCCAAGTATAATTCAAGTCTTCTCTTTCTCTCTCACCAGATTGTCTGTGCAGTCTTTGCGGCCTTGCTACATTTCTTCTTCTTGGCAGCCTTCACCTGGATGTTCTTGGAAGGGGTGCAGCTCTACATCATGCTGGTGGAGGTGTTTGAGAGCGAACACTCCAGGACTAAGTACTTCTACCTGGCAGGGTACGGCGTGCCAGCTGTCATAGTGGCCGTCTCGGCCGCCGTGGACTACAGGAGCTACGGCACTGACCGAGTGTAAGTAGTGTGGGGGTGAAGAATGCGAGGTGTGAAGCGGAGAATGGATGGATGGGGCAAGGAGGACGGAAGGGGGAGGGAAGTGAGGGCTGAGGCTGGAGTGCCTGCTGTCATTTTGGCTGCGACTGCCACAGTGGACTCAACAAGCTTTGGCACTTCTCAAGAGTCGATACAGAGAGGCTGAGAGGGGAGAGAAGCTGAGAAGGATGAAGAAGAGGAGAGGAGTACGGGGACGAGCAGCAGAGAATGCACCACAGAGTGCCTGCGTGAGCGCAACAGCGAAAATGTGTGAATATGGAAGGATTTAGCAGGCAGGATAGAAGGAGGGAGCAAAAGAAGTGTGGCTTAAGTGTGCGAATGAAAGCATTGAAAAGGGGGTGATAGAGTGGACTGTTAGCCTGTGTACACGTCCATTCTGGTTTGCAATCGACTGTGTCGAAATGTGGCTGGCCTCTGCTGCGGGGGCACCCAGTGGTGGGGATGAGGATGTGCTTAAAAAGCACAAGGTCGTGTATTGACGTATGGTTGACACCTTCGACCTCAGACGCTGCAGGACTCCTAGACAACAGCATGCATCTCATTCATATGAAGCATATGCAAAGTAAGCAACAACAACAACAACAAAAAAAAACTACGAAGGCTATACCCAGATTCACTTGAGTGTCCCGTCCAAAATCTGTGAATACTATGTGGTAGACCAATGCAAAGTCGTTCATTATTGGTAAGTGGAAGTTTTTTTTGTTTGTTTGTTTTAAAGAAAAATCTGTAGAACCATCTTAAAAACAGCTGCAGGTCAGATAAATGCTGGTGCGTACAGAAGGCAAAACGTTCGTAGGTTCATTCATGGTTGCAAGAACAAGATAAAACTTCATTCTGGCCAAGACATTTTATTCTTCATGAGAAACTGCGGTGCAGAACTGCTGGGAGACGGTGAGAAATGTTGACAAACTTGACAGTATTTCCATTTTTATCCATTAACCAAAATGAAATAGCTGACCAACACACAACAGCTGTCAGACACCACAAGAGAGTCCAGCCCAGGTGACACCGGTCAGTTCAGGTGATCTTTCTCATCTTGGTTGGTCGATCATTACGCCAAACT
This sequence comes from Poecilia mexicana, assembly GCF_051168715.1. Classification (NCBI taxonomy): domain Eukaryota; kingdom Metazoa; phylum Chordata; class Actinopteri; order Cyprinodontiformes; family Poeciliidae; genus Poecilia; species Poecilia mexicana. Next base: position 13,164,303 of record NW_028263370.1, on the reverse strand, counting down.
CTTTCCAGATAAAAGTTACATAAAATCCCAACAAAGTATATTAAAGTTTCAATGATGTAATAAGGCTACATTTGGAAAAGTATACGTACTCATTAGCTGTCCCTCGTTCTGTGGCTGTTTGAAATTTAAACAGGACATTAACAAAGTGAATGTTGGAATTTAACAACTGGTATTAGCAGAAAAAAAAAATATCTTCCCTCAAGTACAATTAAAATATTGAAATATTGCAAGGTATATAACCTTTAAAAGATTCACTGGCCCAAATGTTCACATTTATTGTTCCATCTGGGACCTATTGTGGCTCAGACACCGCATCGCCTCGTAGAAAGCGAAAGACAAGGGAGGGGCTGAATTTAGCTGTGCTTAACGATCAAGCTACACCAATTCACAGGCCACTTAGATCAATATTTCATTGCAGAGTGATCATTAAAGAATGAGAGTCTGAATGCCAAGTTCTGGATGAATAATCTCACTGCATCCCATTAGGTAGCGAAGCATTGTGGAAAACTTGAGACGGCAGGTTTGAAAAGAGAAACGAAGAAAAGATAAATGGCACGGCGTGCGTTAGAAGAATGAAGCCGAGCGTCATAGAAATATCAGGTGTCGTTAAAGGTTTGATCTTAGTAGTTTTTGGTAAAACTGTACCCAAATATCTTTTTAATAGCTCCGCGCCTGTCGGCCCTCGCCGAACTGAAAAGCGACTGACAGAACTATTTTCACTGGAAATCGCTTTTCCTTTGAAAGCAGCAACTTTAATCACTCATTTATCACTCCAGCTTTGAAAATGACACCACTTATCATTTTTAGCATTAACACACTGAGACCAAAACATGTGAAAACATCACACATCACTCCTGCTGTGTCACTCCTGAATATGTCCCCTCCCGCCCTCCCTCCCTCGTTCACATCCCATAATGAACGGTGGCTCTAACTTGGCAAAGGAGCCCTAATGGAGGGTTCTGTGACTCAGTCAGGGACCCATAATGGAGGGCTCACTAATGTGTTGGAAATTGAAAGATTAATAATTCAAAAGCAGCTGGTCATGAATCAGTTGGCCATTTTGCCGCCATCTTTCTCTGCAAGCAGCTGGGCCTGACCTCAGCGGAGGGCACTGTGGGACATTTTCTTGCCCCCCCCCCCTCCTCTCCTCCCCTGCTTGCTGCGATTTATGAGTGAAAATGTTTTCGGATTGATGTGCCTTAGCATACAGCAGTATATCTTTTGCCAGCGCAGCTAACCTCAGTGTCAGAAATTGCAGGGTGTGTCGGTATTTTCATGCAGGTTTTGTGTTTGCGTGCAAATCTTGCGTGTCCGTTTGCGTGCCTCTGCTCTCCACTTTAACTTCAGAGCCATTCCCAGACTCTATAAATAGCCTTGCGAGGTCCACATCAGTAACTCAGTATTCAAATGAATTGAGTTGTGTCACATTTTAGCAGCTGCAGTATGTTGCAATGTCATATATCTGAGCCCTGAGGGGGAAGTAAAGGTTTATAAATCACAGGTACTCATCCCGTGCCGTCTCCCCATCTGTGTGTGTGATGTATTTTTGAGATGTGTGCGTCATCTATTTTCTTCCTACCTGTAGCACTTCTCTTATTTCTTTTATTTTCACCCACTTCCATTCTTTGTCCTCCCATTTTTCAGCTGCTGTATGGCTACTTTGTGTCTTCTGTTCTCTCCCTGGTGGCTGTGGCAGCGACTCTTTGTCAGTCTGCAGCCATCTGGGACAGGGGTCGATTTTGTTTTGTTGCTTACACTAGTAAAACAAACAGAATTTAAGCTCTGACATTTACAGTCCATTTTATTTGGGCTGGATATTTGATAGCAAAGTGTTGATGTTTACCAACTTAAAAAAAAGGAAACTTTTTTTTTCTTTTTGGAATATGCTTATTCAAATTACTTGATTTCAATTACTTCATTAAAATTTGGTAGGTTCTAACTGTTCTGTTTTATGCTGACTTAAACTTTGGACACAAAAATTTTACTGGATTTACAAAAGGAGAAAAAAAAATCTATGAAAACCATGCTACCCCTAAGTAAAATAGCTAACGAACTTACAAAGGACCAGTATAATTTGGAATGTGTTGTTCCCTAAAAAATATGGACTTTTTAAAACAGCTCTTAGTTATTGTGGGTCTACTATTAAAATGTGCTTTATAATATGATGTATTTATGGGTGACACCAAAGCAGTAATGGAGGAAGCTTTCAAAGTCCAAATATATTTTCTTGACACTTTATTTCCCACATAAATATAAAAGAAACTGCTAAAGATTACATAGTCCATTACTCAATCAGAAATGCCTGAATACACAGATTCAGGCCGAAAATCGTCTTCATTTGATTGATTATGTATGGATGAAGTAATCTATCTAATGTTGGATTTTGGGAAGTTGCAGTAATGACATCAATGTGTGAGAACACATTGTGTTTTGTTCAATCAAGAGCTACACATTTAGAAAGACAAAGCTATGCTGTATTTATATATTTGTACAGTGCCCATATAGCAACACACGTCCTTGAACATTGAGGTTAAATAGGCCGAATGGTGACTGAAGGACACTTTAACTCAAAGAGACACTTTAGTAACACACATACAAAACAAATGACTTTGTAAAAAAGATGAATGCTACAGACTTTTGCACATGCAAAATTGTTTACAATAATTGGTGAACATGAGCTATTAACATTGATATCATGAGTTCAAGTTTTGTTTTTTTTTCCATCATTTTGTTTACGCTCGTTAGCCTAAACAGAACATGTCCAGGATATCTACAACTCACTTGACTACCAAATATATCCACATTTTTAATATCTTTTCAGCCTTTAAAAATGGTCACTCTGCATTGATAAACAGACTCGATTAAAATGTTAGTCCTTTTATTACCCTCCAATATTTCTTGTTATGGCTCATGCATCTGTTAGCTGCTATGTTTCCCCTGCATGACGTCTTCTTTGTTCCTGCCTCCAGGTGCTGGCTCCGCCTGGATACATACTTCATTTGGAGCTTCATAGGACCCGCTACTCTCATCATCATGGTAAGATATCGAAGCATGCGAGCTTTAAACGGCACCGGGTTCACTTTGAGAGAGGCTGTGGCATACTGGTGCAGGAGCCAAGGGCTACATTAAGGTGTTTGTTAATCCAACACAAGGTTTGCCTGAGCTCCTCAGCAGTGTTAGAGTAAGCGGAGGGAACTTTGTGTCAACTTAATAATTCCCATTCACGGATTAGCTCTGACGGAGGCACACATTCCTACAAGCTGGAAATCTCTGGAGGGGACACAGAGCACAAATCACTGCACGTTACACAGATTATGATAATAACTCGGCAAAGTTAAGATGTTATTAGGCATTTACTTTTTCGTCTAGGAGATGTTTTTTTTTTTTCTCTCCTGACCCAACTGCTTGACTGTAATGCCAGTTGAACATGAGCTGCCAGATAGTTCCCAGCTCTCCCACAGGAACAACGCCGAATGAGTCTCAGCAGTCGGCAAACTATTATGAGAGGAGACATTCCACTTGAATAACTTAAACAGAGACAGAGATAGAGTGAGGTGATCCAACACATAAAACACTGTATTTGATATAAACAGAATGAAACGATGGGATACATGTCCAGTTGCCCAGTCGCCCTTTTTTTTTATTTTTTTTTTTTTAGTCAGGTTAGAAATGTCAGACAGTCTCCCGCCGATCTAGTCAGAGCAGCAATAAGAGCAGAGCCCGGGTGAAAATGACACCGTTATGACCTGATCTGATTGGTGACAGCCTCCGAGACCGTGGCGCAGCGGCCCAGGCAGTCATCGTTAAAGCAGCCCATCTACACATTAGCGGGCCAATCGAAAACACACCATCTACGAGAATTGTGCTTCTATTGTTACAGTGATCATTAAGTGATGTAATGACTGCTGTATTATCCCTCAAGCTCCAGTTGCTGTATTTTTGAGCACACAAAGGTGGGTTGATTGTGTGCTGAAATTGTGTTCCCCAAGCCAATTACAGCTGGAAGGGAAATGAAATGATGTGCGCTGGTTTGGAGTTGTAAGTTGCTCCTTTGACATTGCGTCTTTTAATTAGTCTCGTCACTGTGGAGGATCTTAACATGCTCGCCTGGATTTCTGTGTTTTGCAGCTGAATGTAATCTTCCTCGGCATCGCCCTTTATAAGATGTTCCATCATACGGCCATCCTCAAGCCAGACTCCGGGTGTCTGGACAACATCAAGTAAGTTTTTTTCCTGCTCGTACCAGTCTGCCTCTACACAGCAGGGCTTATGCTGAAAGCAGGGATGGATTATGCAGGGGTGGATAAATTTATGCTGAGAAAGGAGTTTGACATTTTGGGGAATAGACTCAGGGTGTGGCTGTTTGCTTGGCAAAGAGGTTTGATGCCGCTCTAGTGTTTGGTTTCATTTGGAATTAGAGTGGGGTTGGGTAATGAAAGGGTGGAGGTGTATGGTTTGTTTGGCACAGCTGAATGTGTGAGCAATTTATTATGTTTACGTCCGTTGAGTTATCTTGCCCACGCTAAAAAAAGATAATGGAGCTCCAACTTAAAAAAAAAAAAGTATTAACTGGTCACAAGTAATTGAATTAAACTTAATAAATTAAGTTGAGTAAAATTAACTTGAGTTCTTGTGAACACTTAGCGTAAAATATTTAAGTTTAATCACCTGTTCTCTTTGTAGCACATTGAAAAAAGACTATATATCGATTTCTTTTTGTTTCACTAAATAAAATTGGAACAAAAACATAACTTGCCAGTAGAATAACCTTATTAGTTTGATTACATTCTCTGTCTTTACTTCAATTACAGATTTTGAAATGAACTAAAAAGGAAAACGACTGTCAAAAAAAAAGTCCGACTGTTAAAAACCGGACTTCTGATTCATTTAATGCCGACTGTGTTAAACACTCATGTAGGACAGTAATATGTCAACTGTTTCTGTCTCTGAAAATTTTAAACGTATTATAGCAAATGCTTTCTCCCACACACAGAAATCAGTTGCTCTTCACAATATTAATAATTCATAATCTTTTGGCAGAAAGAAGACACAAAAGTATTTAGAATGCTTTTTTATTTTTTTATTTATTTATTTGTGTATTTCTTAAAGTGAAATTACAGTCAGCTGGATTCGGTATTGGCTGGGGAAAAAAAAAACTGAAAATCTGTCACTAACTTCTGACTGATGTTCTAAATCAAGTACAGTCCTTTTGTTCTTGGAAATATTCATGTAAAACAAAGTGTTGCGTGAACATGTCTTTACCTCTGTGATGTAATGAAGCTCAGAACCACCTAAGCTGTGTTCAACAAATATTTAACAGGGAGAGTGTGAGGCTATGTTTGACAGCTTACCTGTCTGAGCGGAGGACAAACACAGTGTGTCATTTACCCTCAGGACCCTCACCAGGCTGTGTCTGCCGCTTAGGTGAAGACTAATTAATGAAGTTACAAGTGCTGGCCACCTGCATATAATGCACAGCACTCTCAGTAGCAGTCAGTAACCCTACGTGGCTGTAGAAATTCGATAAAGTTAGAGGACATACTCCAGATAAGGGCTCTGAGCAGCAAACGTTCAGATTTAGTTTTTGTTAAATTAGACTGGTAACAAGTAATCGGCTACAAACGTGTCTACGTAAGTGCACTGGAGTTAAACCTTGTGAACTGTGCATTTTGCAGTAAAAGCACATGAACCGGAAAGGATATACAGTCATGTTGAAAAGAGACTCGAGGCTTTTATGCTGCAGAAATTTATAAAAGTCCTGTGGTTCCAAAACAAGCCACAATTCTCACCCTTCCACCACTGTGCTTTACAGCGGGTATAAGTTGCTTCTGCAGACATCTTGTCTTTGATTTCTACATCAAATGTGGCTCTATAACTGATCGTCCATTTGATCTCGACTGTCCAAACTGTCTGAAGAATTTCCAATTTCTTGAAGAATTTCACAAGAAAATTGGATTAACTCTTGAAATAATGAAACTTTATCACATTTTGTGACAAAAGGGAATTCGTTTTGTTTTGGGGGGGTTTTAAATGCTTTACTAAATAGCTTCTGGCTGACTGTTGTACATCTCAGATCAACGTTTTGTACCAAGTCTAAATGAAACATATTTTATATTTCCAGGAGTTTATGTTTTTCCTTTACACTGCATAACTCATGTCGAGGGTTTTGTTTCTACAGAGGCTGTACCAACCTGTTATTCTGCAATTTCTTAATTCAAGTTCAAACTTCAATGTAATTCAACCTGGATTTTAACTAGAAGCTAACAAGCCTGCCTGAGCTCTGGACAGATAATAATATAAATCACTAAATGACTTGTCTTTACTGAAGTTCAGTGAATTCTTTTATGAAATCTGTGTTATGTTAAACGCTTAGCAAAAAGTTATTGAAAACTATCTGCTTATCTTTGCGTGCAATACGGGTACAATGTGATAAATGACTAAGAAAAGAAATCAGTTAATTTAAATGTTGTACTTTTGTGTTGTGTTTTTCCGTAGCCTGGTCTGTCTGTCATGGTGAAAACTGTCTAAATTGTGTGAAATCATCTTTCGCTTCATTATGTCATATCTTTTTTATATTATTTCAGTATTTATTACCCCCTTTTAATCACCATCATAATTTCTGTTTTTTATTTCTTCTTTTTACCTTCAATTTATTTTTCTTCACTTTGTTTTCTTTGTCTCTTTAATCTCACGCCACCCTCAGTTATCTTTGTTGTGGATTGATTCTGGTAAGGCGTCTTTCAAGTGAGACATTTTGTTTTTGTTTTATTTGATTGAACAAACTATTCAAAATACCTTATAAACTTCATTTATGATTTATTAGGTTCTAGTATACAAATATTTGACTTCATCTGATGAAATATGATGCCTTGCAAAAGTTTTCACATTTTGTCACAACTACAATTTTCAATAATTGTTCTTGGGATTTAACCTGGCATAGTTGTGCAAAGAAATACAATACTGACTTAATTACATGGAGTGAAAATATGAAAAGTGTTACAATCATTTGTATTCGGTCCCCTTTACCTGGACATCCTTAAATAGTATCACCAAGAGCTTCAACATCTTGTTCTTTGAAGGGTCGAAGGGTTTCTTAGAGAACAGTATTTAACAACCATCTGGACTGCAAGATGTTAGAAAGACTTTAGAATAATATAGCTTGTGAGTTATAAAGAAACATTTCACTAATCAGTGGTAACGTCTTTCTGCTTTGAGTTTAATGCAAACTTTGACCCCAGACAGTGAGCAATCTAGCTAACTGATGTGGAAAAAAAAAGAAAGAAAGAAAATAATTATTGCTTCCATCTCAACAAAACTGTTTCATTATAAAGGTTGTAAACAAAATAACTACGTGGCGTAGGGAGTCTGAATCGGGTGTTGCTTCATTCATTCATATTTACAAATAGTTCAGTCAGTTATGTGCAATACTCATATTGGACACAGTCAAATTGCAATAACCATTTGCAATAGCAAGTTCAGGCCTGACAAATAGCTTCATAAAGATGAAGGGACTTAATAAACCAGTCAAGTTTTACACTTAGATGTTTAAGGCAGGATTAGGTTGTAAAACTTTATTACAAGCTTTGAAAATTATGCTTAGCACTTTTGAATCAGAAGATGGAAAGAGTATAAATCAGAGAAGTAGCCAAAAGCTATCATAGGTGTAACACTGCATGAGCTGGCATTTATCCATAACTCAGTTGAGAGAATATGTTGACTAAAACACCATTAGCCCTGCAATCCACAAACCTTTCCTTTAGAGAAAAGTGGTAATTAGAAAGTCATTGATCATTCAAAGCTGCAAATTCTCCTACCTAGAATTTACCAAAAGCCATTTGGGAAACATAGAAGAAGGTAATCTGGTCACATGAAACCAAATCTAAATTTCTTGGCATGGAAGCTGGTATGTAGAGGAACACAAATTATCTCAAAAACATTCACCCTACTGTGAAATAACAGTAGTGGAAGCATTAAACTGTGAGGACTCTTTTTTTTCCAGCAGGGAGGCTGCTTACTGTTGATGGGAAGATGGATGGAAATAAACAGAGGAAAATCCGGAAATGAAATCTGTTATGAGACTCCAAAAAGTTGAGATGGAAGTTAATGTTGAAACAGAACAATGACCCTAAACATGGAGCCAGTGATACCATGCAATAGTTAAGATCAATGCATATAAATAGATTAAAATATCCCAACATAAATCAAACTGAAAATCTGCGGCAAGACAAAAAAAATAAATAAATAAATAAAAATGATGTTCACATCCATCATTAGTTGATCTTATCTTTTTCCTCCCACTTCACAAGCATAATATACTAACTTTTTCTTGTTCCGTTTTACACCAGGTCCCAATAAAATACAGGGGAATGAATATTTTTGCAAGGCACTGTGTGTTAACAGTGTTGGCATGTGAATTTGGGGCAACGGCTATGAGAGAGAAACAGTAATTCAAGAGGGATTTGGAGGAAGAGGTGAAACGGTGGGATAAAAGAGAGAGATGAGTGCAGCCGTTATTGAAGAGGGTCATCAGGCGAGCTTTATTGGAGGTTCTGTCTCGCCTGAATGGTGCCACAGAGGGCAACATCGAATCAATCACCTCGGTCTCACTCACTTACTCTCCTCCTCTGTCTCCCTTCCTTCCTCATAGCTCTTCTAATATCTTCCTCCACATGTTGTCCCCCCCGCACCTCCACCCCCGCCGCTTCCCTTTGCCTCTATCCCTCGCATTAGAGGTGATCACTGCCCAGTCAGCCAATCAAATTAACAGTCATCTTCTCGGCTGCGGCGGACCCAAAAGTTTGACCTTTGGAGGGAAATGTCATTTGTAATGGCTGTAATGTCCCTCTACTTACTGCCCCGTGAAGCCAATCACATTCGCACAGACACAGACACACACTTATGCGAGCACCTGCCTGGATGTGCCTCGGCATGACCGCATTTCTATGACATTTGGCCTGTGACTCATTCGTTTGTAGCCTTTATTTAAAATAAAAGTTTACAGCCTTGGGAGCTCTTCTTTGGAAAGTGAACTGCGTCGAACAGGCAGAGCTCTGGACCCCATTAAAAGTAGTGTTCTTTAACCTTCTGACATGTATTCAGACTGGTGGAGTTTGGCTGCAACGCGCTGAAAGTACAGCGTAAAATACTTAGTGTTTTTGACAGCAGCGGTTGATGTAATCTGCCTTTTTACCCTCCTTCCCTCTCCTGAGATGATATCTAAACGAAGAAATCCACTCTGACTTGTAAGGGTGTAACTCTTTTAAGTTAAACTCCCACTGTTCCTCCATCCCTCTCCCACAGTGTCATGGCTCCCCGCGACCCCACTCTGACCCCCTCTCTCCTGATCCCACATGCGTCAGCCTCAGCTGACTGGTTTTTCTGATGCAGAGAGCAGGCAAAGTTTTGCGAGTCTGAGTCTTAGTCGTGAGGAGCACAACTACAGCTGATGGAGAATGGCTCATTTCCAATGGCTTCCCTTTCCTGTGCAGGTCGTGGGTGATCGGCGCCATCGCCCTGCTATGTCTGCTGGGCCTGACCTGGGCGTTCGGCCTTATGTACATCAACGAGAGCACCGTGATCATGGCCTACCTCTTTACCATTTTTAACTCCCTGCAGGGCATGTTCATCTTCATCTTCCACTGCATCCTTCAGAAGAAGGTGAGTTGGCGGGAGAGGGAATGTTTGACAGAAGTGAACATATATAGTACAGTCGTGGCCAAAAGTTTTTACATTGAGAAACTCTTTTTTTAAATTATTTTTTTCATAAACTGCACTGCTTCAGTGTAGTGAAAATGTTCTGTCAGGAGTTTCTGTGCAGACATTCTATTGCAAATAGGAATAAGACCAAATGCAGACCTCTTCAAGGAACTTTATCACTATGTGTAACACATTATAGAGATTAATTACACACAGATGGATGTTTGAAAGCTTTGTTTCTGTAAATCATGATTATTTTTTCTCTTGCCGGTAATGAAAACATGACATTTAAAATCAAAATTTCACATCAGCCCATTAAAAAAAAAAACACACATTTAATTCAAAAATGAAATGTGGGCTTAATGAAAAGTGAAATGTTATATTCAAAAGGTACCTTTCAATCTGACAAACTGACCTCGCCTATTTGAATTTATTGAATATGACTGTACAAAACTGAGTCCAGAGCAAAGAGACAAGACCAGATTTTAATCAATATTTTTTTTTTTTTTTTTTTTTGCAAAACATATCCAATTTAATTTTGTTTTTGTAAATAGAGTAAAGGTCTGAAGCTTTCAAGGATCTGTAAATAGTATCAAATATTCCAGTCAAGGTTTGGCAGTTTGATTATTTTCATGTTTTCATGGCAATCTCATTCCAAGGTGAGGCAAATGCCATTGAAAATTCTGTTTTCTGTTTTACAAGTTGAATTAAGTTTTCATTACTAAGCTGATATTGTGTTTTAATGCAGCTAACGATGCTTGCTTTAAAATGAGAAACTAAAAAAAAAATTATTGAGAAATGAATCTAATTTATTAAAAGTTAGCTTAGAAAAAAAAGATTTAGAATGGATTTGTACCCAAAGATTCAGTGCGTTGATCCCTGAGCAACTTAATCAACTTTTACCTGTTGACACGGTGCTTGGAAAACACACCGCCAAACTGCTCCTGGATCACCGGTCAACGTTTCTCCTGCTCTACGGAGAAATGTTTCCGTGTTCTCTAACCTGGAAATCTAGGAAACATTTGCATAAGCAGCTTAACACACAGAGCAAGTTAGTTTTTTTTTTGTTTTTTTTTTCAGAAACTTAAAAATTTGCAACTGAATTTTATCTGATAAATTTTTTTTTACAAATTTAGAGTTAAATCAAGTCACAGTAAACACACACTGACTATTGACCATGACTTTACAGCACAAAGTCATAACCCAAAACCTTAAACTTTAGTCATAGAAAGACATATCAAAATGCATATATATATATATATTTTTTTTCTTTTTTTTTTTTTTTTTTGATAATGCTTTGATGTCTGAGCTGCAGTTGTAACAGTTGCACACTGATTTTTTTTATATTTTACTTTGCTCAAATTAACTTCTATCTCTCCTTTTATCTTCAAAAGCGAACCTCCTTTATACTTTCAGTTTGAATGACCTAAAGGACTGTTGAAAGTTGTTAGCTGTTTTTTTCTTAAGTTACATGCAACTTCTAGACAGAGCTAAGACATCAAGACATCGGATTTTTATGCACATACACTATATATATATATATATATATATATATATATATATATATATATATATCCACAAGCACATGTACACGGGATATGGGATCAGCTATCCAGAGAGAATGTCCTCAGAGCTGTGCTGAGGTTTTCTTTGGCCCCAGCCCAATTCAGTTTCTTCCAAGATGCATGGAGCAACTCGGCACACAGCTGTTCAAACAGAGCATGTGGCAAGACACGTCTGCCAGTCCAACAAGCTTGTTAAAAATCAATTACGGCTTTATTTGTTCTAACTTGATTGGGATCTAAGTGCAGATGCTCTGTGTGTACAAATGCATCAAACGGCTCTCCAAGGAAAGTCTCCTTTTCGGTTGGATACGTGGCTTTATTTTTTATTTTTATTTTTTTTTAGGGTTAGCGTTAGCAGAGAAAAGTTTATGAATTTAATCTTTTAATGTCTGCTTTTTATGGGTTGAACGTTTACTCAGGGAGTAGGAGTAAAAGAAGTGTTTATTTTACCCTACTTTGTCAGAAGAAAAAAAAAAATTTCCTCAATGAGGAACATTTTACATACTTCAGTCAGTTTAATTATTTTTATTTTTTTTTCACTTTGCTGAATTCCCAATTCATTTGTGCTTAGGTGCGCAAAGAGTACGGCAAATGTCTGCGTACTCACTGCTGCAGCGGCAAGAGCGTGGAGACGTCCATCTCCTCCTCCAGTAAGACCACCACCTCACGGACCCCAGGCCGCTACTCCACAGGCTCACAGGTGAGCTTACCTGCCTGCACACCTGGACGCTACAGCACAGCAGACTCGCAGGTGAGGCGGGAGCGCGCCATGAGGGGTTTGGGTCTGTCGTTTTTCACTTTCAAATCGTCAAAAGAATGTCACTGCACAGAGCTCTGCAAAACTATTGATACCGCTTAAACTTTCTCACCTCTCATGACATTTCATACACAAACTTCAGTTTATTTTAATGCTATTTTATGTGACAGACTAGGACAAAAGAGTGGAGAATTGCAAAGTGGAAGATTTTTCTTTTTCTTTCTCCCCAAAGTTAACACTTTTTACAACCAGATTGCTGGCTCTACCGGAATTGAAAACTGTTATGTGGCGACCGACAGCTTTGCCTCCAGGAATACCGTCATTTCCCTTCCCATCAGTATTCCCCCGCCACATGGTGCTGCCACCACCATGTGTCTTGGTTGGAATGTTGTGTTCAGGGTATTATTTATTCTTACAATGTTCTTTCAATGTGTTCTTGCCACGTTTCAATCAAAGCCAGATTTTTTTAAGTGTATGGAGAAAAATACTGGCGGCAGATTTTCCCTCCTGAACTGTGGATCTGTGCAGATCCTGCAGACTTAACATAGGTCTCTTTGCCGCTTCTCTGATTTCTGTTTTCCTTGTGGAACCTGGCAGTTTAGGTGGACAGCCATGTCTTTGTACTTTATGTGAATTTGCGCAACATGCTTTTGTTGATGATGGATTAAACTGTCCTCTGAGATAGCCAAAACTTGAGATATTGTTTTATAACCTGGCCTACTTTAAATTGTCCACAGTGTTATGTTTGGCCTGAATGTTGTGTTCCTTGGTTTTTATTATTCTGTTTGTTCACTGATGTTGCAAGGAAAGCTTTCAAGGCCTTCACAGGATTTATGCAGAGGTTACTTTATACACATGTGGATCTTATTAACAATTAGTTGCACTGGATTTTTATCTTGGGCTGTCAGACAACAAGAACCTAAATTCAAATAATTCACTATACTTTTGCTATTTCTAAATGTTTTTTTTTTTTTTTTTTTTTTTTTTACTTAGCATTTTCCTTCCACTATCCCAATTATGCAATTACTTTGGGTTCTTGTGCCATTTAAAATCCCAAAACACATTTAAAATTTGTTGTGGTAAAGTCATAAAAGCAGGAGATCTCAGAAGATCTGTGAATAGTTTTGCCAAACACTGTGCATCTTAACGTAATTCATTCTAACATCTGATTTTGAATGGGAATTTTCTTTTGGCTTGAAAGTGAGATAACCCAAACCCCGCCCAACATGGACATTGTTGCTGACATTCAGGTTTACAGAGTGAAAACAAGACTGATGCATGACTTTTTGTCCCTTTCTTGTTGGTTCTTGCTTTGTTTTTTGTTTTTTTCTTTACTGCCTCTCCTGCCCTTGTTTTGCACATCATATTCCACTTTTCTCACCCGATTTCTTCCCCTTTCTGTCATCCTTTCTTTCCTCCCTTCACTTGGCCCCGTCCCCCTCACTCGCTCCCTCCCTCCCTCTGTCACAATTGCTTTCTGTTTTTTCGCTCTTGCCTTTGCCCCCGTGCCCCGCCGCCCTCACCCCGGTCCCCCAACACTTTCTCTCTCCCTTCGTTTCTCCCACGTGTAGAGTCGCATCAGACGGATGTGGAACGACACTGTGAGGAAACAGGAGTCCTCCTTCATCACTGGAGACATCAACAGCTCTGCCACGCTCAACAGAGGTAACCACGGGATACCTACCATTTGCTTCCACATCACTGTCACTACATCTACTTTACTAATAGCAGGGGGGTTGGAGGCTGCATAAGCTGTCATTTAGCAAAGTGGTGGGAGTCCAAACTTCTGATTATTGTATCCTTGAAGCGAAGATGATGAAGAGAATAAGGTGTAAATATCACTTCCTGTTTTTAATGCAGCTTCTGTGGGTGGTTTGCAGGAAGAAAAGAAAAAGGGGCAGCCTCCTGTCAAAAATAGAACACCAGCCAATTTGCAACCCTTTAGAGTGGCAAGCTAGTACTGCAGGGAGTTGGGGGGGAGGGGGTATCTGCATCGAAAAGGACGATGTGCGGTAAAGCAATATTGAAAAAAAAAAGTTTGTGTGTGTTTCTTGCTATTGGTTGTCTCTTGATAACTAAATGTTCAGTGCCCTACAGAAGTCTTAATTTCTGAATTAATGTGATAGACCAACACAAAGTAATGTATAATTATGAAGTACAGGGGAAAAAAAAAAAAAAATTATATATATATATATATATATATATATATATATATATATATATATATATATATATATATATATAAAAAAAAAATTCCCCTCTCACCCTCCGCGGGTGGTCTCTTTCATCCTCTGAGCTCGGGTCCTCTACCAGAGGCCTGGGAGCTTGAGGGTTCTGCGCAGTATCTTGGCTGTGCCTAGAACTGCACATTTCTGGACTGAGATGTCTGATGTTGTTCCTGGGATCTGTTTGAGCCACTGCTCCAGTTTGGGGGTGACTGCCCCGAGGGCCCCTATGACCACAGGCACCACTGTGGTCTTCACCTTCCAGGCCTTCTCCAGTTCCTCTCTGAGGCCCTGGTATTTCTCCAGTTTCTCATGCTCCTTTTTCCTGATGTTGTGGTCACTTGGTATTGCTACATCCACCACAACGGCTTTCCTCTGTTCTTTATCCACCACCACAATGTCCGGTTGGTTCGCCATTACCATCTTGTCTGTTTGGATCTGGAAGTCCCACAGGATCTTAGCTCGGTCATTCTCCACCACCTTTGGGGGTGTTCCCCACTTTGACCTCGGGGCTTCCAGTCCATATTCGTCCATATATATATATATATATATATATATATATATATATATATATATATATATATATATATATATATATATATATATATATATATATATGGGAAGGAGAAGGGTGGGTAAAAACTCACAAAAGGAGCATGCATTTGTTTTCATCTGCTCTGAGCCAACCCTTTAACGGGGTGCAATTATAGCTGCAGGTCTGTTGGGGTGTTCCTCTACCTTCTCCCTGTGTATTTGTCACCTCAGATTGCACTATGAGTGCCCTGAACATCAATTGTGATGTCTTGCCACAAATTCTAATTCGCATTTAGGTTCTGGACTTTTTGTTCTAATGCATATTTATGCTAATCTAATCGAAGTTACATTCATGCGCTGGTAGAGTTGCAGTTGTGCCGCTCACTTTCCTTTTTTGATGATGGGAATTGATTCGGCGACTTTTGTGGATAAACCCTTGCACTAGATTTTATTTTGTGGGGTATTGGGAGTGTTGGAGGATAGAAAACAAATGTTTACCTCCATTTTTTTATTATTTTTATTTGCAAGAAAGTTTCATTTGTGAAAGAAAAATGTATTTACATTACTCTGTGTTGGTCTGTGAAACGTTCAGCGTTTTAAAGACATTATTATGTAGTTTACACAGCAGCAATATGCAAATGAATAATTACAGTACACTTAGGTAAATCTAGTTATTTAGATAAGCTGATTGTATTCAATTAGGAGTAGTATAATTAGAAAGCTTTTCCACAAAGGTTTAGCTCATGCAGCTGAAAGTATCACTGACATTTCAGAGCTGTCTGTTTCCTTCACTCCAGCCTAGGACACTATAATGGACCATAGTAGCAAAATCCATAAGCACAACCAGCTTAGGGCTAGTGTAATGAGGCCGTAGACACCTAAATGACCAGACAGTCTGACACGCACACACTCACTGGAAACACACTCTGCCATTTGTTAGTCTCCAAGTTGAGGGGTGGCCCTCGCTTTCTTCAGGCCACTAATAAGCTGTTAGCATGACAGATGGATACTAAAGCAGGCACGGTGCGTGTCAGCACTTGAATTATCACGCACTTAGTGAGGCTGGGCTTAGGAAACTCACACCTCCTTTCTGCTCTCACTCTTTTAAAGTGCGGTGGACGGAGCTGCTCAGCCAGAACATTTCCAAATGACTAGAAAGGGTGACACAATGAGCGAAGGTGGAATCACTTTCAATTATTTCAGTCCGTCGAAATTTGCGGCTGCATGACGCGAGAACTCTTTTTAGTTGTTACATTTGGATACTCGCTTCATCTGATAACATTAGGACAACAGTATTACCGAAAGGAAGAAGTAGTTCTTAATAACAACGTGATTATTCCCTGGAGATGTGTGAATTTTTCCAATCAAATATGTTTGAGTAATGGCAGCGGTTGCGGATGAAGACAGCATAAATCCAAGCAAAGATAATTGCGTCACCGAGGTAACGTGTAAATTGACAAATAATGTGCGACCGCACGCAACATAGATTATTGTATAGAAAGAGACAGCAGAAAGGGAAAAATTTTTTTTTTTTTTTTGTATCTCGCCTGCGTTGTTTAAGTCACTCGAAGTCTCTTCCATGAACTGTCTTGAAATAGTCTGAATCAAGTTTTTTCAGACTAGGAAATTCTTTGGAACCGTTTTTGAACCCGTCATCTGTGACAGCTGTGAGTCCAGGCTGTATGGATGATTTTCTACATGGTTCATTTCTCCAGGAAATGCATACAGAGCTAATTTATAGGGTACATTATAGGGATAATTTAGCTTGTTCACTGACTTGATACAACCCTCCAAACGTCAAATCCAGCATGTTCCGTAACAGACAGATATTTAAGCCGTTATAAAGTAAAACAGAGAAATTTTTGCTGCACTCCTTTGAGCCTTTCTGCCATTTTCAGGCCAGGATCATTTTGATTCCCCCAGTACAAAAAAAATCTACAAGTCAGTAGGATTTGATGTCCTTTTTGACACAGAGAGTTGAACTTCTTGAATGTTGTTGGTCATGTTACTTTACTTTTATCTTTGCATCGTTTTTACTTTTTCCCTCTGTTTTTAGATCAGGATTTACTCATTACCATTACGCACAAAAATTCTATATTACCATAGGGGTAAAAATATTATTGTATTATATTGACAAAATAAGCTGTTTGAAAAAAGTTAGGTAAAAGAGAGGGTTTTTAAAGCTCTACCATGCCCCCAAAAATGTTTTGTTCCAATGAAATATTGATCAAAGCAGAGTAGCCCTATGGGTTAAAGTTAGCTATGATATAGTATATGCTATACTTAAGATAAAACAGTTGAAATTTATTTGATCCTGCATTCAGTCACAGCAAAAACCCAACCAGCCTCCACCTTCAGCAGTCAGAGATCTTAAAAAACACAAGCTGAGGAACAAGAATATTAAAATCTCTGTGATGCTTGCAGCAGATTAAATACAAACAACCTCAGCACTCACTAATGCAAACACTGGTGAGATAAACATTCTTCTGTCATGCCAGAGATTTATATAAAAATCATTTAGATGTTTTAGTGTCTCTGTTAGCCGTAAGACAAACACTCACTTACGGGCTGAGCTTGCGAGCCAGTTGTTGTTCAGCATGAAAAGAAATTGATTCGGCCTGTCCAGATCATTTGTATTCTGTGTTATTTTTTAGAAATGCAGTGTCTTAATGTATACATGATTTGTCTCGCAGCAGAGGGGAAAAAAATAAAAAATAGCACATTTTTTGTGACCCTTTTGTCCATTAGCTATGGTGTATTTATGCGTCTCTGCTGAAGCGTGTTGAACTGCAGCACAGCCTGCTCTGAGCTCTGCCACGCTCTCGTTGTCTCTCTGTCTCCCATCCCCTCTCCTCACTCAGCCTGTACGCATCGGCTGCAAGAATGACTTGTCAAGCTTTTTCTCGGCTTTCTCCCTAAACAGTGTTTGCTCGTTTGATTCACGTGTCCTCTTCTCTCCCTCTTTCTTCCAAACACACACTCGCTCTCCATCTCACTTTTCCCTTCTTTTTTCCCTCCTCCTCCTCTTGCTCACTTCCACTCTGCAACGGCTACACGCTCTGTCCTTTAACCTCTGTCTTCCACTCTGCTTCGTTTTTTTTTTACTCGACTGCTTTTCTCTCTCTCTTTTTTTTTTCTCTCTTGACTTGGCTGTTGCTTTTCCTCTCTCCTCCTTTTTCTCTTGCCTTGGCTGTTGCTCTTCCTCTCTCTTTCTCTATCTGCCTGTACCAGGAGCCATGGCTAATCATCTTATAACTAATGCTCTCCTTCGTCCCCATGGTACTAACAATCCTTATAACACTCTCCTGGGGGACTCGGCAGTCTATAACAACCCAGCCGTGGGCATGTACAACACCCAAGGTGTGCCTAATGTTCCTATTATGAATGTTCAACTTTTAAAAGTTCTGTTACAGTTTTTTATACCTATTTTCTTTTTTTCCTGCATGGCTATCTTATTTAAAAGCGTTTAAGTACCTGACTTATGGTTCTGATGTGAGCTGAAGAATGGCACTGCAACTTACTTGCATGTATGCTGTGTAATTGTGATTGTGTGACTTCACCAATGTAGTTGCAGACTGACATTATCTTTTAGAAGCTGCTAGAGGTCTTAAACAGGGACACTAAGATTGACTGTACGAAGTAGAATAATTGAATGAGAAGGTTCAAGAGCAAATCCTCCCCAAGTAAAACATTTTCTGAATTGTATGCTTTTTTTTTTTTTTTTTTTTTTAGATGGTTGTTTATCATTTTCTTTCTCTCAGCCAAACTACAGTACTGTTAGAAAGTTTTGCCCAGGACATATTTTTTTGTTGCATCTAAATGTTTCAGATCTTCAAACATATTTCAATATCAGACGAAAATAACAAAGAAACACAGGAAGCAGTTTCCAAAAGATGATACGTTTTTTTTCAGGTGGACAGAGTTATCTAAATCAATCTGGCTCTTTGTGAAAATGCAGTTTCCTCCCTTATTAAATGATTTTTTTTCAAACAAATAAAAACAATCTCAGAATATAAAGTAGGCTAAAATCACAACACCACAAATTATGAGACATTTTTGTCCGAGCTGCATCTTTAAAATGATGTTCAAAGTAGTAGGAATGCAAAATAAAAACAAATAAAAGATAATAATTTATCCACTTAAAAGAATTTATGTGAAATAATAATAAAAAAAAAAAACATCCTTCAAGGCATTAAAGCATGGTCTTAATGCCCTGTCTCTTACCACCATAAAAAAATAAAAAACAAGGTCAACATCCATCTGTCTGGAACGGATTACAAAGAGATTTCTAAGTCTTTAGCACTCCAGTGAACCATAGCAACAGCCAGATTTTTCTACTGAAAAAAGCACAAGCGTGGAAAACTCTTCACCGAGTGGCCGGGCACCCAAACCTACTTCAAGAGCGTATCAACGACTCATACAAGAGTTCCTGCAAAAAAAAAAAAAAACAGAGCAGAACAAAGTCAGAGTTTGTCATTCATCATGAAGAAAGATACCAGTTCGGGTCGTCAGCATCTTGAAACACAAAGTTTTCTTTATATTTTTAATGTGAGCGACATGATCTCTATCAACCATGTTTTAAATTTCTCCAATGCGACTGAATGAAAACGATTCCAGAAAAGAAGAGTTGGCCAAAATTCCCCCCACAGTGACGTAAAAGACGCATTGGCAGCTCTGGCAGAATGCATTATGGCTGTTGCTGCCACCTCTGGTGACAGTAGCGGAAATTAGTTTTAGATGGTAATTACTGTCACGTAGAGCCAGATTGATTTACATAGCTTTTTAATGTAGTCAGAGACCAAACAACTCCTGACAGTGCAAGAAGCACTTCCTGCTATAATCTAATGTTTTGTATTTGTCCTGCTGTTGGAACTTTATGGACCCTGAAAAAAGCAAGAAAGATGTACTTTGTTTAAAACAATAGTAGCAACATCAACACCTCTCATGCAAACGTAATGAGTAAAAACGTGTCTCAAAACCACAGGATGAGTTCTGGGTGTTCATTGTTCTGGATAGTAATATATTCACTCTTGAATTGGCCCTGCTTTAATAAGCAATTAGCTTTAACTCTGAGGCTCAAAACTAAGATGACTCTGACCTTTATCCTCTGCAGATAAGAGACACAGAACTCAATTATAACTTAATGGAAGATAAAACAGAAAGAAGAAATATCACTTTATATTTCGTGATGTATCCTTGATTTTTGTGTGCATGTTTTGTTATTGCAGATTTTTGCTGTGAATGTTGCTTTGCATGCTTTGTGTCAGGCTCATGTACATTTATGCAATTGTTTCAGTTTTAACTGTCACTTTTGTGATGTTTTTTTGTTTGTTTGTTTTAATGTTTTTATCTGTGTGAACAAAGGTTAACCTTTTTGAAAGCAGCCAGTCAAATATTAGGGAATACTACAGAATTGACAATCAAACAAACATCTCATTTTGAACTATTGCTCTTGTTAAATTGACTCACACATTTGTTTCTTTCCTCTCTTCCCCCTCATGCCGTCCATTAGCACCTTACCGGGACACAAGTACGTTATGAACTACTGCTGAACTCTTAAGCAGTAACTTTGTTTATTCCCTTTTGATGCTTTTAGAGCTGTCTTAAGAAAAACATTATGTACATAATTCTTCACAATGTTTTTTTTTTTTTTCTTTTTCAAAAGACTCATTACATCTTTTCACACTCATTGGTCATTTGGATTATTTTCATAGAAATCTACAGGAAGCCTATTTACCTTTGAAAATACAATTAGTTTAAAATATGCATTTAATGCATATATTTATTTCAGCATTGTTACTGAGATGCATTGCATCTGAAGTATATTTAGCATTTTTTTTCCCCCATTAAATATACAATGAAAACATTTTTGGATATTGCAGTAAAGCTCTGACTTTTTAACTTGTTTTACACGAAGAGCTCACTTTAACTGCTAAAATGACTTGTGAAGCTTCTCAGACATGAATACATGAATACTTGAAGCATTCAAGCGATCGGGGTTCTTTTTTCATTTTATTTATAAATTCTAACACGTCTTTTTTTTTTTTTTTTATTCTTTCCTCCTCAGAGGGCATCCTGAACAATGCCAGAGACGCGAGTGTCATGGATACGCTCCCTCTTAACGGTAACCATCCCAACAACTTCAGCATGGCCAGCAGCGAGTACTTGAGCGACTGCGTTCAGATCCTGGATCGAAGCGGCGGCTACGGCACCCACAGCAACCACAAGGAGACGACCTTGGAGAAGAAGATCCTCAAGGAGCTGACGTCCAACTACATCCCCCCTTATCTCAACAACCACGAGAGAGCCACCACTGAGCGCAGTCACAACCTGATGAACAAGCTGGTCAACAGCAATATGGCCAACGGAGGTAACTGTGGTTTCATTTTTTTTTTTTTTTTTTTTTTTTTGCAGTTGTGAGGGACCCACTGTTTTAGGTTTTGCTCTCCTCAGAGCCCAGAAGCTTCTGAAACCCAGCAACACAACATTTATAGAATCTTTCTCCTGCCCAAACGTTATTCAAAAACACAAATGTTTAAAGCAAAACTGGAAACCCCACTTTCAGTTACAGGCTAATGGAATATTTCAAAATTAGCTGTAGTTCGGAGCAGCTTCAGTTTCTCCGTCTTCACCATGTATGAATCTCCTTCATTTATTGGTAAGATTTGTTTAAAACTGTTTTTAGATATTTAAACATTGCACAGCTCTAAGCACCCTTCATTTTATTCAACACATCAAGCATTAACTTTGATGTGTTGTACCTAGCAACTGAAATAATTGCAAAATGATAGTTACAGCGAGGAAAATAAGTACTTGAATTTTTTATTTTTTTTTTGCAATTTTGCAACTTCTCTCACTTAGAAATCATGGAGGGGGTCTGAAGTTTTCATCTTAGGTGCATGTCCACTGTGAGATACATAATTAAAAAAATCTGGAAATCACAATGTATGATTTTTTTAAAATTTATTTGCTTTTTTTAATTTAAATCCTGCGGTTTCACTGAAAGCCGAGTGGAAAAAGAAAGGATAGTATGCAACCTGTTGCAATTTTTTACAAAAATATTAAAATAAATTCAATGCCAACTGTTCAAACAGAAATGTACACACACACACACACTATAACGGAGGAGATTACATTGCAGAAATATGTGGCTGTAAGTCAAAAAGATATTTATTTCAAAGTGGAAATTATTGAGCCATCTCTTAACATTTCATTATATCTTTCTATAACAGGCTGACTTTCAGTAGATTTTAAAAGTGTATTTTTCTTCCTGCTCTTTCAGGGAGCATGGCCGGGGGAAGCAGCAGCTCCAGCAGTGGAGTGAGTGGCTGTGTGGGCAGCAGTAAAGAGGACAACAGTCCAATAGTGCTGGACAACCCCGCCGCCTTCCCGCACGAGGAGAACCTGGGTTTGGAGATCATCCGAGAGGAGTCCAACGCGCCCCTCCTGCCGCCGCGGCCCCCCCCACCAGACAGCCACCCGCCCCCTCCGCCTCCTCCTCACAGCTTCTCCCGGCAGCGGCGCATTGCCCAGGAGCCCAGCGAGAGCTTCTTCCCCCTGCTGACCAATGAGCACACCGACGAGCACACGCATTCGCCGAACCACAGAGACTCGCTCTACACGAGCATGCCGGTTTTGACGGACCTCCCCGACGGGCAGATGAACGGGCTGACGGATGGAGAGGAGGACAGCTCTGGGGAGCTCCAGCCCTGTAAGAGTGCCACGGCTCCAGAGCTGGATGACGTTTACTATAAGAGCATGCCCAACTTAGGCTCCAGGAATCACCTTCACGAGCTGCAGAACTACTACCACATGGGCCGCGGGGGAAGCGACGGGTATATGGTGTCCGGGAGCAAGGAGGAGTCCGATTCGTCTCCAGAGGAGCCGCCAGTGGACCCTTCTCATCTGGTCACCAGTCTATAGAGCCAGCTGAGTCCTTTATCCCTCCTAAACCCAGTTTGACTCTTTCAAAGTTCAAGTGATATCATTCTGTGTTGCCGACTGACAGACGGAGCCGACCTAACCCTGGATTCATACACTGTGTGACACGACAATTGTTTCTGACAATATGGCTGAGGAATCACTGGTCAAAAAAAAAGAAAAAAAAAACTGGTCAAATGAGAAAACGTGTTGCCATAAATGGTGCGAACTGAAAAGGGTGAGTCCCAAAGACAATCTGCGAGCATCGAGCAGGAATGGAAAGTTCAACCCGGAACGGGGAGGGGGTAGGTTCTGCAATTATGTATCTGTGACTTTAATTTGGAAACTTGGACTGATTGTAGCCCCGCAAGATCCCCCCCACCCCCGGTATGGACCTCTAGCAGATCCTAGCAAATAGTTTCCACTGACACCTCTACGTTGGCACGAGCCCTGGTTATATTGGAGCTGCGTGTCTGTCTGTGTGTCTGTCTCTCTGTCAAAACTCTTATTCCGAGAGGGTAGAGCAGGACCTTCACTGATAAACTTTCCCCAAAGAGGCGTCACGATCCTGCCAGTCAAGTGAAGGATGTATTATATATGCCCTCACTAATGATCGTCCACGACAAAACCCATATCATTCTGGCAGTCCAGCTGCGCCCATATCACAACGTTCCAAACTCTCTCTTCCTGTTCAAATCTGCTAAAACTGGAGTTGCGTACGGGCTGGTGTAACATTCCTGCGAGCCGTAGTGGCTACAGAAAACAAAGACGGATTATAATATTACAAATGAATGAACAAAGGGGGGGAGTTGGGGGGGTGGATATAGGGTTTCATCGATTCTTCGCTCTTCTGTAAAGGTTTTTCATCATCAGAAGGATTGTGAGAAACCAGAAGCTGTTTATGTATTGTACAGAATAAAATAAAAGATACAAATGTTGCAAGTCTTTTATTTTTGGATTTTACGTTGCAAACTTTGTGTCTCTGGGACTGTTCCTAAGTGTCACAATGAAATATATTCTGGTCACGGACTGACCTCAGAAGGAGCAAGGAACAATCTTTTCGTGTCATTCTTTCGTAAATACGACAAAGCACTCCTCAATTAATATGCATTTACCCTACGCACATGACATTCTGTTTTTGTTTTTTTTTTTTGTTTTTTTTTTATAGCAACGGCACTGTCACATTTTTTGCAAATCAATTTTTACTGTATGCTTTACCACTGTGTAGATGTAAAACTGGATGGAGACAATGAAGTGATAAAGGAGGAGGAGGTACCTTTTAGGGGAGCTGCGTTGCTGGGTGGAGGAGCTCGGATTAGAAGTACAAAGATGGACCTAACAGACCGCGATAGTAACACTAGGATGCTTTATGAAATATGTCATTTCTATTGCCAAGTTTTTTTTAACCGACATACATTGTTGCCCTGCTTTAAAATGGATAAAAGCTGCCGTTGTCTGAGCTACCGTAAAAGTACAGGTGAGGTGCCACGATTCCAACTGGACCATGCACACGACGGCTCCTTCCAAAGTCCCAGAAAGCCGATGTTTACTAATTAAAAAGGGGGAGGGGAAATCGTATGTGTATGAAGTGTAGCTTGCACATGAATCCCACAAACCCCCTTCATTTCTGCCCCAGAAAAGAAATTATTTATTTATCTGTTTATTGGTTTATAAAGAAGGCTAAACAAGCTCAGAAGGAAGGAGGCTGGCTTCAGGGAAGAACGGATTTAATGCGGCACTGGGTTTGTTTGTTTGTTTGTTTTTTTGGGGTTTGTTTGTTTCTTTTTAAGTTATTACGATCATGATTATTATTACAATATTACTGATAATTATTTATTCTTTTTGTATGGGTTCCAAGTTGAATGATCTCATAACTAATATTTGTTGTAACAGTGAAAGTTGTTTGCCAACAAATAAATTACTGACATAGCTTTGAGTTTCTCTGTGTCTGGGGTCCTTTTATCGTTTATTTAGATTTTAATTTCAAACATTACAGAAACCCATCAGTGTTTGTTTTTTTTGTTTTTTTTTCCATGACCATCATGAGTCAAAGCTGTAAGTATTTTGCGGTGTGCTTTTTAAATATATTGCTACTCTCTCCCAGCTTGTAGCTTATATAAACAGCCTATATATCTCAAAATCTTTTGAGTGCCTTAAATGAGCGTTCCTCATGGCAAGACATAATCAGATTAAGCAACTTATTCTAGTAGCATTTTGCAGTCCTAGAGGTATATATGCATGCGGCAGATTTGCATTGTATGACATCTATTTATAAACGATTTACATATGATGAAATAAATTCACAAAGTGCTTTCCAGAGTTGTACAAAAGCATTTGAACTTTGGTGCATGACGCATGGTGGCCACCCAGGACAAAAGTAGAGGCTTCTTGCTTCTATGCGAGTTCTTGAAGACTTTACTTTTATGGGAGCAATTTATGTGATGAGGAAGTTATGAAACATTTAGCTTGCAAACTTTAATGAACTGCCAAGATATTTATAAGAACTCTGTGGAGAGCTAGTCTGCCACAGAGTCGGGTCTCTGATTCTGACCAGCTTTGCTGCTCAGATGCATCATGATTTCAGTTTCCCCTCCTCCCCCAATTACTTTCACACCAACCTGCTTCATATTTGCATGGTGGCAGTGAATGGAAGCACCTGAAAGTAATTTTTTTCTACAGATAATAGTAATGTTTTACTCACGAGGCTGTAACAGCACTACAGAAATCTCTCAAAATGTATTTTTTCTAAGACAATGTCTGTCTGATGACACTCAAACTCCAGAGCCAGATTTAGTCCTGATTGTCACCTGCAGGTGTAAATGGTAACACACCACTGGACCGCAGTCATTTATTATTTAATTTAATAAAGCAAAAACAAATAAATAAATAAAAAATAACTGTCTCTTTTGCTGTAAGAAACTGTATGCAGACAAAACAAAAATACAAAAAATAAAAAAATTAAACCACAAAACTTCTGGTCACCTTGATGGTCTGACTGCTGACTAATTCTATAGCAATTTGTTGTAACCGTGGCTTGAACAGTGTTGGTTTCTAATCCCTCGGCTTTCAGTATCTTTCTCCCTTGATACTAAGACTCTGATTGAGTCATAATCCTTCTTGCAGAGAAACCATGTTTCCATTAACCTCAACAGGTTTTTTTCTGCATACCAGGATTTTTGAGGAAAGAGTGGTTTGGTCACGCATACACTTGAAATCAGAAGTTTACATACACCAAAAAAAAAAAGAAGAAAAGAGAAACACACACTTTTGTTACATCAGACCAAACATGTCCTGTACTAGAACAGTTTGAACTGCCACATTTATTTCTATTTGCTAAATGCCACTGTAATGAGAGAATATGTCAGAAATGCATGTATTACGTCATCAAAATCAAAAGTTTACATACAAGGGGAGATAGAAGAGAAAACTTGATTAAAAGATTCAGCTGTCTTGTCCTTTAAAAAAAACATTTTGTAATATCTTTGGGTAAATTAGAAAATGGAAAATATACTTTCAAAGATAACAGTAAAATTCTCTGACAGGGTAAACAAAGCTAATTTAACTGTTAAACAGTGATAGACTCATATTATCTAAGTCTGATAATTATTGAGGGAAAGTTCATTCAAAATGTGTTTTTAACGTCAAGCTTTCGTGGCTCTGCATCATTGAGTGCTTTATGTAACAAAACATTCCTTAATGATACTTAAACATTAACTGAAAATACACTTTCCATTTTTTTGCTGACACTGCTGTCAACTTGTTAAGCGAATTACAAACAGTGCTCTCATTGTATTGTAGCAAATTGTAAAAAATTGTATGGGTATTCTTTTGACATCTAAATGAAACCAGATACTCACACACATCGTGCAAAAAGACACATAACCTTCTTTTCTTACTGTGAGACAGTA
The DNA here is from genome assembly GCF_051168715.1 of Poecilia mexicana. Lineage (NCBI taxonomy): Eukaryota > Metazoa > Chordata > Actinopteri > Cyprinodontiformes > Poeciliidae > Poecilia > Poecilia mexicana. The sequence goes on along the minus strand of NW_028263370.1, from coordinate 13,137,698 downwards.
AATCAAGCTAAACATTTCCAATCTTGGGTCATTAGATGGTGATTACCAAGATCCTCCTTTTTATTTTCCAAATTACACAAAAAATAAATCACTTTTTTGGATTTTGGTTTCATTTTTTAAACTCACAGCTGGACATTTCTGCAGAATTTGGTCAAATTGCTGGTTAAACTGTTTTATTTCGACAAAATGCTTCAGATGTCGAAATGTCACAATAGTTTTCTGGAATTTTGGCCCATTTGTTGCCACCCTTACTCGCACACAACTCTTCAGTTCTGCAAAAAAAATGTTCTACTGCACTGAGATCTACATTTTCTTTTAGTCACTTTATAAATTATTTGTTTGTGCTATGTTTAAAGTGATCGTCCATTTGGAAGAACCTTTTAAGTCACAGGATTGTGTAGAGAGGAGGCAGGTTGTTGAAAAATTACTCTAACTTAGCAAAATACACAAAACCAAAAACGGACAAAAATCAAAGAGCAGGGAAAAGCTACTACTACATGCTAGAGATAACAACATAATCTGATCCTGAACTAAACAACAGGGAAATAAGCAAAATAAAATATTTTTTTAAGAACTAAGTTATACAAAGAACTATAACTGAAGACTGTCACCAAGATCTGAAAATGTTAGGATCTTGGGTTGTTTAGTGTTTTTCTGGGTTTTTAGTTTGGTTTATTTGTTGTCTGTTGTCCTTACTTATTCTCTGACCAGATCATTCTCATTTTAGTCCTTCTTCAATTTTTTTATGGCAGTTGGCAAGCAACGTATTGATGTGACCACGCTCGTTTTAGTTATTTTGGTGAGACCATGTTATTTAATTTCTTGTGTTTGGTTACTCTTACTTAAATTTGTTTCTGTGTCATTTCTGTCTCTCTTCCTCAGCCTGCTTCTGCTCTCCCCATACAGCTGCACTCAATTAGCAATCAGTCCCGGTCCATTGTTCCACCAGTACTCCACCACCTCTCTCTGTCTCTCACTCCTTGCTGGTTCCTCTTGTTCGCTTCATGTCACCTGGTTTCTGTAGCTCTCTGTGTATTCATCCCACATTTTTGTAAATTGTTTCTGGATTTCTTTAATTAAGACTATTTCATTATTCACCCCCTGGATTCCACTTCCACTTTGGGCCTTCTCCATACACAGACACCATGAAAAGGACATGAATACATATGAAAAACCAAGAAACTTAAAGCTAATCTAGGCGATACCTCGAGATGTTTATTAAATATTTCTATACTCCTTATGATTGCAAAACACACCAGTCCCTCTTGCATCATGGTACATATTTTGCATTCGGAGTAATAGCTCCTTCTTTGTTGAGCGGCCTTTCAGTACATTTCAAGGATGGAACATTTTCACTTTGGCTAGTGACGATTGAGCTAGCTTGTTCACCAGGTGTTTTTCGTTGCTCCAGGGTTGATTCAAGCATTTTACACCAAAACACACTTATCTCTCAGCCCCCAGACTCGTCTCCTTCACGGATGCTGTGATGGCTAGACATTCCCGTGGTAATTATACTTTTGTATAATTGATTAAACAGATTGACACCTGTAGGCGTGTGGAAGTTACATCTAGGGATGAAACAGACATATGGAGGTACACAATTTTGTTTCCTGATGTCTTGCATGGTGTTTTACATGGTGTCACACAAGGAAGCATCTCTATGGCGTCTTGCCTTAGCAATAGGGGAGTGGGACGTGGAGGTTCATCTATTTTATGAAACAGAAATAGTCGCGGAAATCCTAACGGACATAAATCAGTAAAGGTTTAGGCTAATTTTATGTCAGACACAGAATTTTTTGCGCCTTTCATTACAACATGTGTAAATGTCCAGTTTGAATTTCTATACCGTCTAACTGAATTTCTACAAAACTGGTTTAAATAAAATGAAAATATGTTTTCATCCCTGCATTAAAACAAACAAACAAAAAACCTCCATCCATCCCACCTTTTACTTCTAGCTACACCATCACTCACTTGGACAGTATCTGGAATTTTGCCATCTTTCATTTGCTTTGATCACCGATTCAGTTTATGCAGAGGAAATTTGAAGAACATAACAATGCAACAGGAGTTAGGAAAATGAGAACTAGTAGGGAACAAAAAATACGGTAAAAAAAAAAAAAATTAGATGGAAGGAAGGAAGTAGAAAATGAAGTTTCTATAAAGATATTTTTCTTTGAAACCAAGTGAAGCCACCTAACATTCACACCTCCCTCCTGCTCGCTCTTTCCTCCGCCAGAAGCAGCCTGATTAAATGAGCGCTGGGCTATGTGGGTCATATCTCTGCAGGAGTGCTCTGATCGGTTAGTGCTGCCTGGCTGTGTTATCTTCCTGCTCTCTCTGTTTCGCTGCTTCAAGGGAAGGCATTCAGTTATGTCTTACAAGGTGACATGTCTCTCACACTCAGCTCAAAGACCAAAGGCAGAGGGGATGCGATGATGTGCAGGATTTTAAATTGAAGGGAATCAGTCTGTTTATTGTGTTTGTTTATGATTAATTCATAATTTCTTCAAGCCTGTGGAATTCAAATGCGGTGAATTTCATTTGGAAAAAGCTAGAGTAGAAAGTACAAAAAAAATCTAATCTTTTATGAAGTGCACAGATTCAGAAGTGTTGCTTCAATTTTCCAAACTTGAGACATGGCAAAGAGAAGAAGATGAAAAAAAAAAAAAAACGTCAGGATGTCACAGAATACACTTTAGAAGAAGTTTCTAAGTACTCTTTAGGACATTCATGAGTTCTCAGATGAATATGCATACTTTTTTTTTTTTTTGCAAACAGATCTTTTACATGTTTTCGAAGGCTTTAATTGCATCTCAAAGTTCATCATAACTGCGAGATTTTGTTGAAGCCCACAGAGAGTGAAGCAAAAGCGGATTGACAGTTTATGTGTTATTTACCAAGTCCTGTACGATGGGTGTAACCTGCTATTGGATCACGTTAGGGTTAGAAATTAGCTTCTGCAACTGGCCAAATAAAGATGAATTTAAGAATGTGCTGTAAATTAGGTCAGGCTACAAACCACAGCGTCAGATTTCTGATTCAAACTAAGAATAAGGTTTAGTTTCAACACCAGTACATCTTGGTGTTGCCTCTCCTTAAAGAACACCATCATTGGTCTTGAATAATGAGGTGCATTCTACTTGTAATTGGAAGTCAGATTTTCCAGGTCAGTTAGAAGTAAAACAAAATGGAATTCCAGCTGGATAAGCTTGTGTTTTCGTTACAATCCGATACGGCTCCCATACATATAAAACACAGTAAAAGTTGCCAGCATAAAGCACTTAACACTTCTGACACTTTTTTTTTGTCCCATTACACATTCCACGGTGTTGCACATTCACATGCGCTCATTCATAAAGGAAGCTCATTTATTTGAGGACTTGGAACTTAATGAGGCTTTTTTGAACATGATGAAGTTGAACTCAGTTCAGCTCTTCCTGGCATTGTTTAACTGAGCTCCATTCAAGACAGCGTGAAGATTAACTCCTTCAGAGGGAAACGTTTTATGCTTCATGCAGAAAAGTGCTTCACAGCATTTTCATTGTGACAGCTCTCTGGCTGTTGTGTGTCTTTTTGGGGATGTGACTGTGACAATGTCTGTTCCTCCACTATATACATAACAATCCCCTAACGACCTAAACTAATAGATTTTATTGTTTTTGGATGGGTGGGCTTTCCACTACAGCAATGAAGAGGAGAAGACCGAAGCAGCAGCTCTATGCTTTCTGTATGCTATGACTTTTCTCTCAAGTCATAGCAGAGGTAAACCCCTAAAATAATGGCAAAGATGTTAACTTTACTTTACATGAGTCAGATGTTATGTCAGCTGCTGATATATTTTTTTTTAATTGAGAATTTTATTAAAGATAAACACCATCCTGGAAGTGTTTTAAAGGTGGCTGAAAAAAGCAAAAGCAATTAAATTTATAAATTTTCTGTTCAGAGTGATTTTACTTTTCGACATTGAAAGCAGGAAAATGTGAATGATAGCAGGTATTTTGAGATTTCAACCAAAATGAAGCAGCTTATGTGAGAAATAAGAATTGAAAATGATCAGCACACGATTGTGATTTTTTATTTTATTTTTATTTTTTTTCTTAGAATAGCAGTCATTGTAAACAGGGAGTAATATAAAATCAATGCATAAATTATTACCAATATTTATTTATATATATATTTTTATGATCACCATAAAATAACTAATGAAAAACTCTTAGGTATCATGTTAAATAAACCGAAATGCTGTGGATGCATATTTAGACATTCACATTTATGCAAATACATTGTATTTTTTTCTTTTTACACTATCTGTTAAGGATAGTTAAATATAAGGTTTTTCAGTAAAATTCAGTTTGTTTTTGTCATGAACCGTGTTTTTCTGTATAGTTATTTTGGGATTTACTGTGTTTAGTCCTGTTTCCCTGAGTCTCTGTGTTGTCCTCTCAGCCCTTGATTGTTCCCAGGTGTGTCTCATTCCCTTGATTACCCTCCCTGTGTATTTAAGTCCACCTGTTGTCTCTGTCTCTTGTCGGGTCCTTGTCAAACATATGTCGTATGTCTTTTGTCTGCTTGCCACCACAGTCGTACTGTTAAGTCCTGTGTTGGTTCCACTCTCGTTTTCAGTCCGTTGTTCTTTCAGTTGCTACCGGTAATTAGCTGTGTGCTAACTCTCTGCCGTGCCGCCTGTATTGGACTGTCTGAGCTCTCTTCATTAAATCCATCATTTCTTTCACACCCTGGGTCTCTGCGTCTCTCCTCACCACCTCTCAACCACCACACATGACAGGTTTATAACAAAAGACAGATATTATATCCAACTGACTGAAACAAGTTGCCTTAAAAAAAGAAAAAAGAAGAAGAAACAAAAAAGTCAAGTAGCCAGTTTATATTTCTTCCTCCAGCTACTGTAGTTGGCAAAAGAAAATGTTAATTTCCGCCTCTGGATTGGATTTTACCATTGACTAGGAGCAAATGACATGGAAATAAGCATCCTCCATCTTGAAACTGGCGAACAATGTGGCGTCTGTTAATGAAGGGAAGTGTGACATTTAAGGCGAACTGTGAATCTGCTTAATGTTAAAAAACCAGCCCATCCATTTAAAGTACGACAGTTCAATGTTTCCATCTCATTTCCTTCTTCTGCACAGTTGAGCGCCATGGAAAACAGGTCTATTTCCGCATCCCTTCAGATCCGTCCTGGTTTGGAGCACATTTCTTCTGAATCCGATTCCAGCAGTCATTAGGCGAAAGGCGGGGTACACTTTTCAAATTCATCAGTTCATTAGAAGGCCAGCAAAGATACAGACAACCAAATGCACTAGAGTTAATGTAGTCATCAGATAATCTGATGCATGTTTTTAGAAAAAAAAGTTAATAAGAGCTTATTACAACCAAAGATCACTTGTGATATTATTTTGTACAACAGGCATGTAATCTATTTAAGTTCCCAGGGTGTTAATTCAACATTAACACACAGTAAATACACAATTTTTATTTATTTATCTATTTTTTTTTAGAAAAAGTCCAACATTTAATTTGCGCAGAGGGAAAATCTATAAGAAATATTGTTAAATAGTTTTTTTTAACAAGCTCACCAGTCACACTGTTATTGACAACTCTTTAGAAAATGTGATTGAATCATTAAAAAAAAATTTAACTACAAGAAGGAAGTCAGGAGTTTGTAGGAGCTTCTAAATAGTAATTTGTGACACAGAGGCCAGTTTCTTTTAACCATACGACATGAAGCAAAATAAGGACCTCTCAGAAAGGCGTCCATAACATTTCTGTTTCTATTTGGGATCCCAACAAACCTTCTGCACAAACTGAAGACCATCACAAAAGCAAATACTAAACTTTTTTGGTTATTTGGTAAAAAAAAAAAAAGTATAAATATGTGGATTTGCCGTAGACTGTTATGAAATTTAAATGGCATATTACTGAGAAACAATGCCACAAGAAAAGCAGTCAAAAGAATGCTTTAGATTTTGAGGATACCAACTTTACTTTCCAACTCTTAACTTTTTGAAGGACACACTTCCTTTCTTGTAAAAGAAAAAAAGTGAGTTCTGCAGGAGTGCACCAAAACAAGACAGGGCACTCTGCTCCGACCCCCTGCCTTTTTGACCTCAACCCCAGGAGAAATACGATAGATGTTACTGGCTTTGAAACCTTACTTTTCTTTTTAAACCTTACATTGAGTTATTATGTCATTTGCAGAGTAAGACTTTATTTAACTTATTAAATAAAGTTTGAACTTTCAGAGCAAGAATATACCGCTATAAAATAGAGATGGAGTCACAACAATTCTAATGTGCTGCGAGACTGAGGTTTCTAAGTCACATTAACTTTTTTCTGACGGTGTAGAAATAGTTTAAACTGCAAAAGGACGACCTCCGCTGACCGCTGCTAGCGCACATAAACAAAGCGAGGCCCACGCCAACCCATCTGTGTCTGGTCCATGTGAGACAGCACAGCTTAGGCATTGTCTCTTCACCTCAATTTTCCATGTGAGCGCCCCGTGGAAGAAAAACACTTAAAAGGTAAACACAGGTCACCGTGAATAATTCACCACAATCGGCAAAAAGGGAAGCAACAAGCCTCAGCTCAGGAATGAAACAGAGGGAGCTGCGAGGTGGGAGGAATGGACAACTCCTCCCATCAGTACGTCCATCCATCCATCCGTCCGTGCCCTCGCTTCCCTTTTTGAGGTTGCATACACCCCCATGCATGTTTAATTGGCTTTGGGATGGCATGGATTCTGCTGCCTCTGCTGTGAGTCAGATTCAGCACGCCTTTTCTGTAGTGTGCCTTTTCAGGGGCGACTCATCCATGTAGATGTTATTTTAGGAACACATTAGGAGCCCAAAAACACTGACATTTAAACTATCTCCTCGATGGCTGGGGAAAGCGAGAGAGCTAGTCACCAGCGCATTTGACAGATAGGCGTTGGGTTGCTGCCAGTGTGCTGTTGGGGGGGGGTTGCCTGTACAGTAGGCCAGTCCAATGTCAAATTACTTTCCCAAAGGGATGCTTATGGTTCTTTTTAAAGTGATCCCATTTCACTTGCAAAAGAATTGATTAAACTGAACCAAATGCGAAAATCAGTCATAATTCCAGAGACCAAATAGGAGGAACAGATGAAACAGAGAAGTACTTTCAATTAATAATTCAGCTTGTCCACACAGGAGCAAAGGCAGCGCAAGTGGAAAGGTGTACTGTCAGCCCTCATGACACCCACGAACATTTTGCTGTAGCAAGACGCTTTAATGAATTTTAAACCCAGACAGTAATGTTCCTGTAATGACTTTCTCCGTTACTAAAGTGAGACTTTACAGAGAAACTATTTCTGACTTTCTCCCTGTGGTCAATGATGGAGGGAAGTGGTGTAAAAGATGATGTTATGCAGGTTCCCCAAGACTCACTTGTATGGAAGGATAGTGCCTAATAATAAAGAAGCAAAAATGTCGATCTCCTTCTAGGTTTTTCCAAGTTCAGACAGGAATAGAAGGTACCACCATTCTGTAAGGAGACGAATTTACCATGCATATGAGACTAAGCAAATTAATTCCTGTGTACAATTTATAAAGGTTGGTATCTCTAAAAATAATCTAGGCCGTCTGTGCATATTGTGCCTATGACATTTTTATAGTCTTTCTTATTGCTGTCAACAAATAAAAATACTGCTCTAATCAAACTGACCAGCTGAAATATCTTTACTCCATATAGCTGTTTTTCTCTCTCTGTGACATGTAGAAAGAAATAATGCTAAGTGAGGTAAATCCTTCACCTCACCTGTCGCCTATAATCAGTCTGCCTGCAGGCAATGCTAAGTCAGTTAACATTTAGCAGGATGTATGCACTTTTCAGAGTTCTCCCTTTGGCTGTTTAACTTGTAACAGGCTTCTCAGACTTCATGTAAGAGGCATGAAGTTGACAGTCTGGCTTCTTACAAATTTGCGTTTTGAGCTGGTTAGAACTGGTTACAGTGGATGAACCATTGTAACCAGTTGGTCTGGAGTCCCGTTATAGGCTAATAAGCTGCCACTGAGGATTTCTTCAAATGTCTGCAGTACGTAAATCAATGTAACTTCTGCTTCAGCTCATTTCAGGTTAGGCGTTTGTGAATACAAAACTACCAAATGTACAGCTGCACACACATGAATAAATAGTATGCAGCATGTCTTACAAAAATCATTTAAAGGTTAGGAACACATGCTTTGAAACATTTGCAATCATTTTTAGCTGAATTCAAAACTACCACTTGTTAGAGAACCCACAGCACCTAATTTTATGTATCCATTAAAAAGTGTGCATGTGTCATAGCCTATAGAATTTTTTTATTATTTTATTCGAAACTGACAGAGCAGATCTCAAGAGAAAACAGGAAAACTACCCACTAAAGGCCTGATCAGTGTAGCTTTGAAAGTAATGCTAAATGTAAAGTTCATGCCCCAGAATTTTAGATATTACTGTCATGTAGTATCTGACATTAAACATAATGCAAAGATTCAAAGCTGTAACTTAAAAAAATGTTCTATTCTATTCTATTCTATTCTATTCTGTTCTATTCTGCCTGGAATGTGACTACTAATTAATTTATTCTCTTTAATTTTGCCATTTATTTTTCTTGTATTTGATTCTTTTTCACACTGTTGATATCTTTATTAGTGATTTAACATTTTCCTGTTGCCTTCAATTTTTGTATTGCTTAGAACACTGCTGCTGCAATTTTGTTTAACCATAAACGTATTTGACTTGTTGGTATATATTGGAGTTACACACAATAGAAATTTGAATTAGTAAAACACAGGCAAACAGAGACATTTACATCATTTCTGAGGCAAGTGGTTCTCTACAGCTAAGTTCCAATTATAAAATGGCGTCGGAGGACATTCTAAAAAAACAGCTAAGAACAAACTTTGACAAAACACCCACACACACCCACGCATTGCCCTTGTCAAGTTTGTTCTTGATGTGTTCACAGCATCAGACTAAAGTGTGAAGGTTAAATAAAAGTTCTGGTGATCTAAGCTTCTGTTCTACTTAAATTGTTCTCCAGGAAATATTCTGCAAAGCTTATTAAGAAATATAAATAGACATTGCCAGCAGAAACATCAAATATGTTGGAATAACTTGTCAAAGTTAATCATTTCATAACGGGAACTGATTTAAAACGTGATGAGATGGAAATCCACCAAGTTAATCTTACCTCAGTTCTGGATTACCTAAAGTAGTTAAAATTTGCATCAGATACTCTTTTCCTGTCATGTTGTGCTACATCAGATATAGCAGAACCATGACCTTGTTGCTGGCATTGTCCCTTTGAAAATAGATTACACGTGAGCACATCTGCATTAGAGCAGACAAAGGAATCAGGAACCAAATGCATTTTAGTTTAAACCTCTCACTCGCAACCACACTAATGGAAAGAGAGAAGAAAAAAAAAACAGTTGCTGGTGTTATCCAATGAATTTTTGTAACACTGTGGAACGAGAGGAGCAGAAGCAGAGAAAGCAGAAAAAGCCTGATGAGGGAAGCAAGGTGTGAATGATGTGCAGACACAAAAAAAAAAAAAACATGAGACTAACAGGATGGAAGAATAGCACCATCTTTCTCTGCTTTCTCTCCACGCAGGACCACAGCCAAATGTGGTGTATCTCTGAGGGCCCATCCCTCAGCTTTCTTTCTTGGTTGTTTTGTTTTGTATTTCTTTTTTTTTTTTTTTTTTTTTTTCTCGCAATTGGTGATGAACAACAGCTGCCTTACAGTGAACCCAGCAAGCAGGCTCTTGATTGTAGCTGCTTTCCAAAATGAGGCAAGAAATACCCGGCTGCAATTTTACTCCAAGAACAGCGGGACTTTTCGAAATGTAGATCCGGACCACAGGCGTTGTGGTACAGAACACCACTGCCCTGTCTGCTAAGTACAGTTTACGAGTAGTTCCCATCTGCTTTACTGTGATTCCATTGGCAGTGAATATGGTGGTCTTAAATCTTCGCGAATGGTATAAATAGGGCTATTGACCTTTCCATAAAGCTTTTAGCGGGAAAAATATTACCTACATTGAAATAATATTCCTTTTTTTTTAGGCCTTTGCTCTGAAAGTGATTCCAAGGTCTATCCAAATGTTTATCATTTTTAGTATGCGTCTGTTTTCTTCCACTTTACGTCAAATTAGTTGCCATTTTGGAGACCGCAGCATGTGACACGCAAACTGGATAAGCAGGCGTATGCGGCGAGCCAGGGCGTAAACACACTGCAGTGGAAGTGCTGAAGTTGTCAGGGATTTTCAACGTTACTTGCAGCTTTAATTGCAAGTTGTATTTACTTATATTTTATACAAGAACATAAAACCAAGTCCTGTTGTTGCTCACGCTGTCTTCGGGATTACGTCGTATCTCTCTTTGATACAGCATCATTGCAGTTGTGCTCACAAGTAGAGATACAAGTAGCCCATTAGGGAAAGCCCTTTCTGAATTTGTTTTGTTTTTTTTGTTTTTTTGTCTGAGTGGCGAGACAAACTTATTGCTTGTCCTGAAGGAAAAATAAACCTGGCTGCAATCACAAGAGACAAATGGAGAACAATGACCAAGTCATGTGGCTAGCTCGAAGAATGTGGAGGATGGATGTGATTGTTTTTGTTTATTTGTTTTCTGCTCTGCCCGTCCTCCTCACAGCTGTCAGCTTGACTGTCTGGGGGTGGCAGTTTACCTCAGTATATTTGGAGTCTTGGGCTGTTGTTTGGATATGAATCATGAATCCCCTTCTCATTCCCTCCAGGAGATGCTGAGTGCCAGTTGCTATGGCTACACAACATCTTGGCTCAGAGAGAAACCTTCTGAGGAAATTCAGACGTATTATTTTTTTTCCCCCGCCTCTCTCGCTCTTTCGTTGCTGCTCTACTTGTTAGCTTATCCAAGCTTGTGAATAAAACCTTTTATTAAGCTGTGAATGTTGAGGGCTTGGGTACAAGGTTGAGTGGTTAATATTTTTAAGGTTTTCATTCTGTTTTATGAGTCCCAAATTCATCAAACTGAGACAGAACTGCTTTTAGTGAGTCAGGTTGAAAGGTCGAAGACAAGGTAGATCTGGTTAGTGCAAGTTTATAACAGCGCTAAGCAGGTGATTGGATTTAGAAAAATGTCTTTTATTTAATGAAATTTCCAGAGTCTTAGCTGTCTACGAGCTCTTTGTCTAAAACGTTGACTTTCAATGAGAAAATTCTTTTACTTTTCTTTTTCAAGCTTTTTTTTATGGCAACAATGCGCCCACTGTGCTCAATGGTAAAACATAGCGAGCTGCAGAGGTGGGCTTTAACAGCAGCTTGTTTGACTAAAAGGTAATTGTTGTATAGTTTGTGTATTTCGTTTTGCAATATTCTTTTAACGTTCTTTTTATATGAGGATTCCTCGCAGCAGGATTGTCAGATTTACCAAAATGAATGAACCAGTGCATGTTTTGATCTTTGTTATTAATGATAGTTAATTGGCAAACACTTGTTTTTGTTTTAGTATGAATTGTAAAAAGCAAAACCTTTGTATGTTTAACCTCAACAAAGTTGTTGCTCTTATCCTGATGCATTTAAACTAAAAAGGTTGAGAAATATTTTGAAATGTAAAAGAAATTTTCATGGGAAAAGAAATGTACCTACAGCACCACAAATGCAGGTACAGGAGATTCGGCTCACATCAGTCAGTGAACACAATGAATACTGATACAACAACCAGAAGAAAACAGTGAGTTTAGCTCAGTAGTTTTAGAACAATCTATGTCAGAGATTTGGTTGCAGAGGTGATGTTGAGATTTTGAGGCATGCACACGTACTGTAGCACATAAAATATTCTAATTCAAATAATTGTACACTGCTAATGTTTTGGACTACCCCCAGACCAATTCTTCAACAGTCTATGAAAAACTGTCTTTTATTTAAATAGTCTATAAAATATCATATCATAGCATCCAATGAGCAGATATTGTAAGATTGTAAGAGATGAAGAGGCAGATAGGTTTGAGGATATAGTTATGATTAATAATTATACTACCACTCATTGCAATCTAGGTATGCAGCACCACCTCCTGAATACAGTATACATGGGATAGCAGAGCAGAAAACACAACTGATGTCACTCATGTCAGCTAAGAACAGGAAACTGAGGCCACATATTGCTCAGACACTTGAATTTAAATAGTCTAAAATTATTTCCTTGAAAATATCAGTGAGTTGACAGTTGGCAGATCTCAACATAGCATAACAGGGATGTTATCGGCCCAAAACTGATGAACATCATGGATGGACAGAAGACAATTCCTCTGTGTTTCAAATCAGTAGGGAGTCAAATCCAATACTAGCAAAATATCATATGTGTGTGTGTGTGTGTGTAAATAATTGTCAATAATTTCAAACCATAATGGGTTAAAACAAGAGGACTCCATCCAGCTTTTATGCATAAAGAAGCTGTGACATGCCTGGTACACTTGCAGAAATCTCAGAGTTGGCATAATGACATCTTAAATTTAAAAGGTGAGAAGATCTTAGCACTTGAAAACCAGAAAATATACTGATGGAAGAAATAGAGTCTCACTGCACAAATTTCTAAAATGCAGGTGATGCACTTATATGTGAACCAAAAGGGCTTCACAGCATGAGTCTGAATGTACAGATGAAAGGAAAATGAGGGAGAAAGCTGAGAGCACTTTAGAAGAGCAACATCTTGAAATAAGTGTAGGTATTGATACTCGGTCTCAGGCAAAGATTCTGCCAGAGGACCCAGAACATGTAAGGACCAGAAGGAGAAAAACACTTTAAGATATGATTTGGAGCAACTGAAACTGCAGCTCACACTTAAAAAAAAAAGCTGAAATTGAGAAGAAGACAACTGTTTATGATGGGTTAGAAAAAGAAAAAGACAGAACATTGAAATGCTCCAACCAAAGTATGGAAGGAAGAACTCTGAGAAGTGAAAATAGCTGTGGAAGTATGAAAAGTACTTGAGTGAACAAGCAGAGACTGTGACAAATTACAGAAACAGCTGTGATGGAGACGGAGGAGGATCTGTAACATGAAAGGTGTCTGTGGCAAGTCTTTCTAAGAGACAGCAGCAACATTTCTAGAAAGGAAATCATCCAGAGTCTGATGAACGGAAATGAAAATATGAAACAGCTTTTACAAATAGTCCCCACAAAAGGCCAGTATTATGTAAAATTGACTGTTTTAACTTTACAAAGTGTTATAACATTAACACTGCATCAAAAACATACCTGGAGTGTTGCAAAATGGCTGTGTGGAACTATCTCTGCCTTCGAGGGTGCAGCTTTGTACATACAAACCTGTGAAAAGGTTTGTTTAAAAAAAAAAAAAAATCATAGTTAAATGTGTAAAACCATCAAACAAATCTTAATCTCAGACAAGGAAACCGTCTGTGGACAGAAAGCAGACACATTTAGGACCAGTGCCCTCATGACAGTGAATGGGTTAAAACATGGATTTTACTTTTAAAGTAATAGAAAAGCCATCAGAACCAACCCTAACCTAAAAAAACAGGCACCTCTTTCATTCAACTGTGGTTAAGAAAATAATTAAATAGAACCTTCCCTATAAGAAGCACTAAAAGATCTAAAAAGCATCATTTTAACCCATCTAAAGAAAGTCAACAACGAAATCTAAATCATTTTCATCAATGAGTTTCAAAGCCATTCCTAAAGTTTATTTTAGACAGTTCTGTGATACATGCATGTTTAAAACACCTAGAAATGACCTGAAGGTTGGCTGAAGCCATTGTCACTGTCTGTGTGACATTCCTGATGGGTCTCAGGCAGTGATAAACCCATAACCATTATGATGTGAAAGGGTCTTGCCCAGTTGCAGAACAAGTGTGATGAAGTACAAAGCCAAGACATCCCAGCAGCTTTTCAGTTCATGTGTGATCAGAGACATGGTGTCACTTTCCAGAGCTGGGGGCAATGCACAACCACAGTGCTTGTATTTAATGCACTGAATGCATCTGGATAACATGGCAGAGTAAGATTTTTCCACTGTGATATAATTTTATTCCATACTACCCAAGATCAAATTCCAGACTTTTTCATTCTGCAAAAGAACCCTGAACTCTATTACAGCAGCATCAGGAGGCATCTTCTTCTCCAGCCTCTCCAGCTCCCCTGCCCATGTTTGACCTAAAAAGTGAATCCTGAAATCTGTGACAATGGAGCTAACAGTCTCTAACATCAATTCCTAGCAGTTTCTTGCACGAGCCTGCAAAGTAGAACATAACCTGTTTTTTTTTTCTTAATAAAAAAACTAAATTTTTGTAATTTCTTATGCAGATAATTTGAGCAGATTTGTAATTTCTGATTCGATGAGATCTGGGGTTATTACGAAAACATCTAAGATCGCAGCCTTGAATGTCTCGGCCTAACGACAGCAATGTGTGCCTCAATTCCGAGGAACAAACATTTACAAGCTCGAGTCGTCATGTATCTGCCTGTCGTTATTTGCACGGATCACAGTTATTTGAATAGAGCATGTGGGCTGAGCTGGTGCAGTCGACTTTATTGACAATAATCTACAGATATTTGTGTGAGAAGGAGTTCTGTAAATGTTGGCGTTGACACAGGAAATTGAAGAGGCATCATTAGACATTAGAATAAATCTTTGCTAGCATGATGATCTGCTTTGATGAATGTGCCTAATTGAAACACTGGTAATTAATTTCCACTGAGGTTATAGGCAAAAAGATATCCCACATACGCACGTAAACACGCAGTGACTCTGCATTGCCCGTTGCTCTCCAAAAACCATTTCATCTTTAAAAACAAAAAAGGCATGTGTGTAAAAACGGGATGCATATTTTGTTGCCCTTGTGGAATCCAGTGGAATCAAGATGCCCTGAGACTCTCTAAAGTAAACATGAAGACATTATAGTAAGCTACCGAGACAACACATTTTTCACTTAGCAACTAATCTGAAATTTAAATGCAATTTAAGAACCATTCGAATGTATAAGTCACAATTCACCATGCAATATTAAAAAATTTGCCGACATGCTCACAGCATGAAATTCAGCCAAGTTTCTGTGTGTGTGCGGAGAAGTTGGGAGGGTATTGTAAGCTTCTCTGCATCAATAACTGTGCATGTTTTGATGAATTGTTGCTTTGCCTCACTCTCCTCCTGTCACTAGTATATGTTGTGGATGTTCAACCCATGCAGGAAGAGGATTATAACCAGTATGCTTGCTGTGGCCTCCAAAGACTCTCCATTTTGCATCCACTGCCTCTTTACAAATCACTGATGCGTGAAGTACCCACTTATACAACAGGGAGGGTGGCTTGTCAGGGGGGTAGGCTGCATATGTTGCGTGGAGGAATGGAGGTTGTTGTACTGTTCAAATAAATGTTTCCACGGCAACCGCATGCTCCATTAGTCCCCTTATCAAAACTCAGGGATAAAGAACCCCAATTTCCCCTCTGTCTCATGCACACATGGATGCAGTTTTTACAGTCGGATCTGTCAGTGGGGGTTTAAACTTTGGTCAGGAATTGCACAGTGTTACCCAAGGACATTATCCTACAGTTAATCACTTGACCGACTGAAAAGAGACTGTTAAGCAAGGGTAGCGATGAAAGATGTATTATAAAGCATTGCTAGGAAAAAGGAGACATGTTCAAGAGAGGACACGAGCTCTAGCTTTCTTGATTCTCTACAAGACCTGGTTCTAGAACAAGTTCTGCTATTCCATGGACTCCACCGTATAAGTGAAACGTAATGCTCTTGTCATTTTGTTGAAAACTGTACTTTTTCTACATCAGTTTCCACAAAAATAACAAACATCCAATAGAAGAAAATGTATCTATGCTTGTTTTTCAAAAGTTTGTTTTACTATCTTTTAAAACCTTAAAATAGATGAATAATAATGATTCTTTAAAAAATGACAATACATTTTTGAAATATATTGACCTGATTGTATTAAACAATATTTAAGTTGACCTTTTTAAAATGTCATGTAACGAGTCTTAAATTAGTTTTATGTGGCTAGACTGAGGGCAAAAATGGATTGCAAATATTGAAGACCCCTGCACTAGGTGTTCCTCATAATCATTGTCAACAGAGACAAAAACAGTTATTTGTACAACAAGTCAATATCTTCTTCCATTTTATGGATAAAGTTGTGGGAATGAAGATCCCCTGGGCCCAATGGACTGGGAAACTCCCATCATACTTCCTCATAACTCCTTTATCTCCTGATGAGCTCTGACTGCTCTCCAGACGTGAATCAATATAGTCAGTAGGTTGACTCTCTGTTTCTCTAGACTGTTGAACTCCTTCTGCCTTCATAGACCCTCAATTGACTGCCCTGCCTCAGCTGGACCACTACTATCAGCTTACTCATCCGCATCTAACCTGCCCGCCCGCTCTCCTTCCTCTGCACCACGTAGAAATGAAATCCCCGCTGTTTGACCTCCAGACCTGAAAGACAAGGATAAAGCAAGTTTGCTTTGGATTTTATTCTCATATGTATAAAGGAGTTTCTCATCTCTGAGCTAATGCCTCTTTCGTCCTCCGCCTCTTCCTCAGACAAGAAACGCCAATAAACTCATTCAGGTCTTTAAATAACCTATTTTTCAACTCTTCTGGGAGTGTGTGGTCAGTAAATTACAGGTAAAAAAAACAACCCCTCTCATACTTCATGAAACTTCCTCTACTGCAAAAACACTGGGACTAAAAGTAACAGTGTAGCTATGCCTCATAGTTCTGTCTGTCAAAAACTGGAAACGATTTGTTTTTGCTTCGTTATGACTCTTAGGCTTCCTATAATTCCTAGGTGAGGCTATTTGGTTCTGGCAACTGTTTGTATGCGTCTTTTAAAAAGTTGCTGAGCTGCACCTTGGGTGAGCTTCAAAAAGCCTTGTAGGCCCTAAGGCTTAACAAAACACTGTAATACTAGGAAAAGGCTCCAGGAACAGCTATGTTGCCTAATTTTAGGACAAGGGCAAAAAGCTAACAGAATGTGTTGTCCTGGGTGTAGCATAGCGGTGCGATAGTTAAAGTTGTTGCCAAATTGCAAAAGATTTCTCATTCAGTTTTTAAAAATAGATACATGTACATGTCTAACGGAAACTTCACATGGTCAGCCAGCAGAATAATAACACCTATTGTCAAATAGAAAAAGAATGAAAAATAGATTAGATGTAGAGAATTGTGAAGCCATCGGTATAAATTTTCAAAGAATTAGGTTATATCTCATTTCAAATTGAGTGCAAACATACAATATTTTTTTGATTTATCATTTGGTCACCAATGTAAGGCCAGTTAAAGAAGCAGGAGATACTGTAAATTTAAACGTGTGTCCATCGTTTGATAAAAACGGACATGACTAAAATAAGGGATATCTTTTTAAAAAGTTTAAATCTGGGTTTTAAATGTGATTGTTAACACACCCTAACATAATCTTTCACAAATTATTCTTTTGGTCACGACTGCTGAAAAGCGACGGATAGCAGCAAGATTGACCACATTCAGAGTAGTCTTACTAAACTTCAGAAGCCATTAAATATTTTATCACCTCCATCCTGCTGATGTGTGTCTGCCTTTTATTTCAGTGGCATAGGAAAATAACCATCTGGCATCGCCCTGCTATGCATCTGACTCTGTAGTAAACACAGTTTGTTACAGCCGGTTAAGCCAGGCAGTCACACATTTATTTTGGGCATTAAAGAATCCATCCTGAGCGCCACACCTCTAACATGTCATGGAAAACACACTTGTGCCCAGAACTGACACAACTGCAGTCCAATAATCTGAGCAATGACCTAATAATAAAATAACTCTTGCTCACGTGACGCTATGTTGAACGCTCCTGATGAATGTTTTTAACTGAAAGTGAAATTAGGCAAAATCACATTTGGCTAGTCATTGTCACCAGATGTCAACAAACATATTACAATGGTAAAAATACAAAACATCTTGAAATAAAAAGTTACAGTTTGCGATATATTGCTTTTGAAGTAGGAATTTTATATGTGGAAATATATGTGTTTCCTGCCTTTAAGCTTATGGGAGACCGTAATTGTTGCTATGTATTCTTACTCTTTTTTTTTTTTTTTTTTTTTTTTGCATTATAAAAGTACTTATGTTTAAGTCCTCTTGTGTTATGATAGAGAGGAAGAGAGAGTGCCAAAGAGTAAAAACCTCAGAATGGTAACATAACGCATGAAGGCAGAGCACATATGCGGTCCAGGCTGTAACAGCTGGGCTGTATCAGTATATCTAATGTTCCATCCATTTATGCGAGTCATTTTTCTGTTTGTGTATTTAATGAGTTAGCACAGGTGGACAACAGCTTTCATGGAGGATTTCATTTGGACTGCTTATACAGCAATTAAACACTGGCTTTACTTTACATTCCACAAAGCAGCTTTTTGACCTTAACATAAAATGTATTTCATAAAGAAAACTTAAATGTAAAAAAAAAAAAAGAAAAAGCAAAAACAAAAAGCTTAGTGAAAATTGTGCTTAGAGAAACTAGTAAATTGAGTCAGTTATGAACAAAGTCTGCTTGCACAATTGTGAAAGTAGCATTTAAAATAAGAAAACTGTCATTTGAAAATGTGTCTCCATCCCACTCATAGACAGCCTGAAACACATGCATCCAAAGCAATATCATAAATAGGTACACACAAACATAAATACACAACAGCTACACAAGTTCATAGTGTGAGCCCAGAATCTGCAGACTGACTGATGGCTCAAAGATCTGCTGCGCTAAGCCTCAAATATTTATCACAGACTCTTGTGGTCTCTCATCTGCTGCCACATGTTCATCAACCCAATGCCCCTGCTGTCTGAGTGTGCATGTCTATGTGTGTGTTTGTGTGGCCTTGTATTTGGCACATTGCAAGGGCCATTTTTCCAACAAATGCTATGTTTTGAAGACCCGCTGGAAGTCAATTCAAAGTTCTCAGTTTGGAAAGAAGTACAAGGATGAGTGTCTGTGTGGAGGGGATTGAAGGGTTTACTACTTTTTTTTAAATATATTAGCTCGTGTCCTTGGATTATGAAACCAGAGCCTGAAACTTCACAACTTAAAAAAAAAAATATTATTATTATTATTTTTTCCATTTTCAATTTTATCAAGTTCTTTTGGAGTCAAATAAAAGTCAAAGATTTACTCAAACACACTACAGAGGACTTACTCTCATACTGCGTCTTTGCAGAGCTGCTTCTGTGCTTGTAGAATTTTATCACTAAAACTCATGGCAACCTAAAAGTTATCCTGTTTTCAATATAGGCTGCAGAGTGGCTTAGGCTGTCAGCACTGTTTGCACATAGCAAGAGGGTCGTTGATCATGTGCATTGCCGTTGCATGCATGTTTGCTTGTTTGGTTATTTAATACCAGTCTGCAAGTGGACTAGGATTTTAAATGATTAAGAGTAAAGAATTAAATAGGAGAGTAAAGATACCTTTAGATCAGTGGACGAGAAGATATGCAATATTGGGATTACAAAGTCAGATGAGAGTTTAGCAATGCTTTGAGGCACTTTAAGTAGGAAAGATATAATTGTAAAGAGAGAATTGAGGGCCTGAGCTGACAGAATTAAAAGTAAATGCAGAATTAAATAAATGGCTCAATAAATAATCAGTGTTCAGGGCACATATACAGTTTTACTCTAATTTACAGTGATGCAGATTAATTATTTTCGAAAGGTATCAGGTTATTTTTAACTCATGTAAATAATAGGATATAATGATTATCATGTTTTAAGCATTGCTAATGGCCGGTTTATGTAATACTCATTTGTTATTCTTGGTGTAGTCAAGTGGTACAAGTTAGTCTCCTCAATTTGTGCACATGGCTTTGCCAATTTGTATGCATAGTGTATTATTGCTTGTGCTGTTTTGAAACCTGTAAATTTGAATGCTGACATATGCATTTATTCATTGTGCCATACACATTTGTGCACTTACAAATGTTGTTGTACACTTGTGGATCTTATTGCACATATAGAAATCTTGCTCTAAGCTTTGTCAATCTTTTTGAGAGTAATTTAAAGCCATAAAACTTAATTGACAATCTGATTGGTGATTTTACAGCAGCCACTACTATAGCTAAAAACTTATACCTTTTAAGTATTTTGTTCATGTCCATTCTCTGATGTCCATAGGCGTGCACATGTATATGAAAATGGCATGTGGACAGCGGGAGGATGTTTAGGTGCCTCTGCTTCAGCACTAGCTTTAGGGGCTCCATGTTGGTGGAAGCCTGTGGGTCCAACATCTGCTCACCGTTGGTGGGAGACAAGCAGCGAGCGATCATTACAGCCCATTTCTCTCATCTCCTACCCACTCGCACCACGCCAATTCCCATCTTTTTAATCTTTCTCCTTTCCCACTTTCCTGTAATCCCCCTCATTGCGTTATCCACCTCTGTCCCTCGAGTTCTGTCCTCACGTTTTATCTTTTCCTTGCTTATGAGCTGCTGTATATATATATATATAAAAAAAAAAAAAATTCCCTTCTCACCCTCCGCGGGTGGTCTGTTTCATCCTCTCTGAGCTCGGGTCCTCTACCAGAGGCCTGGGAGCTTGAGGGTTCTGCGCAGTATCTTGGCTGTGCCTAGAACTGCACATTTCTGGACTGAGATGTCTGATGTTGTTCCTGGGATCTGTTTGAGCCACTGCTCCAGTTTGGGGGTGACTGCCCCGAGGGCCCCTATGACCACAGGCACCACTGTGGTCTTCACCTTCCAGGCCTTCTCCAGTTCCTCTCTGAGGCCCTTGTATTTCTCCAGTTTCTCATGCTCCTTTTTCCTGATGTTGTGGTCACTTGGTATTGCTACATCCACCACAACGGCTTTCCTCTGTTCTTTATCCACCACCACAATGTCCGGTTGGTTCGCCATTACCATCTTGTCTGTCTGGATCTGGAAGTCCCACAGGATCTTAGCTCGGTCATTCTCCACCACCTTTGGGGGTGTTCCCCACTTTGACCTCGGGGCTTCCAGTCCATATTCGGCACAGATGTTCCTGTACACTATGCCCGCCACTTGGTTATGTCGTTCCATGTATGCTTTCCCTGCCAGCATCTTGCACCCTGCTGTTATGTGCTGGACTGTCTCAGAGGCCTCCTTGCACAACCTACACCTTGGGTCTTGTCTGGTGTGGTAGATCTGAGCCTCTATTGCTCTGGTGTTTAGTGCCTGTTCCTGGGCGGCCAGGATGAGGGCCTCTGTGCTGTCCTTGAGTCCAGCTTTCTCCAGCCATTGGTAGGATTTCCTGATATCAGCCACTTCAGTTATTTGTCGGTGGTACATCCCATGTAGGGGCTTGTCTTCCCATGATGGTTCCTCCAGCACCTCGTCCTCTGTTCCCCATTGTCTGAGACATTCGCTGAGCACATCGTCCATGGAGGCTTTGTCCTTGATGTATTTATGGATCTTGGATGTTTCATCCTGGACAGTGGCTCTCACACTCACTAGTCCTCTGCCTCCTTCCTTACGGCTTGTGTACAGTCTCAGGGTGCTGGATTTGGGGTGGAACCCTCCATGCATGGTTAGCAGCTTCCGAGTCTTAACGTCCGTGGCCTTTATCTCTTCCATTGGCCAGCTAATTATTCCGGCAGGGTATCTGGGTATATATATATATATATATATATATATATATATATATATATATATATATATATATATATATATATATATATATATATATATATAAGACAGAGGAAAGGAGATTGTAAAGTGGCATTAAAAAGAATGATATTGCTTCAGGTGTTTCAGGGAGCAGCCTACCTTTTTTCTTTTTCATCAGTGACGCCAGTAAAATAACTTGTTTTTTTTACTGGCATGCTTTGAAAATGAAAAGCATTTACATTCACATTCAGTATCATCACAGAAAACAGTTTGTATGCAGAAAAAAAAAAAAAAACAAACTACCTGAACCAACCATTGAGGTTCAGGCTCTAGTCTAGGCCCTAGAGCTAAAAGTTCAGTTGTTTTAGGTGTGTGTCTGTGTCTCAAGGACACCTTCAGAACAGCGGGCCCTGAGGAAACAGGGTGGTTTCTTAAACCAGAGTAAAAATGGGCAAATGCAAAAGCACACCAGATTTTCTGCAAGAAGAATCAATGTATTAGTTTTCTCCCACTTCAAAATCATCCAACAGTTTATGTTATTAACATGAAATCTCGTTGAAATTTGTTGCAGTAATGTGAAAAAATGTAGTAAAGTTCAAAGGATGTGAATACTTTGGCATGAATGAAGAAACACGTGCTTGAACAAATAAGACGACTTTGACTTAACATGTCTTTATATCCTGTGATGGACTGGCAAAATGTCCAGGGTATAAACTGCCCAACGGGCAGCCCTGGAAGGATAGGAGTGTTAGATAATGAATGTTTTTATAAGTGGGCATTATTTCTGGCATAATGCAGACACAGGAAGTGTTGGCTGGTATGAAAAATAAATAAATGCTGCACATTATCGGAGCAAAAGTCAGTAATTGGGACAAAAATCAAAGACAAGTCGATAAGAGGGAAAAGCTGAGCTGTTGATGAAATTTGCTGCCGATCTAGGGCCGGCAGCAAAGCTACGTGTGTTTTTAAAGTTTCTCAGTTCCTGTGGTGTAAACACAGCAGTGCTGGAAAGGAATGTGAAAACAAATTGTTTACGAGGAAGCTACACAGAGTCTATCTTTGAACTTCTTAAAGCCTCATCTTCTCCAGTGTCCATCTGGCAACTCATTCGTTTTTACTCTGGCCACTCATTTCACATCCAACACACAAAGAATACTTTAACTCTGCTGCCATTTATATCACTGCATATATTGCCACTTCTGCTGAAATGATGGGGGACCCTGGAAGACAAAACTGCCAAAAACATGCCAGGCTGAATTTGGACAGCAAGATCTAGATTTACTCCGCTTATCTGAAGCCATGCACTTCTAAAACTGAAATAACTCATGGAAATTAAAAGCTATGCTTGCCAAACTGCCAGACATAGAAATGCCACACGCAGGACATTTGAAACACAAATGACAATCTGCACTTTTCTCAGATTTCTATGCATTTATTTCAGGGTATTGTAACATTTCCGCATTTTTACACACGTGGCAGATTACATGTTACATGATGTTTGGCTGTTACAGTTACAGCTTCTAAAAGGGGGACAACGGTATGCCTGACATGTATTACTGCAACCATCTAATGGAATAATAAAATAATAATGCAAAACATTTTTTACCAGTTATTCTGCTCAGACAAATATAATAAACCACCTCAGATTAGGTCACTCCACTAAATCTTATGTGGATGTTATTTTAAATGAATGACAAGAAGATAAATAGCTTGAACGAGAATTATTTTTGCCCTTCATGTATTTAAGTTTATGTCAACCTTCGACCTTCGTGCTGTGAGTCTGCTATCAGTCACTCGTTTTGTGCTGTAGCTCTGCTTCCTGCCTGCGTTTTGCACCAGAAACGGGCAACACAGGTTCTGGTTTTAAAGTGTTAAATTCAATGCTGTTAACTAATCCAAATCAATGTGTAAAAGTCCAATCCAAAAATACCCATATCTTCAATATTTGAATTTTGAAGACCTCAGACTGTCTGCCAACAAACTCAGCCCATGTCCCACCTGAAGTAGGAGAGTCCACCAACACAGGTCAGCAACAACTTAGAACTGAGAAAGTCACACCTACATACCACAGATCCTTGGGGGCTGAGATCTAGCACACGGAAGTGAAATGCTTAAAGTCCATTAAGCATACGGAGTAGAGAAGATCCCTAGCATAATGTTTCAGGATGTGATGTACATAGGAGAGTATTTGGGTAATCTTCACACTGGAGCAAAACTGGTAATGTTGGTTGATTAGACATTAAATTCCACTTGGCTCAAGACATTGTGTGATGTGAAGGGGATTTTGGACTGCATGTTTTTTTTTTTTTTAATCTATTCTCTAGATGTTAAATGATCCAAATAACCAGGTATAAATTTAATTCATGTTGCTGTTTATGTAAAGAATGAAAAACAGATCAAGTTCCCTCTTTTACCTACAATATCGCTGCTTTGAATGGTTTGTAAATTTGAGTGTGTCTCGGTTTTTCCACCTGGTTTCTGTATTTTTAGACCCAAAGAGAATTTGCTGCATTGTACAGACCTCCTTCTGTTTTGTTAGCTGACTCCATGCTGGCTTCCCACACATCTTAATGGCATGACATTAATTAAGAATCCAGTTCTTGCAGACATTTCGAATTTTATAGGACTCAAGGGATATTACTGCGGTGATAGATGATTGAAGTCTTAATGTAGAAACACTGAATTCTACTCACCAGGCTCTTTTTGTAGTAATCGTGTCCGGGTAGTTCACAACAAATATCTTTTTAAGACTTTGAATAAAGACAGAATCTTAATTTATCTTCTTAAAATGTAAAAAAATAATTGTTGTAATGAAAAGAAATATTTATCAGTTCAGTGTACTATGACAGTATAATGAATGTTTATTATGACTAGATATAAAACTAAAACTCTGTTCTATGAAAACAAACCAGGATCTTCTTGCTTCAAGACATTGTGCAATATAAAAAAATTTAATGTAAAATGAAAAAGAGAAAAATTCTCTGTGGAATGAAGTGAAAAAAGTTCAGTTAAACTTTTGTTTTTATTTACTGAAACATAAAAAAAAAATGCTACAAACAATAGTGTAGATATAACTAAAACATGTCCAAGTCTCAAACAATTCATTGCTCCCCTCTGTTTTTCATCTGATGTGTTTAAGACTTTTTTGTTTCATGCTCTGTCTTTTAGATCCATCCCTCTCACACCCACATAGTAGCACACTCTTCCTCCCACTGTGAATTAGCCGTACTATGCCACATATATTTACCGCGTCGTTAAAGAGAGAAGAAGGGAAGGTCGGTACAGCGAGAGGATTCAGGTAAGAACGACTGAACGCCTACAGTTTAAGCATTCAGAGAAGCACCACATAAGCTGAGATCCTAACACCCACATCCCATCTGTCACATGTGAACCTTACACAGTTTTCCCTGGATATGATACCTTTTCTAATCATTTCCAGGTAGATATTTGCTGCACCGTGACCAGAGAGGTACACCAGCCCTTTATTCAATGGGTTTAAAAACCTGAGTGTGTTCTTTGCTGTTGTTTTTATCCTACCTAACAGTGTCAACGTATAGTTAGAAAAATATGACGGAGCACTGATAGCATGATTTATAGCACAGCCTTATTGTTGCAAAACAATTACGCCATTTGAAGTAAAAATAATAATAAAAATAAACAAACAAAGAGATGTCAATTGCAAGTCTGCAATTGACATTTTTTAAACACATTTTACCTTTATTTTATGTTCATGAAAAGGTGTAATCCCTTTTTGTGTTGGCGTTATTAATATACTGTTTTTTGTGTGTGTTTTCAAAAACAGGACAGTTTCCAAAATCTGAGTCTCTGCTCATCTTAGAATAATCAAGGTGATGCCTGACCTACCTAGATATGTAGGTTTTGAACTTGTGATAGACAAAAGTATTCCAGAATCCCTACAAAACAGAAGCAGCCCTTTAGGTTAGAGACTAATCGTAAGTTACAAATAATAACTCCACTCTCATCAGTCAGCTTTGTTATGACGCAATATTCTTACAGTGCTTCCCTTGCTGTCCGTATTGACTAGACAACTAAATATACAAAAAAAAAAAAAAAACTGTGTGGGGAGCAAGTGACAGATAATTCCTTCTTTCCTGTATGTTAGCCATGTTAATGTTTTTCACATAAATAATAAAATGTTCTCATTTTACAATAATTAGAATGCTTCTTAAAGCAAGAAATTGAAATTAT
The DNA here is from genome assembly GCF_051168715.1 of Poecilia mexicana. Taxonomy (NCBI): domain Eukaryota; kingdom Metazoa; phylum Chordata; class Actinopteri; order Cyprinodontiformes; family Poeciliidae; genus Poecilia; species Poecilia mexicana. The sequence continues at coordinate 13,111,862 of NW_028263370.1, read as the reverse complement.
GAAAACTCAGACATTAGACTTACCAGACCAGCAATCTTTTTCTTAAATAAAGATAGTAAAGCTGATATTAATCATTGGCTTTGAAGGTTGGGTAATTAAGTTTGTCGATGTGCCATTTGTAAAGATCTTGCTTGGAGTTTGTTTTTAAGGGTGACCCTAACAGCCAGGGTCATGTTTTAATGAATTAGAAAACGATAAAGTAGAAGCATATCTGTCCAATAACGTTTAAAAATATGTTTTTATTCCATCCCAAGGTGTTTCAGAACCCCATGGCAAAATGCATCTTATTAAATCATCTGCATCAGGAGAATCAGATTTAAATCTTACATTTTAATTAGCGTTACTAAATGAATTTCAAACTTTCAAAAAGCATAAGAGGTGGCCTTACAGACCAGAGACAGCATAGTTAAAGAAAGAAGGATGTTCTTCTTCTCCTCTTTATCGGGCTGCAAGCTGAAGACCTTTTCCAAGCTGCAAGAAATGCATGAAGAGCGGATATTTTACCTTCTATCTCCACGGATCATAAAATCTCCCCCAATATCCTGTTTTGAGTTGATTTTGCTCTTTTGCTTCGTTGTCTCTCTCTGTCTCTGTCACAGTAGCATTTCAATACAAAGACTGCATCATTTCATTTACAGAACACAACTTGATTTAAGATGCTCTGCCAATAAAAACACTTTTAGGATTTCATTTGACTGAAAAATAAACATTTTAATACTGAACATTGTATTGATAAAAAGAGCAAATATGTTTTGGCATCATTGCATTGTTGTTTTTTTTTAATCCAGCAAATGCAGATATGCTTCTTAACAACATGCCCTATTCTGATGAAGTTAAGCAGAAAGTGGATTTTTCTTTTGCTAGAGAAATAATTATTTACCAAATCTAGTTTTTAAAAATATTTCTTAAAAATACATTTCACTAATATTAGACTTTGGTAATACTGATCCCCTCACTTCTCACACACCCACAACCCTGATTCTGACAGAAAATATGTGCTCCTCACCTACATCTGCTGATAAATTCCTGAAGGAGTATTCTGCCTGGATCAAAAACCTTATTCCAGTCCTAAAAACTTTGATTTTGAAAATTAGATTAGAGTTTTTAACACCTACTAACCTGTCCTCTTTCTTTCAGGAGTTTCTGGGGTGCTCTTGAGGAGTTTTTCTGACTCGCATTTAAGATGAACCTTTTCAAAATATGCTCTGTGTTTGGCTGAATTTTCAGGTCCTGTCTGGTTCATTATAATTATGGAATGTAAATGAATTAAATATTTCTGGGTGACGGTGGGACAACAGTGATGTACCTGCATGAGATTCACATACAACAGCAAAAAAAAAAAAAAAAAACATTCTGATGGATCGTCAGACCCACAGAAGTGAAATTAATTCCCAATCAATTTCAGCATTTAATAAAGGAGTCCTTGTTGCTTTATTTGTACTGATGGGCTCCTTATTTTTTTTTTTATTTAACTTTAGCCCAACAAGTTCCCACTACAAATCAGAACGAGGGAATGCGGAGAGCTTTGAAAGCAGATTCTTTTAGACAAACTCTTAAATCTGTATGGAATGATGCAAGTATTTGGTCAAATCCCTTTCAGCCCAGAGAAACACAGCATCCTCATCTCATCTTGCTCACTGTTGGTCTGTGGGAGTGAAAGTGCGGCTGCCTCGCAACGCTCCTTGAAAGCCAAACATCATGAAACTCCCAACACAATCCAACACAGAGAGCAGCTAAGTGGCCAGCAAGAGGAGCAGAAATCATTGGTAAAGATGTATAGAAACTCCACAGGGCAACATTTGCAGATCACTCTTCTGCCAGATGTAAGCTCATGTCCATACAGGATGAAAGGCACGAAAGTAAAAGCTGTTTTGCAACATCAGATTAAGTAATTCAAGCCTGTAGATGGCATTGAAAGACCAATGGATGTCTCAGTTTTATATATCCATGTAATTTGCATAAATAATTACACAAGTTATAAATATTTTTGGTTAACATCTTTTTACAGATCTCAAGTTACCCGGCTTGCTTGCACATGAGTTTCTAGCTGACAGTAAACATCCTCTCTTTCAGCTGATTGGTCAACCGCAAATCAACATTTTTGATTGACATGCCATGTGATTGTAAAATTGCACTTTGAGTTTTTAAAATGTATTTTATTGATTCACCCCATAGTTACCTACAATGTAAAAAAAAAAAAAAAAAAAAAAAGTGCATCGAGAGAAGCCCACACTCTTGAACTCCACTGTATTTTTTGACAACCTTTCGATCTTACTTGGACCTTTGTCAGGTCAAAAGTCAAAATTTTATGAATATCATTGCTTGTACTGTACAAGGCTCAAACAAAATTACTTTAGTGTATAGGGTTGCATGGAAAAAACAAATAGGAAAACAGTTTTGAAGAATAAACACAAGATGCAGCATTGCTTTGCAATATTTTCCCATTTTGTTTTGTTAGTGAGCTGGTGTTTGCACAAGGAATGAAGAAACAACCTTTCATGGAAAGTGTAGGTATTTTAACCAAAGAAGGGTATATTTGATGAAGAAGAGAAGTAGTGGGAGTGAAGTGATGCTTGGTAAATAATGGTGAGAAAAAGAGAAGCTGCACCCACACTATACCTCATTAAAGTAATGATCTGGGTGACAACTAATATGCAATAGTTTTTGACAAATTGTGCGTTCCCGTCCCAGTCGTATGATAATGAATCCACAATGGTGAAAATGACTTCCTCGTTTCTAAAAGGAGTTAAGATTCTTTCTTGACATGACCTCTGGCTCAAGTTTCTCCATGACAACAGTGCCGATTGATTCTATATGCTCTCTCGTGCTAATTAAAGCTTTGTTTTTGTTTTGTTTTTTTTGTTTTTTTTTTGTGAAAAGACACACATGAACACACCTGAATGGTGGTTGGAACAGTGTAGGGGTTTAAGCAAGGTGAAGATCCAAACATCAAAAGTAAGCGGTGCAATGTTTTCAGTTGTCAAGAGCCACTTTTTTTTTCCCCCTCGAACCGTGCAACAATCAGCAGCATAATTGCATCAGTGAGTGCCCTCTGGAATTTACAAAAATCAACATAATCCTCTGCCGTATTTGTGCAGGTGTGCGTGTGTGCACATTGGAGTTGAAGTTCTTCTCTTTTCCTTTTTTTTTCACATTAAGCATGATTTACTCTGTGCTATTTCTCCTGACAAATCCCTTTAGGTTGGCTGTTTTATTACCCTTCCTCTCTTTCACCATCCTGCATGCAAACACGCTCACACAGAATGTGCTCAACCACACGCACGAAACGCGCCGATAGTTGACTCAGTGATCATCCTTGCTCTTTGGCTCCACGTACACCTGCTCAGTTTACCACCTCCCACACACATTCATGGGTACGCATACACACACACACACACACACACACACAAAATTGGTAAACACTCGCTGCACTTCCAAGCAGCTCAAACAACTCCTAACTTAGTTCCCATGAGAGCAGCAGTGGCGGAAAGACATAGAAAGAAAGATTAAATGAAAGTACAAAAAAATAAGACTATGAAAGCCCTTTGTTCTTATGTTTCTTTTCTTTTCTTTTTGCTTTCTGCTTTGGCTTGTTTTCCTACCGTTGCACCTCCTCTACCCCAATTCTTATCCCTTTTACTACTTCTAAATCATGTCTTTCTATCTTTAGAACATTCCATTTTATCTCATCTCACTTCCTTTTAAACTTTCCCCTTTCCTGCTCATCCTCAGTGCTTTGGGTCACTATTTTACTTCATGGGCAAAGATTCTGTTTACCTCTGGATCTTAAGAGCTTATGCCAAATTCAACCATTTTGCCCTCTATTTCTCTGGAACCAGCGTGGGCACACAGAGAAAGCTTCTCTACATGGCGATGTCATCCACTCTACATCTGCCTCTGTGGTCTGCTGCCCTATAATACCTATATGTGTGTATGTGTGTGTTTCTTTGCACTCTAGTGCACATGCTAGCCTGTGTGTTCGCTTCGTTGGCTGCCAAACAGTTAGATTTGCTCTTTGAGCATAGAGGTTTTCCCTTTCCAGAACAGTTTGTCCCAGTTTCCTCACTGAGAAACGCTTGTAGCATTTGTGGCAAGCATGACAGTGTGTGTGTGTACGTGTGTGCGTGTGTGTGTGTGTGTTAGGGATTTGAGGGAGTGAGGGTAGAGCGAGAGAGAGAGAGAAAGAGAGACAGAGAGAGTGCGTGCGTGCGTGCGTGCGTGCGTGCGTGCGTGCGTGCGTGCGTGCGTGCGTGCGTGCGTGCGTGTGTGTGTGTGTGTTGGCAGTTGTGTTCATTTGATTCTCTCCACTTAGAATAACTTTATTGTTCAACTTTGTGGAAATATGTCTTTATATTTAATGAATGCTTGTTGTAATCAGTGATGCAATTTAAAAAGTTAGTTGTTCTAACCCTAAAATACTAATCATAAACATTAGGTCCAATAAAACTAAAGTGCTATACAAAACCGAGTATTTACTGGACGCTAATGCTAGGGCACTAAAGAGCTAAATTCAATCATGTTGATGCCTATGTCAATGACGCGTTACAGAATAGTATTTTGCTCTAAACAGGATAACTTTCTGTCTTGCACACCTTTCTGCGTGATTTCACTGAAGGAAGATGTTCTTTAAAACAAACCTTTCATGCAAGGTTTCAGTTTTACAGTTGTTTATTATTGCTAACTTTGTTGCTGATTTTGTCTAACTGACTATGGGAAGGCTTCTGAAAAGGAATCAAAAGTCATTTGCTGCTCTGCACCATAGGTGTATAATGTAAGGAGAGTAAGTGGAGCCGCTGAGCAAACAGTCTTCGCCCACTTCAAAATAAGAGCATGAGTATAAATGTGAAAACTTGTAATAGTTGATAACCAAAACTTGAACTGTACTCAGCTGAAAAGCTTACAAAACAACCAAGTAAATTAAAGCTGTAGGGGAAGTTAATTTAAATGTTTTCAAAGTGAGTTAAAAGTGCTAAACAAAATATTAGCTCCAATATTTGTAGATTAGTGTAAGTGTGCTCATCACTATCTGCAATAATTTACAAAAGTGAAGACGATTGAATAAGAAATAACTTGAATCAGTTTAGACAAATTACTGCTCAATCAAAAACTGATGAATTCCACATAGCTGCCATCTTCCGTCTGTCCATGCATCCGGTTTTCTTTGTAGGTCCTTTCAAGCCACTGTAGAAATATGTGAGATAAATTTCTTGTAAATCATTTAATGTTTTAGTCTATAAAACTACACAGAAAAACACAGAGAACACTGGAAATATTAATCTTGAAAGAGTATGGAATTTTAATATGAAAAATGTGCACGAAGCCTCTTAAAAACACAAGGCACTATTTGACATACACTAAGTTTGTTTTGTGTGCTTTAATGATGATGATTCAGTTCCTGTCATGTCAATGAGAGATCGGGCACAGAAGACACAAAGCATTTCTTGCCTATAGATGCAGAAGCTTTCAGAGCAACTCATCATAAATGCTTCTGTGGTTTTGGGACTGTCTGCAAGGCCTGCAATTATGATAGGCTTCAGTCCATATAAATCCATCCCCTGACATGCCTTTTCATGCTCTTGCAATCATCTACAGTACCCCATATTATTATCGTACAGATAAGGTCTCTATAGTCATGCTTCAGGTTGTGCATGTGTACATTTCTGAATCGATAAGAAACAGATACAGGACATTGTTTTGTTATTCAAGTTCTCATGCATGTTTAATAAAATTACTATGAAATAATGCAAATTGTGATTTACTTGCTACATCACATGCAAAGCTAATCTCTTTTGTGTGGCTGTTGATCTGCACATCAATCTGGGGCAGACAGTAACCAAGCACTAATTCACCTTTGTGCACAAAAGCAACTGTTTCTCCAACAGTACAATTATATTTATAAGAAATTAGAATTTTGTGGCCAGTTCTCAATTTAGGGTGATTGTAAACCTTTGACTTGGTGATGTTATATAATTCCAGTTTCTATCTATCTTTAATTGAAAGTATTAAAAAGATTTTTGGTAACACTTTATTTGAAGGGGGTTGAATAAGACTGACATAACACTGTCATGAACATCAATAAGCCTTCATGAATATTTATGACTGTTGTCATAAAGCGTCATTCGGTAAATTATGACACTTTTAATACATAGTTGACATTATTCAAAATATCTTTGTTATGACAACTTGACATTAACCAAGAAATCATTACTGATATAAATTTGTTATAAAAGTATTACTGATTGCACTTTAAAAATTAGGTAACTTTATGTTATTAAAGGCAAAGTTTAAAACAGTAATGATTTCCTGGTTAATGTCAAGTTGTCATAACAAAGACATTTTGAATCATGTCAACTTTGTATTAAAAGTGTCATAATTTACCGAATGACGCTTTATGACAACAGTCATAAATATTCATGAAGGCTTATTCATGTTCATGACAGGTGTTATGTCATGTTTATGACAGTGTCATGACAGTCTTATTCAACCCCCTTCAAATAAAGTGTTACCAGATTTTTTTTTTCTGTGTTCCTGACTGAATGGTCATTAATTATCTATAAAAGGACTACAGGTAATTTATGCATAGTAGAGAGAAGCTATGAGAAAACTTAATCATATTCTGAATCAGACAAAATGATCACTTAGTTAACATTTTGTACATTAGTGCAACTACTAAATTCTGCTCAACGTGTGTATATTGTAGATAATGTCGACCTTTCTTTTACACTGACATTTCCAAAAGTCTACAAACATTTTTATATCTATCATGATCCGTGCCAGACAAGACTTAAAGCTCTAATGAATAAAACGATGAAAGTCACTTGTGGCTGTGCACATCAGAGTACAAAAGTTGCTAACCTGCATGTTGCCAGGGTCTTAGGGTGTTTGAATTGCAGTTTTTGATCAGAAGTGGTCACTCACCACTGGCAATTACAGGCACAGTGAGTTCAGCACAGAGCACTTTTAAATCTCTGGGAAAGGTGCAGGTCAGCAACTTCTAGCAACTTCTCGCTCCTTTCCTGGCTGCCTTGTACTTGCTTTTTTTTTTTTTCTTTGGTGGCTTATTTCTTGGTTTTAGTCAGATAAAGGAATAAAATGCAACTATGGTAAGCTACAAGCCTGAATACAGTTTAAAAGTAAAGGTTAAAAATGTGGTCTTTAGCCCATTGTTTTTGTTGTAAAAAATAATTAATTTTAATGTCTCTTGAAGTTTAGAAAATCCCATTGAAGCATTCAAAAAGTTATTCTTTTTTTTTCAGGAACTTGGACACATGCCCAGTGGGTTATTGTGAAAACCACACAATCAAACAGCATCAGCAGTGATCAGATTTTCCTTGGGTTTCAGGACATTCAGGGTGAATGGAGGCCTAGTGAGAATAATTAATGATTGTATGATTAAAGGAATAATTGATTTCCATGACTCATTTCTGTTCTGTTTGAGTTTCAGGGACAACATAAGGCAAAATGCATCAAAACTCTTTCACTACAAAAGTGTAATTAAATGTAATAAGCATGCACAGCGTGTTCAAAGTCAGCCGGAGCACCCTCTGTTGAAGGCTGACTTTGACAACCACCCAACAGCTGACCTGCACAATGGGATGTTATTTCACATCAGTAACCATTGGCCTTGAATACAGAGTGATTAGCTGCTAACAGGGCTGCGACAATAACTAAATGTGGAAAGAAACCTCCTTGGCCTGTGTGAACACATCAAAGCAAATCAGCCTGCATTCACTGAGTTTCATAAGGTTAATACTTATTTAGTTTTACATATTTTCTAGAAGCCGCCCTTACCTTGATGGCCAAGTTACTGAAGGAACATAATTGTCAGTTTGTTTCCTTGGAAGTCAATTCTACAGGGTCTGGCAAGTGTATTCATACACCTTGAAGTCTGCTACTTTTCCATGTATTCTATAGACATTTTAATGTGATACATTACTGTAGAGTGCTTATGCTATAGTGTGAAGTGGAAGGAGGAGAATATCAACTTGCTATGCTCTTGCACGTCTAAATAAAATCCTTATATAGCAAACGATTACTTTTAATAGTTATCTAATTAATAGGCCACCTGTGTCTTCTTTGAAGGTCATATAAGTGAATGGAGATCAAGGAACACAGGAGAGAGGCCAGTGAGAATGATTTTGAAGTTTAAAGCAGTCTTAATTTGTAAAACAACGTCTCAAGCAACATCTCGTGAAAAACACTGTTCAACCCTTCAGGCGATGGGTGCTTTCCTGTTTTAGATCAGTTAGGATAAACAAAATTATTTCTTCTTTCTGATGCTCAATATCAATGTAATGAGAGTGATATATTCTTAGAACTTTCTTCAAATTTTAAAGTTCATATACAGATTTCTGAGCTTTAACTTTCAGGCCAATGTCTTAATATGTTCCACAATGTTCTTTCCTCATGATCGCATCTTTTTCAATTTGTCAGCAAAACACCTCCATGACATGATGCGTCCCCATTTTTTCTAAATCTAATGGTGGACATTATCACCACACCGTTACATTTATTTATTTTTTTCATATCACATATCTTCATAAAAAAGTAGATTTGTGAACTGTACTCTTGCTATTATTTTACATCTGGGTAATGGCTTCTTCTTCTCTGAGCGGCCTTCCAGTCAGTTTTGTAACAGGACTCATTTCATTATAGATAATGACACTTACGACTATGAGCTTTACACAGAGTCTTCATAAAGTCTTTTAATTATAATTTAGGATTGATAAGCATGTGGTAACACCAAATCCGGTCCATTGCTGAGACACAGAACACATCTCCGTCCTCTTTTCACTGTGAAGAATGAGACTCTCCTGCCTCCACCCAAAACACCATGATGGCTGGCAGTGCAGTGGGGCTTACACTTGGGTATAACTGCTTGAAGACATGAATGTGACATCTTCAGGTACATTCAGGCCCCTAAAATTTGTACTTGCCTTGCAAAGCCAGTGCCATGGCTTTTGCAAGGCTTTAAAGGCTTAGTAGTAATCTTAGAGTATTTAAGCAATGGATGTAATAGCAATAAAAAAAATAAATAAATAAAAAAAAAAATATATATATATATATATATATATATATATATATATATATATATATATATATATATATTTTTTTTTTTTTTTAAATAAGACAATAAGATATTTATATCTTATTGTCATGACATGCAGCAAATACAAAAATATTTGGTAATTGTAGGTGACCTAAAGCTAGAAACATTTAGTTTGATTTGTTATCAACGAGACAAAATGGTCTGACCACTCTTTCCTCTGAATGTCCTCTGTATCAATGCTCACTTACTGCAACTCAACATTCTATCACATATCTGACTGAAGCCATAGAGATGATCTTGGGTGACCCCATATAAAAAGCCCTAACCCGAGTCAGCCGCGTCAGCAATAACAATATCAGTTGTCCCAATACCTCGCTCCAATGCTAATCTAAATCTATGTGCCCCACACAAACACACGTGCCCTTAAAAGCACACACTGATAAATTGCATATATGGCAACGGCCGAGATGATTCCATATGCCTCTGCTCACCCCCTCCCACGGTCCCGCCATCCCTGAACCTGACCTTCAGTGTTATTAAGAAGCCTTCTCTATTCCTGACACTGGCACGGTTCATCCCTGAAGAAAGCAATTCATCCATTTTCCAATAACTTACCACCCAAGGCAATTATGTCTGTTTCCCTGCCACCTCCCTGCTTCTCAATAAAGTGCTTATAAATGGGGAGGGCAAAGATGTGAATCAAGGAAGTGATTCTGAAAAGATTGCTGGGTGTGTGAGGAAATGAGACAGTGAGAGAGTGTGTCTGCCAGAGAGCGAGAGTGATGGTTTTGTTAAGAGATGCGTGAAGATAGCAGAAGTGATATTAAAAAGTAAAAGTCTAAAGTGAGAACGAGCACGGGCCGCATGGAAGAAGTTGTGAATTTGACATGTCTAAAGCTGTATTTCGCTCAGCTGCATTCACACACGGCTCAGGCGATGCATGCAGACAGAAGAATGAACAAAACCTTTGGAGGTCTATTGGGTTACAAAGATGGCACCTTCTGTTTATCCACACGGAGCATTATAGTGTTGTTTGTATTTCACTTGGGTACCTGTAAACATGCATAACCTCTGGACAGCATAGAATACCGCAGCGTAAATTAGTAACTAAGATAGAACAATACATTATCTGGATACTATCAGAAAAACAGAAGTGTTAATAAAAACAAAAAAAATATGTTTTAATCAAAGGTTTAAAAGCAATAGTAATACTGTTATATCAAATATCACATATAATTTTTTTCTTAATAACTGATCCCTCCTCAATTATGCCTAGAAACCCTCAAATTAAATATTTTTTTTATTTACAGAAGCATAATCCAAAGTTTTTTCCACATTTTGCATTATTACATTGAAAATTTACAAAAAGTCATACACTAATGTCAGTATATTCAATCCCACCTGCTTCATGCCATTTATCATTTGTTTTTTGTTGTTTTCTTTTAAGTTGATCGCAGAGCCCAGAAGCAGTCACAATGGGCATAATATACATGATACATGATACTTGATATTCAATTGAGGCAATGTATTGGTATTGGTATTTATTAGTCAGGAAATAGCTACAGGAAAATACTCACCAACAGTTCCTGAGTTTATGAGAGGCCTTATAGAAAATGGCAAATAGCCTGTACTTATATAATAAGAAAAAGTTATTCTTTATTTGAAAAAAAAAACAAATCTGCACTACCCGAATGTAATAAAATTGAAGGTTAGATTTTTCCAAATGATTCAGATCATGTAGCTGAATAAAGATTAATTAATTTTATGGCCTTACCTCCTTTGCAAGAGACGCCACTAACTGCGATAAACATCATTTAATGTAAAAATATTAACTTTGAATAGTGCCCAGCTGAATAAATGAATAAACTGTTATATTTTTCTAAAGTTTTAAAATTATATTACACTATTGCAACTAAAGAACAATTTATTTCATGACTTTTTATCCTCTTTACAAGAGATGCCAATATTGTGGAGTGCACTGTAGTTTTAAATGTCAAGTAAAGGCATCTTTGGCCCTGTGCTGATATAAATTAATCATAAATTCACCCACACATTTTTTTTGTTACTGCTTAGAACCATGGTTTCTAAGCAGTAACAAAAAAAAATCTTGTAAAAAAAACATTTTGTTCACGGTTTTCCATCTCGTAGCATGAAAGCTGAGAGCGAATCAGGCAGATTGCAAAGGTGTGATCTGCTCAATTCTTACATCTTTCATGTCTTTTGGGTGTGTTTTATAATGAACGATTAACGCTGCTTGTAAAATAATTAGAACATTCCCCAAAGCTTAACTTTAACTGATAAACTAGTGTATGCTGCATAATCACCAAGTTATTAGGTTATTAATTAAATCAGAAAGGTAGTTGGGCAATTATAAAAAGAGTTCATGTTCTAAAAGTTCACCCCAGTATTTTTCTAAATAAGTTTTAATATAAGCCAAATAGACCTTCTGATGCTGATTGAAATAATTTACTGTTTTGTCCATTTCACTTTCAAAGTTGTATTTGTAAAACATTACAAACAATAGATGACGACTAATTTAATTTATACTTTGAAAAATTATTGGTAAATACACACGGATACAAGTGGATCTTTTTTTTTCTTTAACACAAACATGAACAATCACTGTGGAGGACAACAGAATGTCATTAGAACGTTAAGTTTGTGTCTTCACCACATTCTCCTATAGAACAAATGAGGCCTCTGATATAAAACACTTTTGTCAAATCAAGTAGTTTTTTTTTTTTCTTTTAACTAAACAGCAAATAAAAGTTGAAGTAAAAGTGTTGTCAGAGTAACAGCCCAGATCTCCTGTCACCTCCGGTGTGCCTCTGATTAGTTGATCTTTCCACCGGGATGACTCCTCTCACTTAATCACACACTGATGAAGAAAACACATTGCTTCATGTTGTATAAAACAACGTGCACAACATATGTCCAAACCTTGGAAATGTGTTGAGAAATGTCATAAGAAGTGTGTCTACTTTAACTAACTGTAAAACATCCATTAAACATCTGTATGTCTGTTCTCTGTTGCAATTAGATAACCAAGGTAACTAAATATGAACCAATCAGCAACGCCCTCATGTCCTCCGCGTTGCAGGGCTTCCGATCAGGGTTGATACCGAGTTACCAAAGTTTCACAGCTTGTTTAACCTCCTACTCTGACAGTAGCAAGACTTTCTGTGCACCCCGGGAGGACTAATAATAACACTACCCACGACTGAGAAATCACACCTGCCTACACCAGACACAGGCAAGAAAAGTGACACATAAAAGGCAAGACAGGGAGAAAAAGAATAGCATATGTGTTTCTGAGTATAGACCAGGGGGGAGAAGGAATTACTGAGCGAGGATGATGCAAACAAGACATGAAGTTGGTTTACTGCAAGTTAAATAAGCAACCACTGTGTAGCAGAACTCCCCGCACACAGGCTTTAGCCACAATGCTGATTCTTTCTTCTTTTTGGTACATTGTTTTATTTACTCAAAACCAGAGCAATATATCTAAAACACTGCAGACCTCACTTGCCTCAGTGTCAGTGTTCTTTCTTTCCCACATATTTTTCTGTCTAGGAATTTTAGGAATACTATATAGAGAAGCATTTTGCCTACAGGTGCAAGGGAAACTTGGATCTAAAAAAAAAAAAAGGATGTCTACGGATACAATAACATGATTGACTTCATTAAATCCAGATGCATCTGTCATCAAAGTGAACAGACCAAAACAACGAAATAGGGACCTGTTTATATGACCTTCAGCCATTTAGAGTATTTGTATGGTCTTTTACATTTTGCATGTGTGTGTGTGGGTGGATGAGTGTGGATGTGTGAGTGTATGTGGATGTAGAGTAGGTGTGTGAGATTTGTCACCTGTAGTGTACAGGTACAAAGCTGTTAGAATGGTGAGAATAACAGAAAACTCACTACCCAAGAGCAATAAAGGGCGAGCAGCCTCTGTTTCTGTAGGCTGTCTCGGCCCCGGGCGGGTGGCCATCCGGCTCCTTCACAGAGCCGGGTCCACAATCAAGCACAGGAGGAGGAGACCTTTCATACATGGAATCGTCATTTCAAAACTTCAGTTTGTATTTACTCTGGTTATTTTGGTCGGAAAATAACACTTATTTCATGATCCGAAACATGTAATTTTAACAAGAAACAAAAACGGGAGAAATCTGTATTGGCGGCGAATTCCTTTTTCCATCTGCTGTAAAGTACACACTTACGTACTTGAAAAGAAAACTGAGCCACAGAAAAGGGATTACTCAAAAGTATAATTTTTATTTTTTATCTAAATGCCGTCGATGCATGAACATTTCTACACTATTTTTATGCAGCTTCAGTGCTCTGGCACTTAAATGCCAATGTGCTTCTGAGATGGAGCCGATATTATTGAACTGATTTTTTTAGGCCATTTGTTTTTGCACGTGTCTTTCAGTCGTTGCGTTGGTCTCCTACATCTACTCACAACTTCTATAAATACACATTCACTTCAAAACCAAAAGAGCGAATGAGTCGTTTATGCAGCGCCTTCTGAAGGATCTGCGGCTGCATGTGCTTGAACCTCTGCAGCAGCAAGCGGGATAAGCGATGGAGGGAATGTGAGAGAGGAGAACTGCTGGACAAAATGAGCCATATATTTGTGATGCACAATATTTTTTTACTAAATGGAAGAGAATTTGATCTTTAATAGTCTCCCTTCCAGATTGAAATACTTGACTGATTCTTTGTTCTGTAAGAGCATTAACAACCACATGTAGTATGTCATACTTTACACCAACCTAATTTTACTACGTACAACATACGTAGTATTTTTGCTGTAGGCTTAACGCAGGGAATTTGCCTTATAACCACTACGAACAGAACCCATCAACTACAGGTCAGACATTTGGACCACTGATCTTTGCAGGAACACTGGAGGGTTTTTGAACATGAACGGTGATTTGAAGGTAATGCCACAGCATTCCAGCAGGCTTCAGGTCATGACTATTACTCCAAAGCCTTCATTTTGTTTTTCTTCTGCCACTCAGAGGTGGTCTATCCGGTGTGTTTTGAAACATTTTCCTGCTTCACAACCCAAGAGCTGAAGATATTTTTGGTAGGCAGTAGAATTTATTGTTTATCACAGCAAGTCTTCCAGGTCCTGAACAGCTCCAGACCATCACACTACCACCACCACCATAGTTTTCTGCAGGTGTGATGTTCCCCATCTTCAGAAGAGTTCAGCTTCTGCATTGTCAGTCGACACATTTTTTTTTTCTAAAGTCTTGGGGATCATCAAGGTGTGCTCTGGAAAAATTCAGACAAGTCTTAATGTTCTTTTTGCTCAGCAGTAGCTTTTATCTTGGAACTCTGCCACGCAGGCCATTCTTGCCCAGTCTCTTGCTTGCGTTGGAGGCATGAACTCTGACCTTAACTGAAGCAAGTTCTTTAGATGATGTCTGGGGGTCTTTAGTGACTTCATAGTGAGTCATTGATCTGCTTTTGGAGACGTTTTGGTTGGCTAGCCACTCCTGTGAAAGCTCACCACTGTTTCATGTTTACGCCATCTGTTGATAATGATTCACTGTGTTTTAAAAATGGTTAGATGTTTGAAAACCTTTAGTTTTGTTCATTTTCATGATTTTTTTGCTAAAGGCTAAAGAAAACATGAACTTTGCACCTAGAATATTACATCAGACCAATAAAAAACTATTTTTAAAAACAGAAATGAGGTCTTAATGAAAGTATGTTTAATACCTGCTCAAAGGTTACTTTGAAAAGGAACTTGACAAATGAGACACATTGGGCCATATATTGTAATTTGTTGAATAAGACTGTTAGCAGACCAATTTGGTCTGGGAAAGACAAATTAAAATTAATGCATAAACCTAGAGAGCTAATTCCAGACACCAGATTAACTATGAAGCAAATGTTAAAACTACAACAAAACATGATTAATGCAAAGCTGTTACCAGCTGTTACCAGTGATTAACATATAAAGAACTTTGGTAGTTTCTTCAGAGGCAAATCTTCTGTTTCCAGCAGCTTGATGGATTCCTCCATTTCTTAGTGTTGCATCATAAAAAGTCCTCTTTTGCAGCCGGTTCTTTAAGTTTCAGCAAAAATAAATGAAGACAGTTAATGATCTAAAGAAACCTAAGAGTTGTTTACTAAATGTGTGCATCCATATTAGCTAACAACTACTCTGAACCAATATTACATGAAAAAGTAAAATTACAACCACGTGTGCTGGTGTGAAAAAAGACATTGTTAAATCAACACCTAAAAATGCTCTCACAAATGTAAAGCTAGGTTAAGGTACTGCAGGAAATTAAAATATGTATTTTGATTAGGCTCATCTGTGGAAAAAAGAAAACTTTTCAGAACAAGAAGAAGAAATTAAACATACTTTTTCTTATGCAAGCATTTTAACATTGCGATATTTTTTATTGCTCAGATGTATTATCCTCATTTTAAATATCATGTTTTCATTTGCTGTAACCCAAATACTTAGCAGAAATAAAGGCTTGAAAACATCGGCCTGTTTGTAATTAATCTGTATAATTTGTTTCACTTTGTGAATTCAGTTACTGAAATAAATTAACTTTTCAATGACTTTGCAATTTATTGAGTGCAACTGTCTGTTATATTTGAGTGGTGCTGCTAATTTTAATTTTCGTTGTTCTTGTGACAATGACAATAAAGATTTATCTATCTATCTAACAGATTTTTTTTTTTTTGACAAATGCAACTAATCTGGAGCTTCCTAACTTAGCTGCAGATCAGTTAATTTACTGCGGCACCAGATGTGTAAAAAGAGGATGCCAAAGCAATATTTACTTATAATTTCTTCAGACACGATCCAACACAAAACAGAGACATTGTGTGACTGGAAGGGTTGTGACAAATTACAAAAAGTTAATGAAATGTGACATCACACAGTATTAGTTCCAAGATGAGATTGCTGCAAAATTCTGTGGAAACTTAAAATTGGTTTTAAGGGATCAAGGGCAAGGTTTGTTGAACATTTTGAGATAGTAAATTTATCCACCAACCTTTGCCACACTCCATTAGCAGGGAATGTTGGGAGAAAAAGGTATTTGTGAAGATCTTTGTCTCCAACTTCAGCTTTGAAAGCATCCCTTTATAACTTAGTTGTACTGACATATTGCAATTTTAGCAACCACTTATAGGACAATATGTGGAGTTAATGTCAGACATAGCTGATTTTTCTCAGTAATTGCTGGAAATTGCAGCAAAGGAGTGCAAGTATTGGCCTTGCATTCGTCAGGTAGACAGAAAAACACTCCAAATGAATGCTGGAGCTGCGAAGATGCCCCGACGACCCTAAGGTAATGATGTCAAATTGTGTTTACAACTTGTTTTGCTGCCCCTGTTTGGCCTAGAATATCCATCAATTCAACTGGTAGAGGACAATACAAAATGTATGACTTATTTTCATTTGAGGGGCGAAAGAGGAAAGCAAGCAGAACTATAAAATAAAAAAAAAGTAAAGAATGGCATGAGTGCTCCTTTAGCAAAAATAACGCCAATCAAAAGTAGATTATCAGTTGTAACAATGGTTTGTGTTTTTCTGTTTGTTTTTAAGATATAAATCTTACATTGTCCCCTTGAGGAGGATGACTTGGCTGCAGATCGATCCATGATTGTTCATCCCACCGTACATTCCTATTCTAGATTCAGTGCATCAAGTAATCAAAGCCTCATGTTGTTTGACAAAGCTTTTCATGATCTGTCGATGATGACAGATTGTGTGCGCAGCAAACATAATTAGGGATTTCAGCAACATAATATGTCTTACTCTTTTACGCTTTCAGAATAGTGAATGTGTTGGATTTTTTTGTGAACTGACAAAATGGTGAAATTATTTTTGTACCACTCCAAGAATTTACAATAAAATTACAACTGAAATTTAAAATCACGGATGTAATTTACACTACACGGGATAATATAAGACAGTGCCTCCTCTATTGTTTTCTTAAGGGATGACTGTTGCTATCTGTAACACAGCTTGTTAGGCTACACTGTTTGCCTCATTAGTGAAGATGATGAGAAGGAAAGCATAAAGTATTTGTATCAGATTAGACATCATTATTCAATTGGTTTTTCCACTTTAGTGTGGGAAAACACTTATAAAAAAAAGAGGATTAAAAGAGAGTCTGGGAAAGTACTGTGTGCCAGCAGATATCTGGGGAATTCCTGAATAAATTAAGCTCACAATTACAGACACGCCGATATAGATGTGTGTGTGCACACACACACACACACACGCACGCCCGCGCACGCACACACTTAAGCAGACAAACGGTTGACCTACAGTGTTCCCACGACATCTGTTCGTACAGCATCCAGTTGGTTGAGCAGAAAAGCCACAATGGGCTAAACTAGAATATTACAGGAAAAAACAAGTACAGAAATAGCTTAGCATGAATTTCTGGAAATCATGTGTATCCTATTTTTCTCTCCAGTTTATTGTCTAGTAGTTGTCAGGAGCACTTTTAATGCTGAAATAGTGGACAATTTTATCGTACTAAGATAAAACAAGCAGTAGCGCTTCTAGAAATTTTTTATCAACATTAAACATGCTCAAGTTAAATATTTGTGTTTTCTTAAGATTTTTAAAATTAGAGGCTTTTAACCATCTTTAATAGATAGCAGCTGTACATACAGAATTATATTTGTTCAGTGCAGATACACTCACCATTCAGTTTATTGAGTACATTTTTAACATAACTAGTAAATAAGCTAGACTTATGGCTGTCAGATGGTAGCAACTAAATGTATGCAGACATTCAGACAAAATGAAGAGTGAACAGAGAATCAGAATCTGGGGCAACATTGATTCAACTCACTTCAGCTGTTTACCATACATAGGAAAACTAGGAAAACACAGGAGCAAAAAAAAAAAAAATGAATGTAATTAGGCATGCAAAACTGCAGCACAGAACACCACAACACTGAAAACCAAGATGACAAATTAAAATCAAAGTCCTACATATGATGACAAATTATCTATTCCTCTACCTCAGTGGCAGCATGTCTTGAATACAGAGGAACAAGATACACAACAGTTTTGTTTTGGTGTCAAATGAGTCTCAGAATAGTTTCACCTTTAGCTTTGCTGTTTCACACTTTTGCTTTGAGTTTGTTGACAACTGGGAAACATGGAATTTTCTTTTCTTTAATCATTCTGGATTTCACAGCAAGATAAATAAAACATGCACCCTGTTTAATGTTGGCTGGCTTTAGACGTAAACATAAAAAGCAATCAGTGCCAAATCACATCAGTTGCTTTGTTTCTTTGATTATTTAACTCCAAAAGGTAATTTATTCCCCTGGTAAACCTGAAAGTTGTGATTTCTCGTAGCAATTAGGAAGGTGCAGAGTGAGGGGAGATTTGTTGTTCTAATAATGTATATTTTTCTCTCTGTTTCCAGTTCATTATTATGAGTTCAGTCGATGAGTAAGGCCACCAGCTGTCTTAATAATATCTTTGAAATTGTTTAATAAACTGGTCTTTGGCTTTATTTTTGCAACCTCCCCATAACAGCCATTAGTGCCACCGGTACTCCCTGCCTCCCACAGAGTTTGACTTTAATAACTATAAGTATGCATGTTTTTCATGAGCATATAGCACTGGAAACTTAATGTGATGTTCTGTCGCAAGTAATACCTTATAACCACACCTCAGGTGCTTCTCAGTTTGAGATGGGACTTTGAGCTGCTGCACAACTTAAATCCTCGCTGAAATTCAGTGCAAGCTGTTATTTACGTGGATTGGCTGGAGGGAAAATCAATTCTGTTTTCTGTGGGTAATTCTGGACGCCTTAATGAGTGTTTGTAGCGCAAACAGTGTTTCCTTTTCAATAAAACGCTGAGTGAAGAAAGAAAAAGAGAAAACTGTGAGGAACCAGAGAAGCAAACACTTCAGAATTTGCTTTACAGTTGGTCACTCTTGCATTCTTTTATTTTTTATATTTTATTTTATTTTATTATTTTACAGTCTCCCTGTCAAGAAAATTGATACGCTGCTGCAAACTCTAAAAACAAACATTAGCATCATAAAGCAACACTTGATGCAGCCACTGTATGTTTGCCGCTTCTAAGGATGGTCAACAATTTTCAAGGAAGCGCTGTTGCTGTGGTAATTGTTTTCTTTTATTATTATTTTTATAAGCCGTACGGAATAGATTCGGACCGAGTGGTGACAGACTGTGGGTGGACAATGACTGCCTGGATCCAGCACTCAGTTTTGTTTGCACCCACATTAGTCACATGGGAAGGGACTATAATTGAGTCAAGGCATCAGTGGGAATACATGAAGTTGTTTTTTTTTTTTTTTGCCAGACTTATAAAACACAGATAAATACATGTATAAATTAATTATTCCATAATGGCCTCACATATGTTTCACAAAGCCTCATAAAAACGTGGGGTTGGATAATTGCAGCAGCGTTACGGTAAACTGGGCCACCATTCGACCACTCACACAGAGTTTTCTTTTGATGTACTTCTAAACTTTTATGAACATGAAGGAAAACTTAGCTACAAACCGCTTGGGAAGGATGTATGAAAATCTGTTTTGAAATTGTATGGCGGACTGATGTTGTTATGAAGACTTTTTGAAGTGAGTGGCTGTGCGACGGCGAGTTTTCAAAGATGGAGAATGGGAAGCACAAGAGAGATGTGCACAAACAGATAGAGCACTTTGTTGTCCACACACATTTAAGAAGATCTGAGAGAGGGGAAAAAAATCTTCACTTTTCAAGCGCTTAAAGCAGAGGTCAGGATCTTTTAGAATCCAAAAAAGCTATTTATGCCCTCTGCCCAATGAAATAAAATTTGTTTGAAACCTCATAGAAAGATACAAATAAAGATAACTTAGTTTTTCTTTATAAATATCCACTATTGTAAATTTGTTTTGATTTTTACTTGAAAGAACCACCAAACTCAAACTAAAAACACTTCAGTTTTGGGGATAGAGCATTGTAATAGCAGATATTACACATACGGCTGCACTTTCACAGTTGTTGCTGTCATACAGCATTCATGCATTCAAACTTTGGGTATATAGATAACATAACTGACTCACCCAGACTCCTGTAAAAACATATTTTTTTATAAAAGTTACCTACTACTTGGTAGCAAGAAACAGTGATGTGGTTTTTAACTATGTTGCATCTCTTGCTGGTACTTTAATGCCAGGAAAAAGCCTAATCATCTTTCATTTTTGTGCATATGTTGTGCTAATTATTCATTTTTAATATATTTTAAAATGTATTGTTACAACAGAAAGAGCAAAGTCAGGGAGGAAACAGAAGCAGGGATGATGATACAGGGTCTTCTCAGTTATGGACAGATTATAACTTGTTAAGAAAACAAGGTTTTTAAATAGATTTCGGAATTATCATTCCCACTCCAAAATATCGTTGTCTACATTATAACAAGTAAAGAAAAAGTAAGAGCTAAATCTTATGCTAACTTGAACATAATTATTTTTTTTGGTGACTCATCCACACTTGCATGGTCATTGTTTACATCAGTACTGTTGATTTTGTATTAATAAATAACATGGTTATTTAATTTGAAATGTTACATTAACATTTTCCATATGCTTATATTTTTAAAATGTATTTACTGCACAAAAAAACAAGCCATTGTCCGCTCTGCAGCAGCAAGGTCTGAGTGACACAGACATTGGTCAAATGAGAAGACAGCGACAAATTGTCTCTTGTAATAATGTATATATTTACTATCTGATAATGTAGGGTATTATCACAACTGTGAATATTGACTATAAAAGTTATTTTAATTGGCTAAAAATGGCAGAGGTCACACTCTGACTTGTCATTAGCCTTCCCCAACAGTAATGATAACTTTTCTACAATTTCACATAAAGTCTTTCTAATACAGATAAGAGATCATTTCGAATGATAGCTTCAAACAACATCAGTTCAAAAGAATCAAGCTATTCCTTTAATGGTAACGGATTGTAGTCCATGCACATATATAAACATACACGTGTGAGGGAACACATTATGGGCCCTGCTTCTCAGGAGCTGGCCCTTCTGTGACATTTGGAAAGGGCAGGAGCAGCATCACTCACATAAAGCACACACGCGCAGCTTTGACCTCGGTGTCATGAGGTTTCAGCATAGTCCTCCCCCCCACCCCCCACCCTCGTATAGAAGTTCAATACTCAGATTAGCATCAGGAATAAGGATTAGCACACTCCTGCAGGGTTTGGACAGCATACACTCGTTTCACCAGGATATCCCTCAGCCCCCAGGGGAACAGCCACACAAAAACACAACACACTAACCTGCAAATCCACACGCGTTTGGCAAACAGTGTACGGGGGCAGTAGGACCAACACTTTGATTTGTGCTGAATGGAGTCCATTTCTAATCAAGCCAAGGTATTGGTGTATTTGTTATTTGTCAAGCTAAATCACTGCATTATGTTGTTAGACTGGATGGTGAAAATGTTTGATATCGACTCCTGATTCAGTCATTAAGTAGATGAAATATTACATCTGAAGTAAAGTGTGCTTTATGTTGCCTTGAACTTTTTCACATTTTGCCACATCACATACACAAACTTCATTGTTTAGGTAGGAAACATGATCCAAGAATTTCAAGTTTCTTTTCATAAATACAAACCTGAAAAGTGTGGTGTGTGACTTAACGTACTCTGAGACACTACAATAAATATGTCACCCAATTTAGTAAATAATCCACCTGCATGAGCTTTAACCACAGTATGAATGTAACTGTTCTATGAAGAGTTTTGTGAGAAAGCTTTAGGGAAAAAATGAACAAAGCAGCCAGTTTAGAAATAATGTTGTGAAAAAGTTTAAACTGCATTAGGTTATAACACGAGAGTCAGAGTATTATTCAACATATAGCCTTTAAATTGAGATTGGTACAACTATGAAACTGTTAAAGACTATTCATCAAGATTCTTTGAGTGGAAGAAAAGTAAAACTGAAAAAAAATCCACAGTGAAACATGATGTTGGCAACATCACCAGAGATGCTGGACAAAGTTAAGAGGAAAATAGATAAAACTAAAGATAGAGCAATCCTGCCAGACACTTCAGAGGATACGAAATACCTGCATGGCCAAAATCAAAACTTAAATGCAACTCCAAATATGTACCAGAACTTGAAAAATTATGTTTACAGCTGCTCTTCATCATCCAATTTCATGGAAAGAATTGAGTCCTTGGATGTGCAAAGCTGTAAAGACATACCCCAAAATTATTACATGCTGCAATTTCAGAAAAATTTGGGTCTACCAATTTTTGATCCTGTATTTAGGTTTGTGATTGTAATGTAACAAACAAGTCAATGGGTTGAAGGGGTCTACATACTTCAGCAAAGTAGTTTAGCTGCAGTGCAACTAAAACCAAATTAAAATGCCACAAATACTGAGACAATCACAGAATGCAAGCACCAAGCAAAGCAATGTCAGACAAGGCATTTTAGAACAGAAACATACTTGATTTTCTCATACAATTGTTTCAGAGCTTTGGACCCAGCCCAGAGAATCCACAGTCCCCACATGTCACACACTGAGATTCGTCACCCTGTAGGCGTTTAGATGAACTGCATGGAGTTACAAGGTCGTTAATGTAAGAAGGAGCCAAATTTTGTGTTGCTGTAAAGACCTGGAGGATGTTTTTTTTTTTTTTTTTACTGAATCCTGATTTTGACTAAAAGCCAGCCAGACTATGGCGCATCCTGGTCAGTAGTTCTACAACTGGGATTCGGCACATCTCTGATGCTATAGTAATCTAGGCATAACAAAGCAAAGGCATGAAATATAGCTTCTTGCAGTCAATACGACAGAAGTTTTTTTTTTTGTTTTATTTGTTGGAGGAAAATAGAACGAATAAAATATGTAATTTGTTTGTCAAATTTTGGTTGTTTAACATTAAGTCTACTTTTGTGACGTCGTATAAAGTTAATTCTTAATATTCTAATGGATTTGAACTAGACTGTTTTTTTGAGGCAAACAGTAATCTGAGGTACTGCTACAAAAAAACAAACAATTAAGGGTCATCCAGTGTCTAAACTTTGCTAAATATTGAGTAGTGAACTTTGTAAAAAAAATCTTAAGCGAAAGCCCAAAATGAAGCATAAACCAATAGAAGAGGCCAGTTCCAAAAATTAACCCCTTCTACCTCAGATCAGGGATGCTAGATAGACGTTCCCCCTGAGGTCACATGAAACCTTCTATTCATAAGTAATAGATGAAATACTGAAGAACAGCTCACAGATCAAGCAGAACTAAAATAGAAATTTGACTATGATCTAAACTGATATTTTTATGTATCATTGGTAACCCTGAGGAGCATTGTCTCTACGCTGCCTTTGAAGAAAACCTGACTGAAATTCGTCAAACATCTAATTCATAATGGCATTCTGCAGCTCCCCACTGAATACAGCAGAATATTATAAGTTTCTTTAGAATCTGACATTTCTAAATCTTTTTAACATGAACCTGCTCAATTATCTCTGCTGCGGAGTACGGGACAGAGGGAAAACTGTCTCAGCAGCAAAATAAACTCTTCTCCATACTTGACTGCCTGTGCAGCCTTACATAACGATGCCTCACAAGCCACCTCACAGCAAGTGAACTTGTTCAGTATCATCAAGAGGCATCTCTTCTATTTTTCACTTTCTCAGATTTAGCGGTGGATGGCTGACTTGAAGTAGGCACTTCTCAGTCAGTCAGAGTTAGATCATTGATTTTTACTTACGCCAGGTCCGTTGAAAGGGCAAGCAAAAAAACGTGTCTAAACAAAGACGCAGACTACTCTGTCGTTTGGAGCATTGCTGCGTGTCAGACCTCAGTGTTTGCTGTGTTAGAGGCACTTTTGTCCCATGGTCTGCCCTGTTTGTATTTAACAAGAAAGCCTGGATGCCTCTGCAGCCACAGTGTGCTTTTCGCTCAGAAAGCTTAACAGAAGAGCAATGGCTTAGAGACCGGGTTCAACGCAGCGGGTTTGGCTGTTTTTATCTCCCCTGTCTGTCTGTCTGAGAGGCTGCAGCTCCTCTCCTTCGATGAGTCACTCACTGGGCTGCAGCAAAAAAAAATAAAAAATAACAACGCTTTCCTACTGCCACACTGTGGCTGCTGTAATAATAGAATTAGATATCAAAATCTAGTCCCTCCAGTTATGACTCCGGCTTACTGGGACAGTGGTGGTGTACACCTGCTGCAAAGTCTGCAAGACGAGTGATTTTTTTAAATTATTATTATTTTAGTTTGGAGCACAAACTTCCATTGTTCAGCATCAACCTTTGCTGAAGCCATATTTTAGATCCAAGTAGAACACTAACTGTGAGCAAAATCTTGCGTCCTTCCCCTTTTCAGGTTATAGGAGTTTTACAAAGAAGCAAGAGGATGTCATGTACAGCTACCAACCAAGAAGAGCTTCAAAACACTCTCCATCTAAACCGTCGGTCCTTTACCATAAAAGTTCATTAGTCACAGAATATGTGGACCACATTGAGTAAACTGATCAAGTTCACACTGAAAGTATACATTTTGGTAACACTTTATTTGAAGGGGTGTGCATGATTTTGTAAATTATGATAATTTAATGCAAAGTTGGCATTTTTAATGCAACTTTTAGAGCAACTTTGCATTAAAAGTGTCATTATTTACCGAATGACACTTCATGACAACTGTCTTAAACATTCATAAAAGACTTCTTTATGTTCATGACAGGTGTTATGTCATATTTATGACAGTGTCATGTCAGTCTTATGCACACCCCTTCAAATAAAGGGTTGCCTACATTTTTACAGTTCTTTTACAAAGAGCATTGAACCTCTTACCATTCTATCCACTGTTAACTCAGGTCTACATATGACTGGCTTCAAATGAGGTTTTAAAAAGATACAGTTTAAAAACTGTTAAGCATGTAGTTTAAAATCCTTTTAATGAAATGTCAAAGGAAGTGTCAGAGTGACGCTGTATGGATTATAGCTATACACATTGATATACATTATGTACATCGGATAATAAGCTCAGCAGACTCACAGTCTGAACTACTTCTCAGTCCTAAGAATGGCTGCAAACGGCATCATGGAGGAGCGCTATTGTGATGACATGTCAAGGTGTCAAATTGCAAAGTCACATTTCTTTTAAGTTATGTTTGATATACACAGCATTTTTGTAACAACATAGTTCATTGAGTGTGCTATAAAATGGCTCAATGTGCCTTGGAAATACATAACAGGTGCAGGCTTGCTTCCTGAGCAGATGCCCTGACTAATTAACCAGCCAGAATCGACCTGTTACTGGCAGAAAAGTACAATATTCTGTCAATCGGCGACTTAAAAATTACAATAGGATGCTGAATGTTATGTTATTGGATTTCATAACTGTCATAATCAATATGTTATAGAGCAGCTCTGAAAAATCTTTTTTTTAATCATTATTTATTAAAAGTATCATCGGGAGTGAGAATTCACATTTTATCTGCGAACACAGTAACTAACAGCATGTACTTGGATGCACATGTTTGGGTGCATCAAAGCCTTCAATCAGATCACTGCTTTGATGCGTAAACTTAAATAGTCTTGGAATTTCTTCCTTTTACATTGGATTTAAATACATTCCTTCTGTCAAAGAATCTGCAGCACACACACACACACACATGAAAGCACACACACATATTATTAGAAATGTGCTACAGCTTTAGAAATGCATAAACTCTTAATCATTAAAAAAAATTGGCAGGTCTGACTTTGAAAAGAAGCATAATTAGGTTTTGGCCAAACATATATAGTAATTTTTGTCTCTGTATGTACATAAATTAAAGATTGGATTTTTTTTCTGCATTTTTCAGAAAAAATATATCTACTGTGAATAGATTTTTTTTTTTCTTGCAGCCTTCTTAGACATCTTTACTACGAGCATCAATAGGGAGAGTGCTGTAGAAACAGCAAGCTAAGGCAAGGGAACTTACTGTTAAAGCAATAGTTCTACTTAAAAAAAACAACAAAAACACAAAAAAAAAAACAGCTAGGTATTTGATTACCAAAGATCTAAGTAACTCAACAATTGGCTCTACCAGTAACCTCCACAGACTTTGCCCAGGGTGTGAATTATTTCAGCTGCCAGTAGGTCACACCACCACCGGAGAAAAACACCTGGTGTGTCGTTCAGACATGCCAAAACCTTTACAGAAAACTAGCTGGTGCTGTGGGGAAGACAGCAGGCAGGAACAACCTAGAAGCTGCACACACGTGACTGGAATTTGTGTACCTACATTTTCAAACTAATTCTTTTCTGTTCTCATAGTAGAAAATAAATGTGATGATTTGCAGTCCTACAGCAAATGCTGCAAAACAAAATCTGTGTCTCCACATTTACAAACTTAATAACACTGAATTCTGGATGAAAAATGAATTAAGAATAATGAGTGCTAAATGTTTAAACAGTTTATATCACCTGAGTTCTGCAAATATAAGTGAGATGTTTGTCCCAGGAAACATAAAAAAGAAGAAAAAAGGAAATCAGAGAGATTGTGTGTGTGTTTGTTGTGCACATTCTGGCACTTCAATAATGAAACACAGTCAGTGAAGCCCTTAGTTCTGACAGGTAATATGCACACATTCTCACACAAGCTCGCACACATCCACAGCTGTTCACGTACTGTTGCAATTGAAAGCTGTCAGTCTGAGACTTCGCCCTCCACAGGGATTTGCACCTGACGACAGCTCCAGGACTTCACTCCTTCTCAGCTCTTTGATATTATCCCTCACCTCCAGACTCTCAGCTTCTGTTCTACTGCTGCACTCACCTTTTTACTGCCATCCATGAACACACAGTGCACACCTGCCGCAAAAACCCTTCAACAGTAAAAAAAAAAACAAACTAAATACTAAAGCTCCTCAGTATAATAACAGAACCATGGATGACTCCTGAAATTGATAATTCAGTCTCCTGTTCAGTTCACTGCAGACTGACAGTATCAGTCTAATTGGCAGCTGTTGTATGTTCACTTGCCCAGCTTGTTGTGGCTTGAAAGAAACTGCAGTTGAAACGATTGTGCAGCTGAGACATCTGGAACAGAATCTATTTTTGTGACAAAGAGTTTCATTGTTTTCAGATGACATACTTTTCTTTGTCTGCCGTGGCTAAATAGGATCGTTCATAAATTGGACAACTTTAATTGTGTTTACAGAAGTTAGCTTAATCAGCAGAGGCACCTAAATGGGACCTGGTACATATTCAGCAATCATTTTCCAGGGAAGCTATATTAAGCTCTTACAATACACAAATTAAACCAGATGTTAACATACACCGAACAAAAAGACACATGACTTTATTTTTCTTCCATACACAACATTAAATTAGATCAAACTTGCGCTTAGTCAGTTGCGATTACCAATTCAATCTAAATAAAAACCTAAGTGATTATTTTGCTACTTTCTTGAAATGTGGGAGTTTACGTACATTTTCCTAATATGTGGTAGATTTGCCTTTAAAATGACGTAGGTCTCAAACGTTTGGGGAATGCTTCAATATTGGCCATCTTCACAATTTAGACTCTAATAACACCTCTCTATTTCATTAGAGTAGTCGGTGTAGCGGATGCACTATGTCAGTACAGAACTCATTTCGCTGTGGTTATTGACACTCTTCTGTCTCTTTGTTGAGCAGTATGATGGCTGAAAATATATGTTGTTTATACAGGTGAACATAACACCTTCTAGCTTCTAGAAGTAGTTCCTAAGGATAAGCTGAACTGTTGGAAGTCCACACTTGATATATTTACATACCGTATATATTTTTCCATGATGTCACACAAAGAAGCAGTATGTTTTGAGGGATTGCCTTAGCAATGCATTTCACTAAATCCATCTTCAACTCAGAGGACAAACAAAGGATTACAGGCAAAATCATTTTTAAATTAAAATAAGGGTATCGTTCTGGGGCTATTGCTCAAAAATGCATAGTTTGGTAGAAAATAGGTACTTTGTCTTGCTAGTTTAGCTTGTTATGGAAAGCAGAGTATTTTGATTCTGTTGAAGTTGCTGCATTACACATTTACAAATAAGAGATCTAAGTGTAAATTGTAAGAATAAAATAATAATAATAATAATAATAATAATAATAATAATAATAATAATAATAATAATAATAATAATAATAATAATAAACAGACGTTATAAATCCACCCTAAGCTTATAGTTCAGTGGTTCTTAACCTGGGTTCGAGATGAGTCGGTCTCAGGGGTTCGGCGGAGTCTCTGCCGCAGAGGTAAAGACACACTTGTGTAAAGTCGTGATGACGCCCCGCTTCGCCATCACTTGCTGCAGAGGATCACGTTACATTGCTTAGCAAATCAGTACTGCGGAGGAGCACTGATTGAAGGAGTTCCACTCTCAGCATGGATTTGAACTTGTGTCTTTAATTACTTCAGCAAAACTCACCGTTTTTACCAAATTCTGTAGCTTTCGGTGTACTTCTAAATATGCTCCTTAGTCGCATCTTTTCAGGGTTGCTACTGCCTGTAGTGGCGTGGGGGTGGTAACACAACTAATATAATTACATTACTAAATCAGAATACCGCAAAGTCTTTATTATTTTCTTTTCATTCTATTAAGAATGTAGAGCTAATTAAATGACCTAAACAAGACCTTAAAGTGGTTCCAGTTTCTCTCGAAGGCCAACCTGTTGAAACTGTGGCAAATTTTAAATACCTTGGGTGGTTCCTGGACAGTCAGCTCAACTTTGCTGAAAACACTATAGTTTGAAGAACTGTTCTCAGAGACTCTACCTTTTAAGAAGACTTAGTGATCATGGGGTGACCCAACTAGAGTCTAGTTGGGTATGTTTTGAATTTGGGGGGGAATCATATTTTATTTATCACTACAGAAAGGTTCAGTGAATGCGCATATGAAACTGGTGGGTTCGGTACCTCAAAAAAGGTGGTAACACTTTATTTGAAGGGGGTTGAATAAGACTGACATGACACTTTCATAAACATGACATAACACCTGTCATGAACATCAATAAGTCTTCATAAATATTTATGACTGTTGTCATAAAGCGTCATTCGGTAAATTATGACACTTTTAATACAAAGTTGACATTATTTAAAATGTCTTTGTTATGACAACTTGACATTAACCAAGAAATCATTACTGATATAAATTTGTTATAAAAGTATTACTGATTGTACTTTAAAAATTAGGTAACTTTATGTAATTAAAGGTAAATTTTAAATAGTAATGATTTCCTGGTTAATGTCAAGTTGTCATAACAAAGACATTTTGAATAATGTCAACTTTGTATTAAAAGTGTCATAATTTACCGAATGACGCTTTATGACAACAGTCATAAATATTCATGAAGACTTATTGATGTTCATGACAGGTGTTATGTCATGTTTATGAAAGTGTCATGACAGTCTTATTCACCCCCCTTCAAATAAAGTGTTACCAAAAAGGTTAAGAACCACTGTTCTAGACCAAACTGTGAAATCCCAAGTGGGTGTCATTCACACTCAGACCGCTAGATGGCGGCAAATTGCTTGCGGAAGCTTCGGTATGTGTCGAATGTGCATCTCGGCTTCATTTAAGCTGTTTGCTGTGAATTTTTGCAGCAATGATGTGGAATAAATGAACAGTAGATGAAAAAAAATCTTTCAAAAGTCACATTTGAATTTGAAATTGAGACGTAAGTTATTAAATAAAACTAGAAGTTTGTAGAGTAAACAAGGTTTTTAAAGGGGGAAAAGTACTCAGGAACAGTGCATTCAAAAAGGCCCAGTAGTGCAGTGGTAAAGAAACAAGTGATTTGGACAAAAAACAAAGGAACAAAACAGGAAATTCAACAGAATAGCTATGCTCATGTGATCAGACTGATAAAGCATGATGACTTAGATAGTAAAGCGTCTGTATCTCTCATCTGTCTTCCTTTACCCATTATTGATGTGTTGTTGAAGTCCTGCTGAGTTCCCAGAAACTTCCTGCTATGCCCTAGGTTGTTGCTCCAGTAGAGAATAAGAGATGATGTGTATATGAGAAGACATTCAGAATGATGTGTCAGCACAGATGTCAAGACTTGAACTGCAAACCCTTACTAAACTTTATCATTACAGAGGTATTTCCACACAACATCCCAGGCGAAATGCTCCAAGGTCATTATAGTTACTTATCAAAACACTTTGGAATGTCTATAAGTTGTGGGCGGTGTGCATCTTGATATCATGAATTCTTGTCATCAAAAGTAAATTTTTATATGGTTTGAGAAATAATTTACATATTTCCTTTTTTATTTTCTTTACTTATAGTTCTTTCAAAACCCTTTTCAGTCAAATCCGATCAAACCACCTACACACTCCAGGTGCCACACATAAGATGATTGTTCTTTCTTAGAATCAATAAAGTGTTGAGAAAAGCACTTCCAGCCACTTTAATCTGACAGACCACTAAGCGAGAAACACAGCTGACACAAATTCAGTGGAAAAAAAAAAAAGAGTTGACGTACTTTGCCTCACAAAGCGATTGAATCCACAAAAACTCTTTGACATTATGTCAAGCCAGTCAAAGTGAAAAATAAAGCAAGAAAACATCTAATGTGAGCATCTGAGGATTTATGCCTGGAAGCTCAAACAAGTTCCTCCTCAGTTCTTGGATAAAATCTTGAGGCATCTTACATAATAAACTTTTTGCCTTTTTGGTTACATAGAAAAGCTCTTTCGATTGAAGCAAAGACTATTTTTTGGAAATAAGTCTTCTGTTTCTCTCACTCAGCTTGATCTAAAAGCTAGTTCAGTTATAAGACTTACGGTCTACACACTGCTGCTTTGATGTGATTTATCTGTCTTTTTGTCTTCTTCTTGGCAGTCTGGTTAGACTGTAGCTTTATCTCACCCATTCTCTCTGCTGATTACGTAGTGGTGAAGTCGCCTTCCATCTGCAGCCACTAAAGCCCGGTCTCAGTCAGTGAGAGATCAAGTCCGAATATATCAGCAGTATTGCAACAACTCTATTCCCTGAAAAACACCACATATACAGCAATCCATCACAAAAGGGGTTCCAATGTTAGACTGAAGGTTTTTAACAGACACAAACGGTGTTTTAGACTGAAACTTGACAGTTTGCATGTTATTACACCTTCCCAAAGAGATTAAAGCAATTCTACCTAAAAAGGAAGGATGTGCCCTTAGCCAAGGGAAAAAATAGTTGATAAAATTTAATGCAGGAGTTAAGATGCATGTGTGAAGGCTAAGCATACAGCTCCAAAGCCAAGATGGTTGAACATGCTCTGATGTATTGTACACACCATCTATCTATTTAAACGCATTAAAAAGAGGTTGGAATGTTTTGGTTTACTCAGTTTTCCACTGGCTTTTATCATCATTTCCCAGATGAACACAACTGTCATAGCAGTGACTGGGAATAAGTATAAAAGGTCCAACAATTTCATCAGCATCACAAAGTTTGTTACATCAGAAAAGAGTAGGTCACTGTGTTTCCTAAACTAGTGTTTTAGTGACTAATGTGCAGTGACAACAATGCTAGAAAATAAAGTGTAGACTTCCACGGCAGTATTTTCACCTTCTGCTTTCAGAACGTCATTGTTTGCGGCATAGATTTCAACAAGGTTTTAGGAGCTTTCCTTAGAGTAAAAAAGAAGAAAATATTTAAGATTATATCATCACAAGGCCCTTGTGATGATATAATCTTAAATATTTTCTTCTTTTTTTGATAGTGTGGAGATGTAATATTTTATTATATTTTAATGATGTTGTTCGCTCCTTCATGAAAACAGTTCAGTTTCCAAGAAGGAATGAAAGGGGCAACACAGACTTTATAAGTTTTGAGTTTATTATCCTGTTCTTGAAACAGGACACACTGTGTAAATGTACTCCTGAACACAAAACACGGCTACGGCATTCAGTTCAGTCACATCCACTCTATATTTTAGGACATATATACTTCATGCTCAGATGATTAATTACATAGACATTATATCATGTTGTTTTCTGCATAAAAAATAATCAACTTTAGTTTACAAAAAATATGCAAATAAATAAATAAATAAATAAATAAATAAATAAATAAATAAAATTTTCTGCTTATTTAAAGTTCTTTTTTGTGAAAGTTTCCAAGAATTTATTTTAAATAAATACAGTTCTGACAAAATTACGCCATTACGCCACTAGGTGGTAATGTTGAAACACTCTCTCTGAAGACGTTACTTCAAAGTATTTATCTTGGAAGGGAGAAATATAAGAGGTATTATGCAAATTCCTTTAGAATTGAAACTTAATTTTAAGGACTTTTAAGGGGACATTAACTGAAGATAAGATAATTTGGGAATTGGGATTTTATTGTAGATATTTGGATAAGTGTTTTCAAGTGTATCGTTTATTTACCGTAAACAATAACAAAAGTTAACAAACTTCGGTATCGCTAAGATTATATTTTTCTATTACAAATGAAACAGCCCTGTTTGTTAAATTAATTTCCTAATTGTTTTTGATTAAAAACAATTGTATTCCAGAACATTCTTGTACAACACCAATCCCAAAACAGATGAGCAATATTTTCTTCGTGTTTTTTTTTTTTTGCATAAAGTGGCAAAACCAATGGTCCAAAAATTATTAACAAAAATCCTTTGGAATTGTGAATAATTTTAAAGGACATTTATCTTACGTTAGTATTTATTAGGTATGTCTTTCGAAGTAACCAAGTCCACTTCTAGTTTATATTTCCGAAAGCTCTGGACAGATAAAAAATATACGCAAGATGTTTTTCTCTGTCCAATGGAAAATGCGTGGTGACGTAGTATATGATTAGCTGTCGAAAACCGATACATCGAACAAGAAGCGGAAGTCCTGTGAGGAGAAAACATTTGTTAGAAGTTAGTTAGCTAGCTAGCTAGCTGGTATCAACTTATTTCACAATAGAAAAGGCGGAAAATCGCTGATTTACTGGAAGATTAATTTGGCTTTGCACTTTGATTAGTTAGTCCTTTTGGACTAACTCCAGTTTATTTGCAGGAGGACAAAGCAAAAGGCAGGTACCGTGTACTGACTTAACACTGCATGTGCTAATGCTAGGTTAACAGCTAGAGTACAGTACATTTATTTTACTGCATTCTGCTGTTTGTTTTTCTGTCTAAATTAGAATGTTAAACTGTCTCCCAATGTTTAAGAAGATATCGCATCAGTTAACTGTTTAGGTATTACAGCAGTGATGACGAACGTTAGCTAAATCAACCAGCTATTACAGTTCGAGCTATTACCTTGTTTTTCCTATCAGTTCTTTAGATCAATGCCTTTGTGTTTGTACCTTAGGAAAATATATGCCCTGTCAAACTACTAATGTTATTTTCTTTCTTTAGCTAATCAGAAATGTTTTGGGGGAAGTTCTCATCTAAATAAACCTCTGGGGGTATTTCCAAATTATGACTCGATTCCAAGGCAAAGCATGGCTAACACGGGCTTCATTTGTGATTTTCTTTCCCTTTAGAATTGAAAACTTTGACTTCGTCATATTTGATTATTTCAGTTGTTATTTTTGGCTCTGCTTTGTTCAGCCTGCTTATTAGGAACAAGGAAGAATAATATATCTCTCCTTCTCACTCATTATTTTTCAGTAACTTAGTTCTAAGAAGCAAGACTGTTGTAAATTTCACACTGTTTTTTGCAGTAATTGTATGTTTTTTTTTACTCCTGCATCAATGACTTTTCTGACAAATGCTTTTATCTGCTGTGATTTAAAAAAAATGAGATTTCATTTTTAGTTAACTTTATTATGTATGAGGACAAAAAAATCCAACATTCTTGCTTTTTATTAGTTATATGTTTAATGTACCAAATTGAAAATGTATAAGTTTTCTTTAACATTGTATAGACCAATGTATAATAGTCTATACATTGTGTTGTTATAGTTCTGTGTTTTACCACTTGTTGTAAATAATAATTGAAATTTGGAGAGAACAAATCTACAATGTTTGTATAGACTTTGCATAATCTGTTTGAGGTGTGTGTTAAACACTTACTACCCAACAAAATTAGCCATGTTACCATTTTAACATAAATTCATCTGTTCTTTACCTACCTTTTGTCTTATTCACAAGTAGTGAATTTGTTGTCTGTAATACATTGTAGCTCGCCAGTGGAATAAAAAAAAAAAAGATGCATCTGAACTGTGGATGGCAGGGCCTAAAATGAGGTCAAGTTGGACAGTTGGAATCTGCAAAGAGCTCATTTATGAACTGAAACATGCATCATCCTTCATTTGAAGGATTTAATTTTTGAACCCAAATTGAAATGTACTTATTGACAATATTGCTGGTTAAGGACAGAGAATTGATACAAATGGTCTGAAATTTGATACCTTTTCTATGGAACTAGAGCCATAAACTAATACAGGAACACCTACGTTTTGCACAGTATTAAATTAGACAAGGGAATCTAAAGAAATGGATCAATGAGTTTATGAAGCCAACTGAGTTTTCAATAGCTAAGTTTGGATCTATGTTATAGTCACTGTTGTTTAAGATATGAAGTAACACATAGAAAAGATTTGTCTGGGAAATGCCAATTTCTTTAGGAATGGGAATGGTCTTGACTTCCAGGTAAGCAAAATCTTCGAATAAAGATGCAGCTAATAACCAACAATATTTGTAAGATCATTAGAAATAAACCTGGTAAACAATCTCTGAATATGAATTAGTCAGAATAAAGCTTTTGGGGAAAGGAGCACTCAGGCTTTGTTGAGGAATAAAACAGGGTTTTAGCAAATCAGTCATTTGAAATTTGTTGTGTTCCTCTGCCTGAAATCTATTTTGCGTCAAAATACTTACACTACGTCCATGTTTTCTTCTTTCATGTCAGCCGGGATGGATCCAGCTCTGCTTAGAGAGCGTGAGCTGTTCCAAAAGAGAGCTCTTTCCACTCCCGCTGTAGAAAAGCGGCCAGCCGCATCGGAATCTGGATCTCACAAGAAGAAGAAACCCAAAGTAGATAAGGAGAGCTCTTCTGGATCCAAAAACAGCTCTGGTAAGTGAAACATCTCATTTAATCAGCAACTCTTTGAATAAAGCATGAAAGGAAGACATTGCTTAGCCTTGAATGTTTTTTTTAACATATTATCTCTGTGATGGATGTCTGTGACATTATACACGTCCACATTAATAAAGACTCCCATTCCTGCATGTATAGGCGATTGACGGATACTAAATGCTCCATCGGGCTGTAAGGTTATATTTTACACTTTAGAAATACAAGACTGCTATTATTCCTAGCTTTTCTGTTCTGCCATCTAATATGATTCTTTCAGTGACACATTTGTTGGCCAGTGGTGAACAAAAACTCAATATAAGCTGATTATGGTCACTTTCGTTGCAGAACCTTTAGTTGTAATGAAAACATTGCAGTGGGAATACATTGATTGGCGCCTCTGGTAAAAAAGCCTTAAAATAAGTTTGTGTTTCATTGCAGTAGCTCACATGCTGCTGCAATGAAAAATCCCATGTTAAGAAAAACTGTTTTAAAGAAAATCCTCGGTGGTCCACTTGGCAAGAAGACTGTAATTAGACAATGACATTTCACAAGTTGAGAACGCACAAGAGGAGGGAGCTTTGACTGTTTCTTCTTTCTACAGTCTGCAGATCATTCACAATCTTCATCCGTCTGTTCTGCTGTCTTCTTGCTTATTGTCACATGTTCTTTTTGTTTTAAAAGATTTGTATGTCAGAACTGGCATGGTCATGGAAGAAGTTTGATTTTTGTGTTTGATGAACCTCCTCTTTGCTTTCTTGGCAACTTCTCTTAGATATTATGTTGACAGATCTGATAGCAACTCATTTTAAGTTTGCTAGTAAAGCCCACCAGATTTTTTTGAATGTCTAGGTATTTAAAAAAAATAAAATGATGGAATTCACTCATCCCAGACTCTTTGGAAGAGTAACAAGCTCATGGCGTCACAGATCTTCTACCGTATTTAACAGTCCACATAAACTGGTTTTCCACTTATGCATCCTTTATTTCATTCTCCAGTCTGAGTCTCATCTGACCACAGGCCCAATTTACATTCCCATTAGGGCTTTTTCCTTGCAACTGTCTCAGACAGTTTCTATGCGGATTCTACACAGCAACAGTGAACTTGGAGAAATATCTATTTCTCCAGTCATCCTTATCTCTGTGTGTGGTGGCAGGACATAAATTCATCTGTGTTCAGCCTAATGAGTGTTAGCCAAAATAGGCTTCTTTGTCATGTAATTTATTTCCATATTTATAACAAAATTCTAAATTAAAACAATGGTTGACATACATGTGTTTCAAAGAAATTTTAGTGGGATACTAACAGTTGTGCCACCTGTGATTTTTGTAAAAAAAAAAAAAATACAAATTGAAAGGGAAAAATTGTAAGATATTTTAGTAGGTATAACAACATGAAGTGCTTTGCACAATGGTCCAAAACAGTGAATTGTCAAACAGAACTCCATTAGTTTGTAACACCGAGTCTTGTGTGTTCCTTCTGTCTGATTTCTCCAGCAGTCCTGGCAGCTTTTGAGCCATTTAGATTGAAAAATGTTGCTTAGCAACCACTTAGAACCAGGATGTTGCATTGGAACACCACATTTTATCAACAAAGCAATTCAAACTGCTTCACATGATAAAAACATAAGACAAGGAACAAAGTGGCATAATAAAGGATGGTCAATGAGGGAAATCATGGTTTCAGCATTTTTGCAGTTTTCTGGCAGAGTGTTCCAGATTAGAGGAGAATAAAAACTCAGTAATGCTTCTCCATGTTTGGTTCTGATTCTGCGAATGCAGAGTAGACTAAAGCCAGGGGACTTAAGATTGATATGACAACAGGTCTTTTAAAGTATTTTCATATTAAGCCATTCACTGATTTATAAATTAACTAAAATATTTGAAAGTCTTTTCTCTTAAGTTACAGGGAGCCACTTTAGAACTTGGGTGATGTGCTCTATTTTCTTACTTTTGATGAGAACGTGGGCATTCTGGATCAGCTGCAGCTGTCTGGCATTTTAGAGACCTGTGAAGAAGATGCTGTTGCAGTAAACAATTTGGCTGCAAGGCCTGCAGTTCAATTTATGTTTCATCATGACTGAGAGACATTGCTTTTCTTTTCTTTGGACACCAAGTAATGGCGACACACTTTTCTGTGAAGTGGGACTTTATTAAGAGAAAAATGACTTTGACATTACATTTCAATAACACGCTCTGACAGACTGTGTTGTAAATGATCTCTTAATATATGAGATATGAGTTGCAGAGAGATTGGCTCAGCAAGCTTTGGAAAGCTTACATCAGTTTTTTTTTTTTTTTTTTTTTTTTTTAAAACAGGAATGGGAGCTTTCCATTGGAAACCTTACAAATTGTATCATTGATCCCTTTTATTTACACACACACAGTTCCGACAAAGTAATCCCACACAATTTACATGCCAAGCAACAGTCACTTTTTAAACAGTGATTTACAAAGCCCACATCCTTTAGTGAGAGTTAGGCAGTTTGTGGTAAGGCATATGGAATGACACAATAAAGTAAATGACAGTTCAGCTACCAAGCTTGTGTTGAGCTAAAGAAGCAGTGCTATTTATATAGTTAATGTGTAACATGGGGAAAAAAAGCACGCTTGCTTTCCAAAGCTGATATGATGATTAACATCACCATAATTTTGGCATGCAACCAGATGGACCCTTTGAGTTGGAAAAATGATCCACCAAATAACCTTTTTCTTTTTATTACTTTGAAAGAAGTGTTTTAGGCAAAATTGTCAGCTCTCATGCTTTCAATTTCTCCGAGACATTCTTAAAGTAGGTGGAGAGAAAAACAATCAGTTTGAAATAAAAATAAAAAGAAGAAAAATTAAGGTCTCATTATTTATTGTTACATTACTCCTTACTGTCTTAACAGTTTCAGTCCTTTTTTCTTTTCCAAAAATTCCCAAAATTCATCTTTGCCCATCTCTGTTGCCTCTATACCACTTCGGTGTGGGACTCTGGCTCCTTGCAGATATTGGTCATGAGCTTGCTGCAGCTTCCTGGGCCTTCCTCCTGTAGCTGGTGGTGTGTTTTCCCTTTAGTGCAGCACCCACAGTCAAGTAGCTCATAGAGCACAGCCAAGGCAGCCAGGGAGAGGACGGTGAGGATGAAAAGCAGAAGGATGACGAAGCAGGCAACATTCCAGCCATCATGGAAGGGGTAGACCTCTTGGACCTGTAAGGAGACGCGGGACAGAGGGACGGCCTCAGGGAGACTACTTGGGTGGATAGTGGTTGTGATGTTGGCCATGTTTTCTGGTTGGAGACAAAAGCATGAAAAAGAAGATGTGAAATTCTGTGCTTAGTTTTAATTTCTTTAAAAATAAGTAAGAAGGGACTGTTTGTGATACTGTATTGCAGTGGAAAGTTATGGTTTTACCATATGACTGTCATTGAACTGTCAAGAAAAACCCTATGGTAGAGATTTCAGCTGTTCGGCTTTGATCTGCTGACCAGAACTCAAAAATCTGATATTTTCCCAATCTGGGAATTCACCTTGTTAAACACTACTTGCTTGTATTGAATTCTCAATATGTTAGAAATTAGCTCAGGATGAGTTAAATGTTGTTCTTCACCAATGGGAGAAAGAGAAAGAGAGAGTAAGACTTTCATCACATAACAGGAAGGCTTAATAGCACAGCAAAGATGTTCTGTTTTATCTTCCACCCTCTGCCTGTTAAGAAACTAGCTGAATTTGTGAATGTTGCCAGTCTTTTGGAAATTCCAACGTTAAAGTACAGCTTTACGTTCTACAAAGACTGCTAAAGTAAAGCTTACTAACTAATATAAGATAATGAAGATTGGCTCAATTGTCAATGCTGTAAATTCTTTGGTTTCACAAATAATACTAAAAGGTTGTTTAACAGCAACTTCTCTTTTACTCCTCAGTCTCTGCTTCTGTTATTTATTTATATATATATATATATATATATATATATATACACTGCTCAAAAAAATAAAGGGAACACTCAAATAACACATCCTAGATCTGAATGAATGAAATATTCTCATTGAATACTTTGTTCTGTACAAAGTTGAATGTGCTGACCGCAAAATCACACAAAAATCATCAATGAAAATCAAATTTATTAACTAATGGAGGCCTGGATTTGGAGCCACACACAAAATTAAAGTGAAATGTTCCCTTTATTTTTTAGAGCAGTATATATATATATATATATATATATATATATATATATATATATATATATATATATATATATATATATATATCTCAGACATCTCAGTCCAGAAATGTGCAGTTCTAGGCACAGCCAAGATACTGCGCAGAACCCTCAAGCTCCCAGGCCTCTGGTAGAGGACCCGAGCTCAGAGGATGAAAGAGACCACCCGCGGAGGGTGAGAAGGGGATTTTATATATATATATATATATATATATATATATATATATATATATATATATATATATAATAAACACACACATTTTCTCATCGGAAAGTATTTGAATCGATCAACATTTTGGTAGCCTTGTGTAAAGCAAGTTATAAAATGGATATCTGCAAAAATTGTTTGTATAGTTTTTACCACACTAAAGGGAGTTTTCTAAATATAGGTATTGTATCTAAGGAACTGCATTGTTAAATTAGGAGATGTTCAGTAGCCATATGGTTAGACAAATTGTCTCCCATCAGTCGTTCTTTTAGCCAACTCCAACCACTTTGAACCACTCTGATGTGTGCAAGCATTTCTGCCCACACACACGCGCACATACACACACACGAGGGTGCACATGCATGTTCCTGACACACAGAGAGCAGAAAGAGAGAGAGTGAGAGGTAGCTGACCCAGATTGCTTACAGATAGAAAACACTGAGCAGAGAAACTGAAGTGCTTGTCTCTTGACCAGTTTTCTTAGATTATATTTCCTGTCCATTTCCTCCTAGAGCTTCCAACTCAAACTGGTGGTACATGTGAAACACCTGCTTTAATGCTACAGAATAATAGTAGAAGGGCCTGTGAATGTATCTTTAGAGCTTCTTGTTATCTGAAATGACTCTTGGCGCCCTCGCTTCAGTTCTCTTAAGGGGTTGCATTTTTGATTCGAAGGCCATGTTCAATAATTTATTCTGCACCACTTACTTCCACCTCTTAGGATTTTGTGGCCTACATCCAGTCTTTACTTTTCATAAAGATCTGACCAGCTGATATTGATGTTTAGGGGTCTATAATATTTGGAAAAAATACAATGTGGGATAAATATTTAAATAACTCAAGTGTTGGGACTGATCTGCTTTTGCAAAAAAAGATCAAATTAATTGTTTCTGCTTCCATCAGCCACATTTGTTGTTTTTTTTTTATAAGCTTTCTGGTAGATTTTATAGAACTAGAAGATAAAAGATCAGTCTTTGCACAATGATAGCTATTTATTCACTTTGGAAGTAGAGGTGACACTATGAAAGAGATCAGTCACTTTAAATCGGTTATTTTAATGGCTTCCTTCGTCTTTGCTTCCAGTTAAACGTAGGTGTTTATAACTAGTGATGAAAATGACTAACTTTGACTCAGTAAAGACATCTGCTCTGAAGAGTGTTCTAACTACCGCCTAGGGCTCAGGTATGATGAATCCACTTATTTATTTAGTTTTAGACCATCCAGTCAGCGCTTGGTGTTAATGATTGCATTAGTTAAAAACTTGAGTTAAAACAAACTCTGGCCATTTTGCATGGGAATTTATTTTATTGTTTATCATAAAAAATATTATAAGAATTTTAATTTGTCATAATGATAAAATTCCAATTAATGTTTGAAAATCCTCAAAACTGACTGTATTGTGGCATTTCTCATTGAATTTTCCGCTGTCAGTTTCATAATGAGGTCAATAAATTAAAGTTACCGTATGCGGTTTAGTTATTTTATTTTATATGGCCCACTTCCACTGATCATTGTTAATATTCTAGACCTAGTTGCAGGTTTATTTTTCTGTATTATTGAGATCTGGCAGAAGCTGTTTTGTGTGCGCTTGCTTTCAGTTAATGCAATTTAACTTTATAATCCATGTACAGCATCATTTCATCAGTCATATCAATTTCACTCAGATTCATTGCCATGGCAACAACCTCACAGACTAACCTTAGCTGACCTCCCCCACCCCCCCGGCTGTTTCCAGCTTGGTATTTCTGTTTTCCTACCCATCATTAGGGGGACACTTTGGCTCCCTGCAGCATCTGCTACCAACCCCCCCTTTGCGAGAGCCCCACCCCAGCCATGCTTAGTAGGTGTTGCAGGACTACGTAATGCTCTCTCAAAATTGGCCGCCACTCAGAAAAAAACGCACACATTCCTGATGGTGTTTCCCTGGCCATCACTTCGCCGATTTTACCCCCCTCACTGGTTTGTCGTGACAGCAGCAGTTTCCTCAGAGCTGTGTGTTCTGACAAACGCAGACATGACGCTCATGAACGCCTGCGCAGATGCAGAAACGGATATTCTGGTGCTTGTTATTCAACCAGAGAAGAGTGCAGACTGGTTCATGTTTATTTAATCCTCTGTCTGTGTGCGTGTGTGAGTGTGTGTGTAAGCAATTTTGGCCTTACTATTGCATCTGACGGCTAAAGGTTTTAAATGTAATTTTTTCATTGCTGTTATTTAGGAATGCTGCAGCTTTAAAGAACATTAAGCGAAATGGATTTGATTTGTAAATATGAATTTTCTGCATTTTAACGTTTGTGATTCAGCAGCTTAAAAAAAAAAAAAAAACACCTAGCACTAGTCCTAAAATTAAAACCAACAACAGTTTTTGTTTTCAGGTCAGGCAGTGGGTTGTTGGGATCGGTTCATGTCAAACATGATTCAGACTACACTTTATCTGGAAAAAAATATATACCAACTCACCTGCGTGTCTGGCTCAGCCTCTTACAGATGCTGGATAAAAGATGAGCTCCCTTGTTTTCAGTTCTCCCCCTGTCTCTTGGATCTTCCCCTCGCTCACACTCACACATCAACCTGCTCTCCTCGGCACACTCATGCACTTTCAGCCTTTGCTCGTGCACCCGCTCTCCTCCTCCGCCACTCCTTGCAGCTCTTCATGCATCTCCTGAACAGATCAGGCTTCTCCCCGTCATTGGCTCTTTCCCTCTGTCCCTGCTCCCACACCATTCGCTAGCGGAACTGTCAGAAATTTGCCGTTCTGCCCACCGTTCAGCTAACAGCCACAGAGGCTCCTTCCCACACCGTGAGTCATTTATGAATCGGTGTCTGTTTTGAACCGTGATTGGTCAGGGCTCACTTCAGGGAGGTAGTGAAGGGTGTTATGACTGGACCATAGCAGATATTAGACCCATTTTATTGAAGTTCATGCAGTTCCAATTAGATCTTTTTCACTCCTGGATCCCTTAGAAAATGATATCCAAATTGTACCCAAAAATTACTCCTATTCATATTTTCAGGCAGAGCCTTGTAAATGCATTAAGTTTTTAGTTTGACTGCCGAGACTGCTCAGCCACAATTACGTTAATATTAATATTTAATCATTAAGTTTGGAAACACACTTATATTGCATGTGAAAAATAAAATTTATTTAATTTATATACTTTTCCCCCCAATTTCTAAATTTTCTGTTATTTTTCCAAAGGCGCCTGGGCCAAAATCCACCTCACATTAGCTATTTCTGTGAACCTCCTGAAATATTATTTTATAGGTCAAATTAAATAATTTTGTGTTTGGATAGGTACAAATGACATCAGTGTGAAAAGATGTTAAATATTATTAAAATTTTAAGAATTGCTAATCAAATGTAGAGAAAGTTATAATATTTTACGTTTGTTAATGTCACTGCGGACATTCATGACTCTGATGTGACGCAAAATGAAAAATGTCTTTCTAAATTTTTATTTGTTGCAACACAGAGTTTCAGAAAGCTGCAACACTTCACCTAAACTTAGCTCTTTTTTATAGCAGAATATAAATAAATATATATATATAAATAAATATAATTTAACTGAATCAACCCACATTTCATTACATTTTGGAAAAAAGCACTGCATTGATTTGATTTTTAAAACTTTTTCACTATAAGAAACATTTCACACATACTTTGTGCATTATATCGACTATGCTTATTATATAATGGTTTCTGTTTTTTTTTT
Source organism: Poecilia mexicana (assembly GCF_051168715.1). Classification (NCBI taxonomy): domain Eukaryota; kingdom Metazoa; phylum Chordata; class Actinopteri; order Cyprinodontiformes; family Poeciliidae; genus Poecilia; species Poecilia mexicana. Next base: position 13,068,641 of record NW_028263370.1, on the reverse strand, counting down.
GTTTTGTTTTCTGTTTTTGCTTTTTTCTGTATTCCACAGAATCTGCAAATGGAAGCATTAACAGCAAGGCAAGCGCTGGGTACAAGTTTGGCTGCCTGGCCAAGATTGTCAACTACATGAAGGTAAGCTTATGTTTAAAAAGAGCATTAGTAGGCTTTGTGTAGATTTGAATGTTTTTGTGTCAAATGTTTTTATGTCATTCCTAATTACATGAAAAGTGTTGAGATCAGCGTCAGGCTGGCTCAACACTTTCCACGCCACCATTAATTTTTTATTATCCAGTCATCTCCATCACAGTTTCATAAAAAAGTCTATTTTTCGGGGGTGATCGTATCAGCAGGATGAGTCAGACTTGTCCACTGTGTAACATTTGCTCTCGAGTCTTTCTTTGGGTACATAAACAGCTTGTTTATCATTCTGCGGCTCTGCAGAAAGGCAGCGATCTTCTGTCTGCGCTGTGACTCATCTTTTTTTTTTTTCTTTTTTTTTTGCTGAACTCGTATATCACTCGACAGATTTCTTTTTAATGCTTGTACTTTTGTGCCATCTGTTGATGCGAGTTTTAAAAGCTGCAAAGCACCCTGACATTTTAGCTGCCAACTTGCAGAAGACATTGCTGAATCTGTCAATAGTTTGCCATGAAGATATTTTAAAACGTAAAATAAATACTGTGAAATATTTTTGTGTTAGCAGGTGTTTCTCCTACATGTTGTTTTAACTTTGCCTGATCTTTGTCCTGTTTACAGACGAGGCATCAGAATGGCGACACCCACTTCCTGACCCTTGATGAGATACTGGATGAGACGAAACTTCTTGACATCAGTCTGAAACAGAAACAATGGCTAATGACTGAGGTGTGCTTCTGTCATGTTCAGGGTCAACGCAGCTCTTTGTCACCTCAAGAGGAATTGGTTCTTTCCTCAAACATTTCTCATAAACTTTATCCGACGTTTAAAACTGATTCTTTACATCATACAAAACTGTGTAGAAATTCTAAACCTTTACAAGTCGCTTGCTTCCAATGTTCTATACTTTTATTTTTTAAGGGTATGGATATTCAGGCCGTCCAAGGTGTCCAAAGTTATCATTTTTTAATAGACTCATGGTCTAATACCTTTCCAGTTCATGATTTTTGCAACTTTGTTTTGAATAAATGTTGAGTAAAATGACAACAGCTTTTCATGTAATCTAGTACGTCTTTGTCCCAAACTTCAGGCCTTGGTCAACAACCCAAAAATTGAGGTTCGTGACGGAACGTATGGCTTTAAGCCCAAATACAACCTGAAGGACAAGAAAGCTTTATTGAGGCTGCTGGACAAACACGACCAGCTGGGGCTGGGGGGAGTGCTGCTGGACGATGTGGAAGAGGGACTCCCTAATTCTGCTAAGGCTATCAAGGTAATTTAAAGTCAATTATATGAGAGAAGATAATTAACATGACTACTACAAATGGTGACTTCCAAAAGTTTTTAGGCCTCTTCCTATTTTGTCACGTTCCAACCAAATAAATGCAGATGTTCTGTGAAGGCACAAGGGGTTTGTTAGAAACTGTGTGTGTGAAGTAGTAGCATCATGAAGACCAAGAAACACACTAAACCAGAAAATGTGTCTAAGGTCAAAAGGCATAAATAGTTCCACAGGGTGCTAAAAACTAAATTGTCTTCCACAGGCTTTGGGGGATCAGATTGTATTTGTAACGAGACCAGACAAGAAAAAGATCTTGTTCTACAACGACAAGCATTGCCAGTTTGTAGTAGATGAAGGTGATAATTTTTTTTATTATTATAAGTTCGCCTCTGAACCAGCAGACTTTGACTTCACACATTTTATTTTTGTTGTTCCTCACTTTGCACTGAAGAATTTCAGAAGCTGTGGAGGAGTGTGCCAGTGGACTCCATAGATGAAGAGAAAATCGAAGAGTACTTGAAAAAACAGGGCATCTCTTCCATGCAAGAGACTGGACCAAAGAAAGTGGTCAGTTTCTTTTGTCTCATATTTATTTATTTCAGCAAGTTTGTATAAAACCTCCTTTTAGAGACAAGAAAAAATATATTTGTAGTCACGCTTATTCTGTACTAGAACAACCATCCTGTTTAACTTTGGATTCTGGCTTCCCTGCAGATGCCAGTTCAAAAGAGAAAGAAGCAAAGTGGTCAGAGGAAGAGACAATTCAAAACCCATAACAACCATCTGGCAGGAGTTCTGGAGGACTACACGGATGGTGTGCCGGCAAAGAAGTGAAACCGCTCACTATAATCCGAGGTGGCAGCAGATGAAGCCGCTGGCTGTACTATACCGACTTTGTTGCGGTTCTGTCAAAAAAACAAAAAAAAAACCCTAGCATGTTCCTTTATTTTCATTCCCTCCAGGGATCAGTAGACATTACATGGAGCCAATAGCAGCAGTGTTGTGGAATGCTTTTTAGAGTCACTGCTCAATCAAACCTCAAGGACGTTTTTGGGAAGAGTACTGAGATCTGTAAGCACATGAAGGCTGGACAGAAGTGGGCACATCATCCTTACAGATAAGATGTAAATGCGGTTAATATGTGTTAACATTACTCTGATTATTTTTAGTTGAAAGCAAAGACGTGTTTTGAAAGGTGCAATTTGAGTAAAGAGATGTTCTGATGGTAACCAGACGTGTGGAAGACCCAGCATGAAAACATCTCCATCTTTTCTTCTTGTGGACTCAGAAGACTCCAGTGCTTTTACTTTGCAGAACCATGGTAGAGTGGTTCAAAATACAAGATTTTTTGGATTTATTTTAATAAATTTCATTGTTTCACAATACAGTTTCAAATCTCTTGCAATAATTGGTCAATACTTAAAGTCCATCTCCCAAACTTTGAGGGAAAACATTTTTTTTTTTTTTCAATTTTAGAAAAGAATAAACTAGCAAACAGGTAAAGGGAAATGACTGATCTACTGTTACAGAGTAGAAAATACCAAAAGGGCACTATTCTTGGTGTTTAATAACTATGTACATGTGTTACCTTCAAACAAAGCAATTTAATTTAAACAGTTTACTGTTGCATTTTAACTGGTAGTGTGACTTGCTTTAATTGTTTTCTTCAAATGGTGGTAGTTTGGCAAAATCTTCATCAGGAAGTCAAGTTGGAGGGTCTGCGGCTGTAATGACAATAAAACATTTCAATGAAGAGCATAACATTGCAAAAACAAAATCCTAGAAATGTAGGTAGGCTGGGCGCTCCTGGATAGCTTCACCACTGTGGCTTACTTTCTCCAATTGCAGATAATGGCTCTTTGTGGTTTCATGGAGGCCCAAACCTTAGAAATGTCTTTCTAACCCTATCAGACTAACAAATGTCAAACACTTACATTTTCTTAGAGGCAAGATGTGCTGTTCTTGACACATTTTACCCCATTTCATTTTGCTAAATAGGTTCTATTTAAGTGGTTTCTTGATTTGACAGATTAAACAGTAATCAGGGAGGGGTGGCAACCATAGATAATTCATAATTTATCAATGGATGCAATTATATATTCACATGGGAGTAGATTGGTTGGATTGCCTTTTTCCCCTAAATAAAACCCATCTTTTATATTCATAGACAGGTTATCTGTGTCTGGAATTAAAAATGCGATAAAGAAGACAATACAAAAGGAAGGGGGCACTGTACTCTTTGTAGTGTTTATACAAGACTGGTTTATTTCTGCTCTTTATGCAGCAATGCAATTATGAAAGTGATATTAGCTGGTTAAACAGTTCAGGTATTTGCTTGAGTAGAGCCTTCAGTCAGCAGCTTAGCAGGCACTAAGCTTGTCAGCTGTAGTTTTAAACCTGCTCTCTTTAACCCAGCAAGCCGACGATGTTCAGCAACGGCTGGGAGAATACCTCCGCAGCACTTTGGTGTAAAAATCGAATCCATGTTTGTTTTCCTTTTTCAACTGTAAATCCCATGAAATGTTAAGATAAGAATAACCATTTTGCCAGGAGTAGAATTTAACAAGAGTCATTGGGGTTAAACAGTGTAAACCTCCCCCCCCCCTCTACTTCTGAACATTTGAACCATCATAAAAATTGGTCAGAGTAGCTAAGTACACATACAAAACTTTCAGTCAGGCAGGGATGTCTAAAAGTAAGGAAAATAGTTTATGTATATAGTTTATGTGTTTATGTATACTAGTGGGTAAAGTGGCAGGGGTATAGAATACCGGCTAATTTCAATTGAGATGAATGAACAGTCCCAACAGAAAAATGTATTCATTTATTCTACTGTGACACCAAAATAAAATGATAATCCTACACCTGGAATATTTCTCTGTAACCTGGACGTGCAAAACCATGTGTATCCATACCTGTGGTCTCTCTGTTTGAACTCTCCTCATACATCCAGAGCCATATATGACTGTGTTCTCAGGTATGACCTCACAGGTGTTGACCTGACAGAAGGCTCCAATGATACATCCACTGGTGAGAATCACATTCCTGCCAACGTCAGCTAGACGGCAAGACACAGGAAAAAGAAAATATGGTGAGTAATTCTGTTAGATTTTGATTCCAATAGCTGAATTTGGTAGAGCCCACCTTTAGATTCAATGACGTTGTTGTCACCAATTTTCAAGGCTTGAGATACTGTTTAATAGTTGAGGCAAATCTGGTTTGGAATTATGAAAGCACTTTCAATTATTTATGCACAATAACAGGCACAGGATTGTCAAAAAAAGGATACCACAGCCGACTTCAAACACGTTGTTTGTACCAATGGTCATGGTCTTTGGCTCCACTTCAGAGTCCGGGGTGATGTTTTCTGGATAACTGAAATTTATACAAATGTGTAACATTTTTACCCTTAGGATTTGTTGTAAAGCTCTATCCATATTTAAATTTGATCAATACTTGTAAGATGAGTCTAATCCTCACCTGTTGATGATCAGAGCTTGTTCTTCAATCAGGTTGCCTTCTCCAATCACAATGGGTCCTGCCTCTGCTATAATCCGAGCTTTTGGATGGACCACTGTTCTAGGGCCTGAAACAACAAACAGTTACAGTAAAGACAAATTATAGTCCATTTGCAAAATCTCTTGGCTTATGTGTTTGCTACTTTTTTTTTTCAAAAGCAGAACATCTTACCAATAGTAACATCTCCTCTGATCTCGCTTTCAACACAGATTACAGCCCCAGCTGCTATTTTTACACTGCGAAAACAGCAGAAGTAACCGCTTAACAATGCTAGCTTAGGGTGCTAATTAGATACTTTTCTAGACACGTTAGAAAAAGCGGTAAAACTGCTTCCCTGTCACCAGTTCTCAATTATTTATAAACGAATAGCAGTTAACCTAATGATTGGACATAAACCTATGCTTACATTACCTTTTCTGTGCGTTTAATTTGTCTGCCATGGCAAGAGCTCCTCTGATGGGAAACTGCGTTGATTCACTCGGGTATCGATTGGAAATCCTTTTCTCCACCCTCTGTGCATGTGCGCATGCGTCTGTCAATGTAATGGCTCCTGCTACACTGTAACACATACCAAACAGCACTGTACTACTAACATTACTTTGCACTATTACTGCTGAAGTGTAAAAAAAAAAAAAAAAAAAAAACATTCAGGCGTTTTCAGGGAGATACACTTTTAAAACGTATACTAATTTAACTGGCTTAAGAAGCAGTTACCATAGCAACCAACTCTGACTGCTTACAGGAAATAATTTGATCAATATGATGGAGGAGACCTACACTTAAAAAAAGTATAACCAAACCACAATTCAATGGATGTCTTAATAAAGTAGCTAATGTGCCTAAAACGGCACAAAATAAGTGTTTTAGAAAATGATATACAATGTGACCATTGATCTGTTTATTATTATTATTATTATTATTATTATTATTATTATTATTATTATTATTATTATTATTTCACCATATTAGCGTTATACATTTTTCCCTGTTTATTTTAATTATTATTTCCACTGTATTTTTTTTTATTCAGCTCCTATTTATTTATCCTTCTTGTAGGCATTTAAAAGTAAATGGGGCGTCAAAAACAACCATATCTGTCACATTGTATACATTACAATGTCTCTATTTTTGGTGTGATTGTTGGTCCATTCATTGCTTTATTTGAACATTTATTTAATTTATGTATTTTTAATGTCACTGGGGTTTATTCAAAATGCATGGAATTGAATTATGTTCAGGTTTGTGGGATTATTTTACCCTCCAATGTGTGTCACACCTGAAAATGCGTTAATCCATTGCCTGAAAAATCAATGTCATAGCCTTTGTTCAACATTTTAACACCTGCTGCCTGATTGCAAAATTGATGCGACAATTTTCTGAACACCGGAACCATTTTTGTCCCTCCACGCTTCCACTATAATATAACAACAAGGAAGTGTAGGAAGTTGAATACATGGCAAAAAAGAAACCAGAAGAAAACCCAAAACGCATATCTTCACATACATCTTCAGCTGCGAGAGAGAAGCCGGAAAAGCGAAAAGAAATGAAGCAACCCAAACAAGCTAATATCTTTTTCCTCGCTGTCATTGTTGTTGTTATTGCCGTTTGCATAGGACCACTAATGGCTGAAATCTCTGCGCGTAAGTACATGAATGTTGGCAAATAAAATCAGATTTATTTGTGGCTTGGTTCGCCCCATAGCTATTTGGCTAATGTTAAGTAAAACTTTTCGCAACCCTTTCTAGCTATTTACAACAATTTTAAGAAATCGTTAACGAGTCACCGCTATGGACTTGAAGAAGGTTGAAACTATTATCTGTCACTAAAGAGGAACATAATCCAAAGAGTTTGTTGTCACCTCCTTTAGCTTGAGAGAAGAACATCTCTAAGTTGGAGACAATTAAGCATACCCTGGATAAACGTCAGGAGATACTTTGACTCGGTCTATCTCTAAAACTGTACAGCAAAATTATGAAATATTTATTCTGGATATAGTCTCATCGACACTTTAAAAGAATCCAAAGACAATTTATTGCCACCTATTAAGATTTCAGAGAAATACATTTCTGAAAACTACATAGAGTCTGGATTAGCATAAGTACTTTCACTGAATCTGTCTCCAAAAATCCACAGTAAAATAATGAAATATTTATTTTGGGTATAACATAAGTATGTGAAAGCAATAGCAATGTCATAAATACATACTTGACTGTTTCATTTAATTTTTATCCGCCTGCAAAGGCACGCCTAGTGCTCTTTTACCGTAAGCCACCATGTATGTGCGAAGCTAATGTTTAAGAGGTCGAACGGGTTGACCGTATTTCTGAGTTTTGGTTTGGAAACTGAGCCGCAAATATTTGAACTTCCCTCTTAGGGCTATTTATGGATTTACTCAGCATGTGATCAGTGAACTCAGCAGCCATGTACACTGCAGATCTCTCACATGCTTTAGTCCTCCGCACCTTTTTGCTAACTGGCATTTCTTCTACCAAACTGGTTGGAATAGCCCTCTTTCTCTTTAATCTGTACAACCGCATATTTAGGATATTTGTTGATTATATCCTGAAAATCCGAGCATGCGTGCGCGTTTATTTCAGAACAAATCATTGTAAATATTTCTGATGATCTACGTGGTTTTTATAGTAGCTGTGCACTGATTTTTTTGTTTTGTTTGTTTTCTACGAAGAACCGAACATGATATGCTAGAACCGCTTTAGTTTATTATGTAGAAGCCGATTGTTAATGGATGTCATCTGACCGATTTTCTTCTCTCCAGCTGACTTTGGTCACTCTAAACACCTTGGTTTGAAGATGGATGAGGCTCTTTTGACAGTCATCAATGAGCTGGAGACGAAGATCCTGGTGTCCTGGAGGTCAGAGCGCTGCTACCAGGTAAGCTCCAACCTACCAGTTTATCCAGCTCTTCTTGACTGTCCTGCATCACAAAACTGTCAAAAAAACAAACATCTGATGCGTTTATTGATGTATTTCCATATGTGCTGCTAGTGTTTGTACCAGCTTCTGGGGGTGGTGCCAGCAGGGAGCAGCCCTGGCCAGCCCGGCTCAGCTGACTTTTCTGTGAGCACACAGCATGAAATAACTCTGCAGCTCAACAGCGCTCCTGAGGCCCAGGAGATCTGCAAGTAGGTCTACACACTGTAGTTCTTTGTGTATGAGAAATGGCAATGTACTGTCTAATCATCATAGGCTTGGTGACAGAACTTCCATATCAACTATTGAATTCAACTGGATATTGACTTTCACACTTGAGCAATTTTAAAGCATTTTTACGAGTTTTAAATATGCATCAACTGGCTGTCTATGTTGTCTTGAAAAGTCTTGTCATGTTACAGCCACTGTAGACAATGTATTTTATTTGGCTTTATTTTGGTATTTATTTGATTAATGCTTTTCTTGCTCAGCTTGTTAGTTTAGCTGGACAGCCATATCTTGGTAGGTTTGCAGTTAGGTTACATTCTCTCCTTTTTCAGAGGATGGATTGAACGTTGAATGCAAATGCACTCCACACGTTACAGTTTTTTATTTATAAACATGTAGAAAAGCTATGCATCTCTCTCCATTAGACTTACAGTTTTGCACTACCTCATGCTTGTCTATCGCAAATCAAATTCCATTAAAATACAAATAAATTTGTAGTTTTGACACGATTAAATGAAAACGTTCTAGCAGTATGACTTGTTTTTTTTTTTTTTTTTTTTTGCTTGGCATAGTATATACAAAAGCAAGGATAAGTGACAGTCTTTATGAAAGAATTTAATAACCAGTTAAATTTACTGTGTTTGGTTGATGTTTTAATTCCCAGAGTTCAATTCCACTTCGGGGAGCATGGGAACTACTCTCTGTGGATGAAAAACCTCAACAACGTCTCGCTCACTAACTGCTCCCTAGTGACCAATTCAGAGCCTGTAAACAGTAATATGCGTGAGTGTCACACACATGAATGCTTTATTACACTGGGGTCATATAGATGAAGGTTAAAAATTTTGAGCCCTAGAATGAGGCTTGTACAAATAACATTTCTTTACACTAATGTCCCGCTTTTTCCATGCAGCGATCTTGGTTGCTTTTTTTGTCTTTGTGGGACTGGCCTTGATATTTGCCGTCGGATGTAGAGTATTAAGGTGGGGCTGATTTATAATATTTGTCTTTTTTATTAAATCATTTCCTAATAAGATGTCGTTTTAAGTCTTGTGTGTGTGTTTTCATGAATAATATTGGCAGTGTTTGGATAAAAATGTATGTAAATCTCTCAAGCACCAGTCTGTTATTAAGTGCTGTGTTTCTAAGTGGTTCCCAGTACTGTGATTCTTGTCTAGATTTGGTGTGGTAAGGGGTTTCGTCCTCAGAATCAGTGGGACCATGGAGACAGAGAGGCTCATTAATTCTGTGAGTGTTTCTCCCTGCAGTTTTTTTTTTTTTCTAAAATTCCTTTGTGATTTAAGCACCTAATTTTGGGAGAATACAATAAAGTTCACATGTAAACTTACTCCAACCAACCAGGAACTGGGGTCTCCTCGGACAGACGGGCTAGTTACTGACAACATCCTCCCTTCCCCGGCCAACGCCAACAGAAGGCTTCGTTCGCTCGACACGTTCAGAGGGTAAGACCCGCCCCCGCGTTTCAGTCCAGCTCTGCTGACGCAGCATTAACTAATTTACAACTTTAGCCTGACTTGTCATTTTCATTTCATGTGATTCTTACAACAAAGGAGATATTGAAACAATCATATTATTTTACTCCACTCCACTAGCAAACGTACTCAGTTTCTTGGTGCTACATTGTCATAAAGAAGAAACAGTTTAGTTATTTGTTTTTGTTTGAAAAAGACAGAGTTTGTGGTCAAACTTTCTGGTATATAGTCCCTTTCAAAAGTATTCCTTCCCCACAAACTTTTTCACAAATTACCTCAACATGCAGTGATATGATAATTTTAATTAGGTGCATTGAAGCAGAGATTTAACACAGGTCTTGAAGGACTAAACTTTTAAAATCTAACCATTTCGTTTAAATTTGCTTATATGTTTGGAGTCACAATGATGCACAATGTTCTGTTGGTCTGTTACACAAATTCACAATAATATACATAATAACATTTGTGGTTTTAATCTGACAATATTTAAGAAGACTCAGGGGGATGTGAATAGTTGCAAGTACACTGAAATGCAAGACACTCTTTATTAAAAGTTTTTTCCATCTTTTCAAATTCCTGTAGGATCTCTTTGGTTATTATGGTGTTTGTGAACTATGGAGGAGGACGATACTGGTTCTTCAGACATTCAAGTTGGAACGGTGAGCCTAACCTTTTAGCTTTCTTCCTTTTTTTATGCTTTTTTCCGTTGTCATCTTGGCTCTTGTTGTCGTTCATTTTGTTGATTTATTTATTGTCCTTCGCTTCACAGGTCTTACAGTTGCTGATCTTGTTTTTCCTTGGTAAGACAAGTTAATTATTTTCAATGAATTTCCCCACTGTGGGACAATAAAGAATATTTCCATGCTATTGTTTTACCTACAATTGTTTCATATATACACGGGAAGGGTATAAGAGTGTAAGAGTTTTCAGCTCCCAACGTTTGTCCTGGTGGTCCCTTCCAGTTATGTTTCATCTTCTCTCCCTTCACTGCACGTCTCCGTCCTCCACCAGGTTTGTGTTCATCATGGGCACATCCATCGCACTCTCCATCAACTCAATGCTGCGTGGGGGAGCGAGTCGTTCCTCTCTGCTCAAGAAAGTCATATGGAGGAGCGCTCAGCTGTTTCTCATTGGTGTCTTCATCATTAACCCAAACTACTGCCTTGGACCGTGTAAGAATAAATGTCTCCAGTGGATGTTGTTTGCCATTTATTATTGATTATTTTTGCTGAATTCAGACCTAAAGTGTATAAAATTGGCCTTTATAGCTTACATTTGTTGTAGTCTCTCATCTTGTGTCTTTGCCTTAAGTGTATAATTTACTCCACAGTATCGATTGACAACTTGAGGATCCCGGGTGTGCTGCAGCGCCTCGCCTGGTCGTACTTGGTTGTTGCTAGTTTGGACTTACTGGTGGCAAGAGGACATCTGGACATACTCACAACAGTCAGCCAAAAGCTTTGCTTTGCCATCATTATTTAACATTTCTTTATATGTTTTAAAGAAATCTTTAGAAAAGCTTTAATTTGTTCCAACTGCTAATGAGAATTGTCTGTTTTCCAGGATGCTTGGTGGTCTCCTGGTCTTGATATAATACTTTACTGGCCAGCCTGGGTTTGCGTGCTTCTTATGGAAATTGTTTGGCTGTGCCTCACTTTCCTTCTTCCTGTACCAGATTGCCCAACGTGAGTCAACCAGTGCTTTTGTGCAGCAACAATAAATTGTTGGGTTTTTTTTGTTTGCTAAAAGAAGACATTCTCTCTAAGTGAGAAATGTATACCTCCTCAGGACCTCTGGATGCTTTTACTGCATTAAATTCAGCTTCATTTGTAAACTTCAACAAATATTTTCTTTTGTACAGAATTTTTAGATAACACTGAAGCAGTCAATTCTGCTCCTTTGTCTGCCCTATCAGTAACATGAATTTATCCCTTCCTGTTGGTACAGAGGATACCTGGGTCCAGGTGGGATCGGGGATATGGGCCTCCATGCGAATTGCACAGGCGGAGCAGCTGGTTACATTGACCGCAGGCTACTGGGAGAACAGCATATTTACCAAAGTCCCTCATCGAAGGTTTGTGCAATGTTTATTTTGTGCTAATTTTATTGTTAGAGATGCACCAAGAAATTTCTACTTGATCAGCCCAGACTGGCAAGTCAGCAATGTTAAAATAAACTTTTCAAATGAGTGAACACACCATCCCTAAGCCCTACTTCTTTAGTGCAACGGCACTAAGAAGACTAAAAGTTGCCTATTCTCAGTATCACTAAGGTGTACAAAAAGACAAGAAACTGTATTTTCTATGATAGGTACAAGCCCTCACAACCACAAACCCCCATTTTCATAGATAAGTGAGTCTAGACAATGAATGGATTGATGGAAGAATGTGGTTTGTATGACATGGTCAAATATCTGCAGTTAAGTCAGGGCTCCTCAGGAAACTGATGACAATGTTCTGATCAGTGCAGCTCTAATTATAAAGACTTACTTCCTAATTGGCCCTCCCACAGTTACACAAATATTACTGAAAAGTGATCTGAATCAGTTTTAGAATATTTACATAAACACCTCTTTGTTGTCATTGTAATATTCAGGTGATTTATGCAACTAAGATGCCTTTTGATCCAGAAGGTGTTTTGGGAAGCATCAACTCTGTCCTTATGGCTTTTCTTGGATTACAGGTTAGTATTTATTTAATACTTTGTAAAAAAAAAAAAAAAGTAAATGAATATATAGGATTGTAATATCAAGTAAGTGTTTATAATGCATATATTTTTTGTGCTCAGGCTGGAAAGATACTTTTACACTACAGAGATGTTCCTACAAGTGTTATTTCAAGATTTCTCATCTGGGGTCTCTTACTGGTAAGATAATTACCTATTAACTTTGTACAAACATGAAATAAAACCAGACTAGTAGATCTGAGAACTCACAAGCCGATTATGTTTTCAAAGACACCACATGCACACATACATCCATTTAGGAATAAAGGAGTCACATTTGAGGAAAAGAGAACAAGTTAAAAAGTTACTAAGCTTGAAGAAAAGTAGAAAAAATAATTCTTTGTAATGTGAAAGCACCAAGAAGGCCCCTTATTTTTCCTCACACAGCATTTACAGTTTTTTTTTTGTTTTGTTTTGTTTTTTTTGAAAAGATAATGGGCAGTCAAGTCTGTGGTGTATTTTGTAAAATTTAAGTTAAATTTAAATTTGATCTTAGCTCATAACACACCATAGGCCATATTAAAACCCCTAAAACTTATAGTAGGTGTACTTTCTTTTAACAACGGTCGTCTTCAATATACTAGTTTAGCATCTCAGCATGAGTTCATCAGGCTAGGTGATTTAAAAACACTTTCAATATTTGCATTTCTGAAATGACTAATTGTACTGAAAATTATGTTTCCTGATGGTTATTTTCCTCCCCTCTGGATAATTGACTATTCTTCATCCCTCAGGGAGCCATATCAGCAGTTCTGACCGAGTGCTCCACAGACAAAGGTTTCATTCCTGTCAACAAGAACTTGTGGTAAGGTTTGCTCCTAAATATTGTAATATGGGAAAGTGTATTCCAAGTGTGGTTACCTTTTTGTGTTGGTTGAACAAATGCTTAAGAACATTCCCCCAAACAATTGTTTTTAATTTTAAAATGTAAATACTTAACATTTTCTGACAATTACGTTTTTTTTTTTTTCCTAATTAATTTTCAACTAAGAAAACTCGTGAATTTTGTTCTGTAAACACATCAAACATCAGTGGACTTGTAGGCATGCAACCAATGGAGATATTTATGTATATGAGAAATGCTCCTTTATTTTGAGTTCTTTTCCAACCCATGGCCTTTACTTGTATCTGTTCAATTAGTATTAATTGTGTTATTGGGGTAATCTGATTGACAGTGTTATACTATCAGCCTGCCAAGACACTCACTTCAGATTGTACCCATATTCATTGATGTGCAGTTTCCCATTTTTCTTTTAACTAACTTAACAACACCTAATCTGAACATCTTTAATAATTATCTTGTGTCTCTTTGTATCACCTCCAGGTCACTGTCCTATGTGACAACATTGGCTTGTTTTGCCTTTGTGTTGCTTGTGCTGGTCTACTACACAATTGATGTTAAGAAATGGTGGTCTGGGGCACCTTTCTACTACCCTGGTGAGCATTTCTGTTAGAAATACAGAACTGAATGGCTAGACTGTATTTATATAATTTGTCGTGATCAAGATAAGCCCATGTACCTGTTTGATGGATTGGGAGCCATTGTGACTGTTCCTTCACTCTCACTCGTTTGCTTGATTTCAGGTATGAACTCCATTCTTGTGTATGTGGGGCATGAAGTGTTTGAGGACTACTTTCCCTTCCGCTGGCATATGGCCAACAGCCAGTCACACGCTGAGCACCTCATCCAGAATATTCTCGCCACATCTTTGTGGGTTGTTATCTCTTATATCCTCTACAGAAAGAGGATTTTCTGGAAAATCTAAAGGACAGCTTACTAAATCAGCAGGAGTGCACAAGCAATGCAAATATATTTTTTTTACATCTGAATTGCTGGTGATAACATTTAAAACCATGTGGGAACAGCTATTAATTTACTTTATAAGTACCTTAATAATTACTTTTTTCTAAACTGGTTTGATTTCATCTTACAAAGCAGACATCACCATCGCTTTTCTCATCTTGCATCCTTTGTTAATGATCATTAAACTGCAGGGCCAAAGATGTTTAGCGCAAATTACTTTTTTTCGCCCACATTTTTGATTAATATTACCAAGTATATATTTGTTCTCTTTAAATCTGGTTTTCGGTCTCTGAAAACCGAAAAGCAGATTAATGGTTTAGATGGTTTAGTGATTTGGGGTTCTGCAATATACTTTTTTTTTTTTTTTTAGCTCAAAATTGTAAGATGTTACCCCATTTGTTTTTTTAGGGAAAAAAACATCTGGGAAGTGAATTCAGGATGCCAGCAGACTTTAATTGATTTCACTACTTGTCATCAAATATTTGAAAAGTCCAGTCATTGACTTGTGCTAGCATGTTTTAAAACAACAATGCTGTTTATTTCCACAAACGTCAGATAGACACATAGAAATGTTTTAGAGCACATTTACAAAGAATTAAATGTAAAACATGCTGATTATCCAAATGCTGTCAGATTTTGGTATAAGTGTTCATCTTGTACTTTTTGAATTGATTTTGTCAAACTTTTATACATTGAATTTTTTTTATATTGTTCATAATTTGAAAATTATTTAATAAAGATAATTCAGACTTGTTATTTTGAGTTTAAATATACTTTATGTGGCACCTTACAATTTCTTTTGAAAACAAAAGAAAGATGGATATTTTCTGAAATTTTAGCGTGTCCTTTATAGGACGACAGTAGCTGTTATTTATATTCAGCCTGTATGTCAAAAGGTTAGTCTGTATTGCCTAAGAGAAGTCGTGGGAATCATGTAACAGTGAGAGTGCCATGAGAGAACTAAAAAAACGGGTAGTAAAGGTTCCTCTTAATCTCGCGATGACTGTGGGTTATCGGTTCGTGTCAACAGTAAGTTTCTTATTCTCGCGCGATTTAACTACTTTCCCACGCCTGTTGTTTTGGCGTGTGCTTTCTGTTGGTCACCCCATCGCCACCCTTCTCTTTTCCCCCTCCCACTTCTCTCACCCTTTTCCCCCCATCACATCTCCCTCCGTCAATCTCGTCTCTGCTAGTACGGTTTTTCTGAAGCGGATTGGCTTTGGCGAGAGCTTGGGGGTGGGATCTCGCGATTGTTGGATTTTTTTTTCCGATGGGGAGGGTGGAGGGGAGATTCGAAGATGGCGCCCGTCGTGACGGGGTAAGTAGAAATTGGACCATAATGTGGTTGAAAAATGTCAAGTTATCACATAGAGAAGCATTCCTAGGTTTCACAGAGTTTTTATTCATATTGGAAGTAATAGTTTTTTAAATATTAGCGTTGTTAACTCAGTAATCTCACCGAATTCAGCTTGTGCTTTAAAGCTGGGTCAGTTTCTCAAAACTATTTTTCGCAGCATGCTGGTTTTCTATTCCTCTTGAATTTCTCCTTAATTATTTCAGATTAGTGCATATATTTCGTATTTTGTATATTTTCTTAATCAGTGTTTGCCCTTATTTCTCCTGTATATCCCTAAAACGTGTTAATGGCGACATTTTCGAAATTAAAACTGCAATGTATTTGTCTCAACAGTTTAAAACGATATCAGTTGCTGCCTTCTTTTTGAAAGTATTGGTTTATTATAGCCAATTCTCTTTCCATGCTCCACAACAGCCTGTTCCATCTCAACATCTGTTCATTTTACTATTATAGCTGCTGATTGATTATATTACTGGTGAAATAACAGTGAAATAACTATTGTGCAATAAACTCGAACTGTTAGGACAGTTACAGAGGCTAAAGTTTGACCTTTTTGCTGCTGTATACTTAAACAATACGTAAAATGCATCAAATCCTGTTGTTGTTTTGCAGGAAGTTTAGTGAGCAACATCTGCCTCGACGGTTAACGAGGTGAGTAGAAACTTCAGCTAAGCCCGACAGAACATACTATTTACAAGTACAACTTACCAAATCACTAAATCATCAAACTTAAGTTATCTGATTTCTGAAATTCAAAAAGTGGGACTCCTATAGATTTGCTAGCCACCATGAAAATGCACCATGTAATAAAGTGCACATTCTTGGTTGGAGCTTCTTTTACATGCATTATTACTCCATCTGACTCGTTGTATGGATGTGGTCAGGATAGTTTGCTGGCTAAGCACAGGGATACCATAGTCAATAAAACAAGTTTTGATGTATTTTAAAGCACATAGCATACCAATAAGGCTTGTCAGCTCAAAGAAGCTATAAGTTCTCTGAAATGTCCTGGTAGACAGTTGCTGAGCTTGAACTTGATAAAACACAGTGGATCAAACCCAGCAGATGTCATGGTTCCTCAAACCGTCACCAACTGTGGAAACTTCACGCTGGATCTCAAGCAATCTAGATTTCGCAGCTCTGTGCTCGTCTTCCAGACTGTGGGACCTGGATTTTAAATCAAATGTAATTTTTTTTCCTATCTGTATATGAATGAAATTATATATTATTTCATTGCCATCTTGTTTTTTAAATTACCTTTCTTAGCTCCTTGTAAAGGGAGCTAAAAAATCTGACATTGTGCACAATCATATGATTTTGTGCTGATATACATCTACACAAACCATTTCTGCATTGAAATCATTTTTGATGAATTTTATGTAATATATTCAAACTTATAAAGTGAAGGGGTTTCACTTTTTGAACAGGATTACCGAAATAAATGGTTTGATATTCTAATTTACGGAGTTACACTTTTATTAAGCCGATTGCTATTTGTGGTATTTACTACATCTTTATTCCAGGGAGGCTATGAGGACGTACTTGAAAGAGAAGGAGGATCAGACAGTCCTCGTACTGCATGCAAAAGTGGCACAAAAGTCATACGGGAACGAGAAAAGGTTTGTGGGAGGCCGATTTATTCAAATAAAAATAGTTTCTAAACAGGATACATGTTTGGAGCTTTTTCATGTTATTAATATTGTCCCCCCTCTTAGGTTTTTCTGCCCGCCACCATGCGTGTATCTGATGGGGACGGGTTGGCAGAAGAAGGTGAAGGAGTTGGTGAAGGAAGGTTGCTCTGAACCAGAGGCCCAGCCTTATGTTTTCATTGGGATAGGCAGCAGTGAGCAAGACATGCAGCAACTCTTTCTGGAAGGAAAGGTGAGTCACAAATAGTGATATAACATGGGCTCACAGTATCTGACAAAAGTATTTTGCCACACCACAAACACAAACATCAATGTGTTGTATTTGAATTTACGTTATAGACAAGGGTGTAATCGTATCAAGAAACCAGCTGGTTTCGTTAGCAAGAAACCAGCTGGTGGTTTCTTAATACTAGTTGAGGGTAATTATTATTTTTTTTATTTTTTACTTTGTTCAACTGTAAAGATTTCTAACAATTCTATTTCATGAGTGTCTCAAGTAATTCGACAAGTGATCTGCATAGAGCTAACTCCAGGTTTGGTTTGATTTTTGTTAACTAATAAGGTCGTCATGAAACAATAAAACCACTAGACAACAAGATTTATGAATGGGAAGTTTCTGAGTAACTCTGTGCTGACATTTGATTATTGAAACAAGTGTACATTCCTTTGGAGGAATTCTGATATATCAACAATCCAAACGATTTATGAATTGAGTGCAGCTGCTGTATAAACTCCTGCTGACAGACTGGCATCTGGAAACTGTACTGGTAGGCAGTTGCATGTCTGTTGCTGTGAACGTACTTGGTGCTGTTTAAAAGCTACGGACGTTTGGATTTTCCTCCGTATCAGTAATATTTACATTCAGCTTGATGTTGTTTCAGGTGTCCAACGAAGTTCATTATAGAGAGCTTTGTAATTTGTTGCTGATGAAAAATATTGACATTAAGTCTAGATTCTTTCCTTTTGTGTTCACTGTAGCTGACTGAGAAGCCAGCTAATCGGTAGCTTGAACAATTAGATGACACCAACTAGAGAGCTCCAGAGATCCAGTAGGAAAATCAGTCGACGGGACATCTCACTCAACAAATCTAACCTTATCTGGAAAGTGACAAGAATAAAGGTTTAGAATGGGTTTTGATCAAAGAACTATCATATTTAAGAAAGATCCCAGAAATTCCAGATTTAAATTTGATTGAGAATTCGTGGCAAAATTTAAAAACTGCTGTTTAAATTCTGACTGAGCTTAAGCAATTTTGCTAAGAGTGGACAGAGGTGTTGAACCAACTCAGTGTAGTTACAGCTGCAAGTGTTTTATTTTTCTATCATATGATTGATTCAGATAGGCTAAATACAGATGCACTGAACAATGTTCAGATTTTTATTTGCAATAAATTCTGGAAGCCATCTATCTTCCTCCTGGCCCTTGTTGGAGTACCACAAATCCCAATTAAGTTCGCCCATGTTTGATAGTAATTTGACAAAATGTGGAAAATCGCATGGGGTATGAACACTTTTGCAAATTACTGTGTATGCAGCAGCTTTATACTTTAGAAACTTGTTCTGTCAAACGCATAAAAAAAGGAATTGAAAGCGGCTCTAACTTGGTGTGTCCTCAAAAACACCTCTAACGTTTTGCCCTCTCTCTGCGGTAGAACTTCTGCACGGCTAAAACCCTGTATATCAGTGACTCAGACAAAAGAAAGCACTTCATGCTGTCTGTGAAGATGTTACATGGAAACAGCTCGGATATCGGCGTTTTCCCCAGCAAGAGGATCAAAGTCATCTCCAAACCTTCCAAGAAGAAACAGTCCCTGAAAAACGCAGACTGTGAGTCCACACCACATCACTGTGTGGATTTAATCTCTTGGAGAACATTTGGTTTCATGTTCCTCTCCATCTTTCACCAGTGTGCATAGCTTCTGGGACTAAAGTGGCCTTGTTCAACCGCCTGCGTTCCCAAACGGTCAGTACCAGGTACCTTCATGTTGAGGGAGGGAACTTTCATGCCAGCTCCCAACAATGGGGCGCCTTCTACATCCACCTGTGTGAGTCAATCTTTCTTTTTTTCTTCTTCTTATTCTTCTTTTTAGCTTTCGGTTATTTATGTATTTATCTGAATAAGTAGATGCTCAGAGAATTTTATCAATTTGTTTAGTGGATGACGATGAATCTGAAGGGGAGGAATTCACCGTAAAAGATGGCTACATTCACTATGGCCAGACAGTGAAATTGGTCTGCTCTGTTACTGGCCTGGCCCTGCCTAGACTGGTATGTAAGCTGCTGTTGCACAAATGTCCCGAAGTGTAGCAGGACGTTTGTTTTTTGTTTGTGTCTGTGTTTTCTTTGGCAGCGTTCACGATGGGTGCTCTTTCTGTATTTCTTCAGATCATTCGTAAAGTCGACAAGCAAGCAGCGCAGTTGGATGCAGATGATCCTGTATCTCAGCTTCACAAGTGTGCCTTCTACCTGAAAGATACAGAGAAAATGTATCTCTGTCTTTCACAGGAAAGAATTATCCAGTATCAGGTGCGTAGATGCATGCCTGTGCACATCCACACGTCTGCAGCTGTTGACAATTTATTTATTTATTTTTTTTATGTTTTATAAAAGTTTTTTTTTAAATAAAGATTAGGGAAATAGTCTTTGAAGGGTTATTTATACCGTAATTGTATATTTTCTGCTACATACAAGGAAGCTGCAGTACATTTGTCCTAAATGTTTGTCACATTTATATTTTAAATGAAAACGAATCACTTTGAATGTCATTATCATGAAGTGATGCAGTAGGCAATAAAATGAAGCTGCTAAACCTGACATGTGCAAAGGCTGCATGATGAATTCTTCTGATTTTTGTGGCTACACGGTTTATGCTCTTTATTCTGTACACAGCTTTTGTTGCAGCATTTCTAAATGCACATTGCATGGGTCAGTAGACTAAGTTTGTAGAAGTACACATTGTGTGTTGATACAATGACAATATTTATGTTTTGTATGACAAATCTACTGTTATTTTTGTAGTAATGTGTGCAATATTAACATTGCAAAGAACTGCTTGGACGTTGATGAGTATTTATCGAATAGGATAGATGTTATTATCCCACACTGGTAGATTCAAGTATAAAAACATCGAGGCATTTAGGTTCACACATAGATACAAAAGTGTTAAAAATATATAAGAGAAAAAATTAAGAATAATATACCTGTACAGTATGTACAGAACTATAACATGAAAATAAATGTGCACTTGTCAGCAATAACATACTTGGATCCAAGAAATGTGCAACTGAGCAAGGATTTTTAGAAAAATGTACAAAATGTGTATTGCATGTAAACGTCAGTCTGTTATCATAATCCAAATTCTTATGACGATAATTTTTTTTTCACAATAACTACAAACAGCATGAATGTTTCCCTACAAGAAATATTACTTTCTTTACCAGAAGTAATCTGCTTAAGCTAAAACAGCAGACACTGCCTGAGTAAAGTCATTCGATACAACCCTATTGTTGAGATAGAAATAATACATTTATTCTTTCCATTTTCTAACACTGTTTGATTACTTCATCATCACAACATTAACCAACATTATTGCATGTTTTCCTAATGTTATGAAACTTTAATTGGAACCAGACAGATGAAGAATGTTTATCAGTGAAATTCAATCTGTCAGAGCAGCATTAAAAAGGTTTCAGCAAACAAGTGTAGAAGTTTTGTTTTTAATTTTTGTAACTAGCATGTGATTTAAATAATTTCTATCCCAGGGTACGCCATGCCCCAAAGACTCTCGCAAGGAAAACGTTAATGACGGCGCAGCATGGACCATCATTAGCACTGACAAAGCAGAGTACACATTTTGCGAAGGCATGGGTCCAGTCCCCACACCGGTCAGCCCCGTCCCTGTGGTGGAAAGTCTGCAGGTAACCACAGATCCGACTTTGTTTCGCATCATTCCAACCCCTAGACTGCAGTCTTTTTTCAGGCTCCTTTAAGATGCGCATTTTTCTCCCCCCTCAGTTGAATGGCGGAGGAGATGTGGCCATGTTGGAAGTGACGGGACAGAACTTCACCCCTAACCTCAGAGTTTGGTTTGGCGATGTGGAGGCAGAAACCATGTACAGGTAAAACGGTCTGCCAGAGCTCAGCTGTGTGCGCGCGCGCGCCTCTTTCTGTGTTGATGCAGACTCCAACTTGTTTGCTTGTTCAGGTGTGGAGAGAGCATCCTCTGTGTAGTTCCAGACATCTCTTCCTTCAGGGAGGGTTGGCGCTGGGTGCTGCAGCCCGTTCAGGTTCCCGTCACGCTGGTCCGCAACGACGGAATCATCTACCCCACAGGCCTCACTTTCACCTACACTCCCGAGCCGGGACCTCGGCCTCACTGCACTGCCACTGGGATCATCCTCCGATCCAACAGCAACGCTTCCTCATCACCAGCATCTTCCTCTTCACCTTCATCTTCAGTTGGCGGCCACGGCGATGGCCACGCTGCCAGCAGCAGTGACTCAGGCGTGTCAGTACTGACGTAGTCGGCTGTGGTTCATGGTTCGTGGGAAAGGACGTGCAGTTTTTGTCTAAAAGGATCTGCAAGCCTGCGCTGAAGTTCTGAAGCTTTATATTTTCAGAGAAACAGTGAAAACATAAGGAATGCTTCTGAGCTGGGAAAGGATGAGTTAAAAAAAAAACAAACTTTTTTACTGACTTTGTGCTTCAGCGCCATCTGGTGGAAAGTTGTGGACATGAGCCCCACTCAGACTTTGATATCCCAGATCCTCACCTATATGAAGGGGGATGTGCCTTCTAATGCTAACACCTGGATTTGATAAGATGTTTTTTTTTATACTTATGTGGGTGTGAAAGGTGTCTTCCTTCTGCTTTTTACCATTAAAATCTTATTTTTAATGAACAACCTTAACTATTCTTAGAAAAGGACAATTTGTAAAGGTAACATGGTTTTTATGCGCCATAAAAACATAATGTTATTCAGATTATATTTTATAAACTTTTTCGGTACATTTGACCATTTTTGTATGATACTGCAAACTTACTTTATTTTGTTATCATATAGGTTGCTATTTGTGATCCCTATTTTTGTCTCGTCTCAAGTTGGTTGTATTTCTTTAACTGCCATACTACAATTTCATTCTCTTCACAGCACTGTTTATTGCATGTTAGCTGTTAATAACAAACATTCTAACAATTTTATCTGCTGGTCAATAATGGGTCAGTGTACACAAAGTAAACCTGATTTGGAAACATGTCTTTGAGGTTCATACTTTTTAAAATCTTCTAAAACTCTATGCATGCAGCTCTGAGCTGACCTTCCTAGCTCTACACATTTGATGCATCAGCCCAATGCAACCAGTCTTACTTTACAGTTTTTCACAGTATTTTTGGTATGTTTTATGTACTGCTTCCAGATTGACATGAACGATGGCTAAATTCAGTATGCCATTAGTTCAGTGTGTTGTGTGATGTGATCTAAAACATAGTGGACTCAGTTGAGAGGTGAAGCGGTGTTTTTAAAAGTAACCCATTAAACGTCTTTTTGAATTTAAGATGCGCATTTGACGTATCGCATTGTCACTCATTTGCATGCGTCGCTGTATCTTTGGCACATGCATAATAGGAAGACTACTTAAGCTTCTGAAGCGCACCTCTTTGAGAATGTTAAATTGTTGTGTAGGGAAAACTATAGACATGGCGATATGTGAATAATGAGGTGCAAAGTGATGTGAAAAAATGTTAGTTTTTTTTTTTTTGTTTACACTTAAATGTTTCAAATTGTTAAATCATACTTTAGCAACACTAATTCCATACTATGACTAGTCACTCAAAATCTTTATTTTTTTAAAGCCACTCAGCTGTGGCCTTGTCGGTCTTGATTTGCGTCACAAAATATATTATAAATCTAAAAACAGATCTAACTGAATTTATGTGGAATTGTGTATTCACTCTGCTCTTCTTAAATACCAATAGTGTCACTCACCACTTGGACATACTCCACAGGCTAGAGGTCATATTTGCCTATTTTTAAACCAGGACCCAGATTGCTGAAAGTAATGTGACACTTGGTTACTGTGTTGTGTTTGTTGTGTAGGCTGCTTGATCCATGCACTTTCAAGTTGTGTGAATGAAGAATTTTATTTGAACTGGGCAAAACACATGGATCTGGGATTTAGATCATATCACGTTACATCTTGGTGTGATTGGAAATCGCAAGTGAGGCATATTGACATCATTAGAACAGCTGTACTAGCACTTGCTAAGCCTCTAAACATAGATTGACGGGCTTGCGAACAGTACACTCTAAAAACTGTTGGGCTATTTCTTTAACCCAAATGCTGAGTTTAAGTTGCTGGAACAGAAGTTTTAAAGAAAGGCTAGATCTAAAACTGTGACCTTGTTTGTTGGGTTAAAGAAGACCGTCATTATTATTTACACAATAATTGTGATCTATATAACCACCTAATCAGACCTCATTGAACCTTTTCCATAGCATATAAGAAGATGGTAAAACTATACTGTTTAATAATGGATTGTGTTTATGTCTGTAGTTCTCACTATTTTTTTCACTTAAGCTAAGATAGTTAATACAAGCTGGTGCTAGCTGGATCCATAGATTACTCTTTAAACAAAGAATTGGTCCTAAAGTAAATAAAGACAGGATATATTGCTCACAGTTGTAGATATTCATTCAGGGTGTATACGTAGTGCGGGTGGCACTTGACGGTTCTTGGATAGAAACTTTTGTTTAGCCTTTCTACCTTTGCTCTAACTGCCCTGTAGCATCTACTGGAGGGGAGCAGGGTGAGAGAGTGGAATGATGCTGCTCTCACCTCGTGCTGCAGGTTCTTTCTGCTCTCTGCTGTACAGCAGAATGTCGGGATGCTGGGAGTGATTCAGGCTCATGGAGTCCATGATGAGGTCTTTTGGACCTGTCCAGGTCCAGATTATTCAGATTATTGCTGTCACACCACTCGGATGGTGTGACAGACCTTCTTTCTGAATCTCTGCAGATGGATAACCCAAATGGGTCATATTTAACCCAGCAGTTTTTAAAGTGTGCAACATGTATATTTAGGCACAGTACATACTATTCCTGGCATGATTGAGCTTTTCTGAAGGGTCTAATTGATACTCATTTTCATGCAGCAGTAAGAGGATAGACAGGGTAAAGAACAAAATAAATAAAAACGTCTCTACTGTAGCTGGCGTGATGACCAGTACCAACCTTTTGCCCCATGTATGTGGGATGGGAATTAGGACATTTACTGAAGGGTTTCCTGTTGCTGGTAGGGGGAGGAGAGAAGCTGACAATTTCCTGGAAGAACATCAGGGCTGGGACAGCAGAGGAGAGCACAGTGCCACTGTTCAATTGGACCCCCTGAGTTATAAAACACTGAAACCCAACACAGCAATCCAAGAGAAGATCTTTGCACTTATAGTTGCAAAACTGCATTCCAACTTATTTCTTATGTCGTTTCACTGTAAGTGACGACCTTCCCTTAATCCTGGATTTTATTTGATGGATTCATTTTTGGAAACACATTTTCTGATTTGTGTTGCACAGGATTTGGACGACCACAACAGAAATATTTCTAGAATCGGCAGAGATTTATTGCCCTTTTTTTTTTTTTTAATATATATACATATTAATTAATTTATTTATTTATTTATTCTTACCTCGTCTATTATTGTTGTGCAAAGTCCGCTCCCGTCTATTTTGGTTAAGTATTATCCAGCTTGGATGATTTCTCAAGTGAGCACAAGTATCACATCTCTATTCTGGCTCTGCACCCGTAATAGACACACGGATCGCTTTCGCAGACTGACACCGCTGCCTGCGGGACGCTCGTCGCTCCTGTGTTATTTCCCCATCTTTTTTCAGAACTTTCTAAACTTTCGACGATAGAAGCGCCTGAAATGCTCGCCATCTCCATTGTGTTTCTCATTTTCCCCGCTGCGCTCCTTGTTGCCGCGCAAAGCGTTGGGGATCTCCAGGGCCTCACCTCTCCAGGAGGCAGCGCCGGCTTCGAGCCGCCAGGTAAGTAGGTGTTATACGTGTAAATTAAAGGGGGAAAAAAAAGAGTTTTGTAGGAGAGTTGGGGAAAGTGGATTCGTTAGCTGAACAACCAAAAGTTCATTGCCAGTATGACAACATGTCATGTCTTGGTTCAGAATCACCTTCCTAAAAAAAAGGGGATTTTGCTTATGGCTGCAAAATGGAATATATTTACAAATCTATTCGTTTTGCTGCTATGCAGTGTTGTACTGGTTCATCCCTAACAAGAACTAGTTTTTGTATTTATCATAATTTTTCTGAATTATATTTTTAAATAATAATTGCATCGTGACATCACTCACACATTTGCATGTGGATCATCTCATTGCCTTGCATCCCTCATATTCTGTCCTGTGTAAACTATGGTTGAATATCGTTACATATTTTCATTGTTTAATGAGCAGAAAAGAAAATGTTCATTGAATTCTGCTCCATTCAGATGTGTAACTTTTAACACTTTCTTATCGATCAGGACATAGCGTTAAAATGTTTCGCCAATAGCTTTTTCCCATTTAGGCAGTTGTCACACACAGTCAAAAACCCACAGTAACACCAATCCATAGCTAAATGCTGAAAGTTGAAATTGTGTTAGACAGAAGCATCATGTCTTTACCTTGATTCTTTTTATTTATATTAATTTATTTTATTTATTTATTCTGGATCCATCAACCATGTAAACAAATCTGTCTTCACAACATGAGTGATATACAGTCACCATGCAGACATCCAGTTCTGCAGGGCTTTGCACACACCACAGAAATGCAATAGCACATCACAGGCGTTCTCACTCTTCAGAAATGCCAGTTTCATCAATGACCAAAGGGTCAGAGTTGTTGCTCTCTATCTCTATCTATACTGTTCGTCCCACAGCTTGAAGAGAAAAAAATATGAAAGCAAAGAAAAGACCCAAAACATTCTCAAAATATAACATAAAAAGTGATGGTAATATAACTTCCACACTTATTGGCAGACAGGGTAGATATTTAGAAAAACAATTATCTAAACTAGCATAGCCTTGCACTAAAAAGGTTTCTTAATTTCTAGCTTGTTTATTTACTGCATTTATTCACTAAAATGAGAAAAATCCCATTTGGTTTGTTTGTTTACTTGTCTTTAGAAACACTTGTTGCCTCACTTTTCACCAAGAATTTTTATACATTTACTCAATCATTTTAAAAATGATTAAAACTTTAAGTTTATTAGAGTGCCTTTGTCACTTATGAGTAGTAATTTTCAACTTACTATTTCTCTAGTATATATATATATTAAAAAAATCATTCAACATTATTCAAAAAGGTAAAGACAAGAGAGCATAATACAAGCAAACAAAAGCTGAAAGAATTTTGATGAGATGTCAAAAATTGGGTGTAAGGGTGCCACAGTGACGCAGGGGTAGAGCGTGGGAGCCAAGTACGGAGAGGCCTTAGTCGTCAACGTGACTCTCACGGGTTTGAGTCCTGGGCCGATGCCCTTTGTCACATGTCTTTCTTTTTTCCTGTCTGACCACTCTCCAATAAAGGCCATCAGAGCTGATAAAGCCATAAAAAAGTAATGTTATTTATGGTATTTTATGGTTCTTTGCCAGGGTTTCAAGTAAATGTGAAGGGCACTGTGAAATTGGGGGGGAAAAAGCAGCTTTTAAGGAATGTATACATCATTTAAATGAGGTAAAGTTCAGTGCTGTCCTGTTCATTTTCAGATGATCTTTCCTCAGTCGCACTAAATGTGCAGATCGTTCAAAACGTTTATCGTGTCTCAGCTTGCATTGGCTTCACACCTTCATTTGATTGGAATTTTTCCTGGTCATATTCCTGTAGATCATTTGTGGATAAGAACAAAACTCTTAATTTTACCATGACATATATTTAAGAGCTTTTTGAAGTTTGCTGGTGCCAGCTGGTCGTGGGCTTTGCTGGAAGACCTTTGACCTCGCTCCTTGAAGTACACAGATTCTTGTGTCAGAGATAAAAATGAGCTCTGACTCAGTAGTCCGAGAGTCCTGCACCAGGAAGCTGTGTCACTTACCCCACGTTTTCCCAGCCTAGACTCAGACATGGAACACACTGTACAATTTAAAGGGTAATTACATCAGGTGATTCAGCCTTAAATACTCCAGAGAGACTGTGCTCAAGTACATTCCGTTTCCATTTTTCCTCATATGTACACATTGGTCTTTTATTCATTGTGCTTGGGTCTTTAAAAGTTTGATATGTTAGTCTTGGTTTTAGTACAGATGTTCTAATGTTTATGACAAAGGCAGCAGCCTACAATAAGCAGCACTGCTTCAGTTACATTAATTATTTATTATTTTTAGAGTGAGAAGTACTCAACAAACCTTTTCCAATCTGGATATAATATTAAAAACATGCAAATTGCTAAGATTTATCTTGGAATAAATTCTAATTCACATATAATTCAACTCACCTGCCTTTAAATTGACTGCCTTTAAATAGATATTAGTATTAAATAGTTGGTATATTCAAAAATTATCTATTTAAAATCTGAACTGAGATTTTACTGCTTTAAGTAAAGCATTTGTTGTTTTGTTAGAAAACAAAAGTCCATGTAAAAACAGAAGTTACAGCAGGGCAAAGCAATAAAATAAAAACAAGAGCAGTGATGACCTCAGTGTCAGTAGTCAAATGATGAAATCCAAAGAAAGTAGTGAGGATGAACAAAATACAACTAATATAATTGAGCTTCATATACACCATGGTGAAACATGATGTCAACATCATCATGCTACTCTTCAGTGGGGTCAGGAAACCTAGTCAGAGTTGGTGAGAAGATGGATAGAAGTAAAAACAAGTAAATTCTGAAAGGAGACCTGCTGGAAGTTGTGAAATACTGGAGTCTATAAATGGCCCAATCAAAGCACAGACCTTCAAATCTGGCAAAATTTTTAAATTGCAAATCATAGATATTTTCCAATCAATCTGACAGAGCTAAAGAAGAATGTGGGGAAAAAAATGTCACTACCTATCATAAAAATCTCAATAAAATAGATGCTATTGTTGTAAACATTATATGATGTTACAAGCATAATGCAATATCTGTAACATTCTATGTTTGTTTTGGCTAAAGTTAGGATGGATATAAAGTGTCTAATTTGGTCTTTATTTTCCCAGCCAAATAAAAGACGATGAGCAAACTAACCTGAAACTGTCATAAAGACGTTCTTAGACATTCGCTGTTTGGAGAGACCGCTCAGTAACAAAACTTAATCAATGACTAATTCAACTGTCTTTCTTTCTTTAGACCCATGTATGACTATATATCCACCATGTCTGAGTGAATCTGATCGCTTCAGCCTGGAGGCCCTGCGGAGCATCCACCAGATGATGGATGATGACCAAGACGGTGGGATTGAGGTGGAGGAGAGCATGGAGGTACAAACGGTGGTTTTTACAGCATATTTCATCCTCGTACATGGTTGCTGGGAAGCTCCTTTTACACAAGTCCTTGCATGCAAGAGACGAGTAGAGCGAAGAAGTGCAACAACAGGTGTGCTGGCTGGAGGAGTCAAGTGCTCCTTCAAGGATAGCAACAGTAAATTCTGCCTTTGGCTCAGTGACAAAATCAGTTAGCACCAACAGAATACTGCAACTACACTGACTTTACTGGCGTGCCTTAAAGAGGATATTTGTAGAAGTCATACTCTTCAAAGGTAAACTCATGTTGAAGACACCAAGTCAAAAACGGTTCTGCTATGTCGTCTCTCATTGAAAGATGTGTTGTAAATTTGTTTTGTGCTATTTTCAACCAGATGTTTCACTTGTTTCCAAACAGGTGTGTTTCCAGTGTATTACTGCATAATGTTTCTAAACAGTTTTCACTGGTAAAGCAAATGCTTTTAACATGAACACTGCATTCCACCTGTGCATTTGCCTCTTGCACTGTAGTAAATGTTTTGAACATCCAGTAAATGGCTCATAAAATATCTGTGAGTCTTTTGCTTTGGTGGTAAAGTCTGGACTTTTAAAATGCTGTTTCCCTGCATAGAGTAGTTTGTGGATACAGTATCCTAGGGCTCAGGTTGCGGTTGGTATGGGAACATCAGTTGACAGGTCCGGGCCAATTGAAGTCCCAAAATTCCAATAGCTGTCATAGAATGGATTTATGGGCAGGAACACATTCCAGGAAACCCCCAACACACTTTTTGCAACACACAGATGTTGGACAAAATAAATAAATGCATTTCAAAACACTCTCTTATAATTTTTATGCTGCAACCTGAAAACATGCGCTGTGTGATTAGGTAGCATTTTTTTTTATTTTAAGTAAATGAGAAAATTCTCAATGTGTTATGGATCCCTTTGCTTTTGTTTATCTTCAAACATTTCTCTTTTTGCCACGTTTTTCATTCTGCTGCAGTTCATTATTGAAGACATGAAGCAGCAGCAGACTCACAAACACAGCAATCTGCACAGAGAAGACCAGCACATCACAGTGGAGGAGCTCTGGAGGGGATGGAAGTCATCTGAAGGTGTGGCCGTGCACAAGCGACAAAGCATTAGCATGCATTCATAAGGCTCAAACATCCCCTTTAACTTTTAGCATTAATTTGGCAGTGCACAACTGGACACTAGACGATGTTCTACGCTGGCTGAAAGACTTTGTCGAGCTGCCGCAGTATGAGAGGAATTTTAAGGACTTCAGGGTCAATGGAAACACCCTACCCAGGTGAGAAGAACAAAGAATTGCTTCACGATAAAAGTACTAGCTGATGTTACTGTGTTAACAATGAAATTCTCAGTGGCACAAACAGTAAAATATATAATCATAGACATTTATAAAAGAGTAAAAAGGTACATGTAACAGAGTTCTAATGCCGCACATATCCCTCATTCTGGCATCATGCTGTGTGGAAGCATTTCTGCTGCAGAGATGGTTAGAATGAATGGCAAGAGTTCAGCCTTCCAACAAAACAACAAATCTAACACACAGCAATGGAATGAATACTGTAGATAAATGGATATTCCTGTGTTAGGATGGTCCAGTCAAAGTCCTATTCACCTAAACCGAAATTCTATTCAGTCTGTGGTTTGTCTAAGAAATAACTTAGTTTATCATCACAAAGTAACAATTCTATATGGCAGTCTATGAAGTAAGAAAATATTAGAAAACCTTTGCTTATGATGATTAATCCACATTGTTTTGTGTCGTAAAATGTACATGTTGGTGGAATAATCATCTTGAATGCACCAAAACACTGAGACTTCTCAGTGTTTTTCATCCAAGTGTTTAGAAGTTGACAATTTTTATAAAGCTAAGGATAAATTTTCTCAGACATTTGAGACCACAAACTCTCTACAACTTCAACAACCAAGCACAATGCAAGAACATTGTGCTTGCATTGTACGTATTTGTTTTTTGTAATACGTAGCAGAACTGAATCTGACCTGATTTATGTTTGTAGGATTGCAGCAAATGAGCCATCCTTCCTGAGTTCCCAGTTGAAAGTGCTGGACCAGAGAGACAAACAGAAGCTCAACATCAAAGCTCTGGATGTGGTGTTGTTTGGACCACCTACACGTGAGAACTGTTCCTCACTTTCCTCTTTCTTCATATGTAGTTTTAGCCTTTCTCTGTCAGCACCATCACTTAATGTGTTTGGATTTTTCTAAAGATAACGCTACCATCCCTACAAATGGACAGTTAATTTTGCCTTTCACAACCTATTATTGTGCCTTTCCATTCTATAACAGGCCCCCCTCATAACTACATGAAGGACCTGCTGCTCATTGTGTCTGTGGTGATGGGAGTCGGAGGCTGCTGGTTTGCCCAGGCCCAAAACAAAGTCAGCAAGGTTCACGTCGCCAAAATGATGAAAGACTTAGAAAGTCTGCAGAGGGCAGAACAGAGCCTCATGGACCTACAGGAACAGTAAATATTTTAGTGTTTTTTTTTTGTTTTGTTTTTTTCTGGGTGTATAATCATTCATACACAGTCAAGTAACTTTTTCTTTTGTCAGTCAAGCTAAGAACCTTTTGCTTTGCCCAGGCTGGAGCGGGCTCAGGAAGAAAAACGAAACGTGGCCGTGGAAAAACAATGCCTGGAGGAGAAGATGAGAGATGAGATTATTGGAGCTCAGGAGGAAGCTCACCGTCTGCACGAGCTGAGACAGGGAGCCGTCAGCGAGCTCAGCCGCCTGCGGTACGCAGAGGAAGAACTGGAACAGGTAGGTACATTACAACAGGAGGGAGAGGGGTCATCAGCGCTCTTTCAGAGATTGATATCATATAATCTAATGGAAAAAGTACTTTAAA
This sequence comes from Poecilia mexicana, assembly GCF_051168715.1. Taxonomy (NCBI): domain Eukaryota; kingdom Metazoa; phylum Chordata; class Actinopteri; order Cyprinodontiformes; family Poeciliidae; genus Poecilia; species Poecilia mexicana. The sequence goes on along the minus strand of NW_028263370.1, from coordinate 13,037,201 downwards.
ATAAGGTGTGGTTATAAGTCATAAAGTCAATGACTGCTGATCTAAAACCTCAGGCACACCTGTATACACCATTTCAATAATCACCAAGGTTGTCAGTCAACAGCAGGTTCAATTAAGGTGAATGTGCTAACAAGTATGTGATAATAATAATCAGCAAATGAGCTATTATGTGGTAATTTAACAGGAAGCTTTAAATGACCCCAAACGGTAACACTTTATTTGAAGGAGGGTGAATAAGACTGTCATGACACTGTCATAAACATGACATAACACCTGTCATGAACATGAATAAGCCTTCATGAATATTTATGACTGTTGTCATAAAGCGTCATTCGGTAAATTATGACACTTTTAATACAAAGTTGACATTATTCAAAATGTCTTTGTTATGACAACTTGACATTAACCAAGAAATCATTACTGATATAAATTTGTTATAAAAGTATTACTGATTGCACTTTAAAAACTAGGTAACTTTTTGTTATTAAAGGTAAAGTTTAAACAGTAAGGATTTCTTAGTTAATGTCAAGTTTTCATAACAAAGACATTTTGAATAATGTCAACTTTGTATTAAAAGTGTCATAATTTACCGAATGACGCTTCATGACAACCATCATAAATATTTATGAAGGCTTATTCATGTTCATGACAGGTTTTTATGACTGTGTCATGTCAGTCTTATTTCACCCCCTTCAAATAAAGTGTTACCCCACAAACTTGTCTGATTTTGCTATAGCTGCAACGCTAGTTAACTACGGTACTCAAGAATCTCATCAGCCAAATAGCTGAAATAATTTACATCTGCTTGTAGGTTCTCATTTGTTCATTTGTTGCTAGCTGTATTTGTTTTTTATTTTTCCCCTCAAACTGCGTCCAGTGCTAAACCAGAGCGAGGTCTTATTTAGCAGGAGTACATTTTGTTTTCACCACCAGCACACTGAATCTACCACTAAAAAAACCTTGTGCTATCCTTGTTCCAACTTTTTGCCTGGTCATATAAACATGTTTTCGTCACTTGTGGTTTCCCATGATAACCAACAACACCGATTAAAATGTTCTCAGTTTGAAACTTTGCCTAAATCAGAACAAGAACAATAAAAACAGCTGCTACGTAAACAGTAAGTTTGATTAGTACTGAAAAACAACAGTCTTACTGTCTCCCATTTTCCACAGTTTTATTTTAATATCCCTTTATTGCTGCACACTGCTGTTTTCACACAGGACATTTCCAGCTGAATTGATAAACATCATGTTCATAAACTGGTGTTTAGAAATAGATGTTGAAATGGAGAGGTTAGCAATGTAAAGATTGAGCACAAGCATCAGCTGTTGTAAAAATAGCATTTAAGGTCATTTATTTACAGGCATTGCCAGACAAATACTGGACTCAGTTTAAAAGAAATGTATCACTGAGTTTTTGCATATTTGCAGACATAATTAAAAAAAAAAAAAAAAAACGGTTCAGATATTTACTGGAATATTTTATTTGGTGCAATGAGGTGTTTTGCTGTCTGTTTATAACCTAAAAAATTCTTTACTCTGTCTTTTAAGTACCATTGGAGAACTACCTGTAGCACCAACCCATGTTCAGCAGTGGAACTGCTTCGGTGGAAAAACTCTTTATGAGCTGCAACATGTTTTGGTGCTATAACTCCCTCAAGCTTAAAATGCTACCGGCTTCTATTACTTTCAATCGGTTAAAAATAACACGGCTTGGCAGGCGTTGAGCTAACGTCTTCTTTTGGTGGTGTGAATATCTGTGCAGCGAGGTCGGGGGGTGGAAAATCTATTTTTTTTGGTCATTCTCTTTTTTGTTGTTCAACACATGCATGTGACAACCATGTCATGGATTATAGTAATAACAGCCGTTCATTTAGTTTAAGTGCAAAGTTCGATAGCAGTGTCTTGTCGTCCAACAACTAATAACTTCTTAATTTTTATCTCTCTGAAAAGGAAACTTAAATAATTATACGCAAAAGCAAGCACTAATGTGTAAACAGATACATTATTGAAGAAATAACTTGTAAGATACCATTGTAGTGTGTTTAACTGGTTTCTTTTAAAGGAAAGGATTTGTGACTCAAATCTGATTTCTAACACTTCTTCAGGTCCGTGGAGCGCTGAAGCAGGCGGAGAAGGAGATGATAGCCAGCTGGACGGTCTCAGGTGCCCTTCAGCAGTGGCTCCAGCTCACACACGAGGTGGAGGTTCAGTACTACAACGTCAAAAAGCACAGCGCAGAACTGCAACTTGCCGCAGCCAAGGAGGAGGTAATGAATTTAAAAAATGCATGCATGTGAAAACAATAAAATACTTAAGAACTAATACTTTGGTAAGGTGAATAAGTGATTAAACGGAACACATTCATGAATTGTTGCAAATTCTACCTGCACTGTCTGTCACATCTCTCTTTAATCTTTTCTGCAGGCAGAGAGGATCAAGAAGAAGAGAAGTTCTGTTCTGGGAACGCTTCACATGGCCCACAGCTCCTCCCTAGACCAAGTCGATCATAAGATTATGGAAGCAAAGTGAGGCACAGAGTCACACAGGCAGCCTTGGTTTTTCGTCTGTCTAAAAACAATGTCAGTTTTGATCACCGAATACTTTACGTACCCCACAGGCATGCGTTGTCCGAAGTAACAGCTTGTCTGCGAGAACGTCTACACCGCTGGCAGCAGATTGAATTCCTCTGTGGTTTTCCCATTATGAGGAATCCTGGACTAGCTAACCTCTCCGCTCAACTCTACTCAGACACGACCGCCTTGGGGTTCCCCCGAGTATCCCAGTCGTCCTGTTCATATCACAGTTCTGTTCACGGCTCAGTAGAAGATCTATTAGATGAACAAGCTGCACCTATTATACCACAGATGCCTGGTGAGTTACAACACTGAAATAAGTTAAAAAAAAAAAAAACAAGCAAAAAAAATATTATTAATTCCTTAAACAATTGGATAAAGTACATTGAAATCTTTTAATTTGCGATCTCACCTCCTAGTCCTAAAAAAGGTTTTCATTGGCCTGTTTATTAGGTACTGTTAACACCACCATCCAGCAACAGAATCCAATTAGGATCTAGATGCTGAAATTCAAACACAGAATCAGAAAGGGAAGAAAGTGGATTTAAGTGACTTTAAATGTGACGTGGTGTCATTATATTTTAAACTAGATAAAGATATGTGTGTTTTGCTACTTTAGTGGGCATAAAAGAAGATACAATAGCTAACTGTTGCCTGTTATATGGAAGAAGGTCATATTTGGTCCCTTTCCCGCAGTTCCAATTCCGCCTCTTAAGCGCTCGCCTCGTCTTCGGGGATCCACCATCTCAAGGGCACGTCGTCCTGGAGTCCTCCCTCAGCCACAACCTGCCACCGTCTCCCAAGACCCCGACCTTCTGATCCCCATTAGAGCTCCTTACTCTTGCTATGACGAAGGAGAAGAACTCCTCCGAAAATCTCTTAAAAAACAGTAAGTTCCCATTCCCCACAAGTTTACGTACATTTTTAGAGAACACAGTTACAATTTACAATTTTCCTTGTAAATTTTATTAAGACATCTTCTCTCCATCCTTGTCTGTTTTCACCTTTTGTTTTGTTCCCCTTTAATAGAGATTCCCAAGAGAAATTCTTAGACTCTGAGTTCATAATGTCACCTACCCTCAGCAAAATGTTTCCTAGTCCTATCCTGGACACGTCATCCAGAAGGTTGTATCACAATGAGGCTGAGCTCCTTGCAGACAGTCCAATTACAAAGCCTTTAAGTGGACAAGTAGAATTTCCTACTTGTGATCCTCCAGTTCACAACGTGTCTGAGGAAGAGCATGAAACTCCTGTCGATTTAGGTGTTTCTTGCAAGAAAATGGTAAATGGCAAAATCGTGGATCCTGCTTTGCAAACCATTTCTTTTAAGATTTCTAATCAAGAATCTTGTGGAAATGCTGCACCAAAGAAGATATCTAGACGTAGAAGTGAAGTTTCTACGGATGATGCATTAAGAAAGGGAGTTTCTCATGATTTAGATATGGAGGTCTCACCCATAAAAACAGAGAAACATACCACTGAGGATTTAATGGACGTCCCCTCAAGGAATCTTTACAAAGACAGATACGATGTAGAGCCACTGGAGATGAAAAAGATTTTTCGACCGGAACTGGAATCAAGGGATATTATGGAGTCTTCAATAAATGTGGCCTCAAGAAAGAAAGGGAGAGATGATGCTGAACATTTGATTGAATCGAGAAGAGTTACGAGGAATTCAGTGGGAATGTCCCAAGACGCAGCTTTTAGGAAGCTTCCGCTGAATATGGGAGACTTTCAGCTCGAATCTTCTCTGATGGCCGTACCAAAGGATAAAATAGATGAGACTGCTGTAATACCACAAAGAAAGATATCTAGGGAAGAGTTGGAATATTGTTCAGATCCTGCCTCTGTCAAGATGCCCCACAGAGAACCAATGGATGCTTTTAGGGATGCTCCAATCTTTAAAGATACACCAGAGATTGGACTGGAGTCAGCACAAAGCAGACGGATACTGAGAAATGAAGCTGAGATCTCTGCTGGTTCCCTTAGAAGGAGAATACCTGGGCTTTCAAGAAGCAGCACCAGTTCAACAGATAGTTTCTCTGAGAATATCTCGTGGGATAGAGTGAATGCTTCAGTTGACATGTCTAAGCATCTGACACTGAGGGACGACCTTGGAGGATTTGAATCGAGTTCTTTGCCATGTCGTGTTGGACAGCCAGATCTTATGCTAACATCACAAGTGCCATGGCAGTCGTCCTCAGACCTCTGTACTGCTGGGCCTCTGAGCCAACTCGTGTATGATGGAATCCTTGAAAAATCATGCAGCTCTATGTCCTCGGTGCATACGCCTCTGTCAGCCTCTACACCAAACCTTCCTCAGAGCAGACTGCTGGCTGAGCTGAAGTCACCACTGCCACCTCCACAGGCCGTTTGCCCAACAATTGCATCACCCTCTGAGAGTGGAGACGAGAAGAACAAAGAGAAGGACAAAAGTAAGAAAACTTTAAAGCTCAAAAACCTTTTTAAAAAGAAAAATGAGTCTACTCCAGAAAAGTCTCACAGCGGTCTTCAGAAGCTCTGACAGCTCACAAGTGTTTCCCCACTTCTGAGTTTTATTGATTCAGAAATTCTAGCTTCAGGACATGTTTTGAGTTGGCTGACTGGCCAAGTGAGGTTACATAATCCAGGAAAAAAAAGGATTTAGTGTCTGCTGGTGCTTAGTGACATTGGATGAACAATGATTGGCTCGGCTCAGGGACTACATAATGAGCTGCCGAGGAGCAAACCAATGAATTTTATGTGAAGCATCGGTACTGACCTCAAATCCAACAAAGTGTTTAAAGCACAACCTCTGATGGAGATCAGGGTCGATAGGAAGCCAGGAATCCTGGCTGGTGATCTGTATATAATGCTCTGAATGTCATTAAAACCACAAAACTGTTAATAAGAAATCATCTGGTTCTGTGTTGATTAGAAAACCTAAGACTTGGTCTGAGCCTATAAACTGTACAGTGAAGGCATGTTCCTGTATCAACACCGAGGAAATTGAAAGAACACAGCTTCACCCTGATGTGAAAAAGTTCTTTACGTGATAATGTCAGTGCTCAGGAATTTACTGTTTATGAGGATGTGTTGTTTTTATATGCACATGATGAAACAGGAAACTGTTTCAGAAAACATCTAAACAGAAAATTAAGGCAACACAACTGTGTGTCTGTTTTTATGTTGATTATAAACAGAGTATTTAAGACTATAATTTTCTGCGTGAGTTATTTTATATTTGAAGCCAATTTTACTTGCTTAAGAAGTAGAGATGTGTCGATCAGGTTTTTTCCTGCCGATTCTGTTTCTGATCACCCATGAGGGCCGATCACGGCCGATCACCGATACTGATCACATAATTATTATTTTATAAATCATAAGCACTACTGATTACATTATGTGGAAAAAGGAACCATGAATTCACCTTAATTTAGACAAAAACTAAATTAAGGTTTCCAAGAAAACAACAACAACAAAAAAAAAAACAGGCATTGTGCAAATTGTATTGCTATCGGCAATACTATCTTTAACAGACTGAAAACATATGAAGGCTCTGAAGAGGCTAAATAATGCAAAGAGTCAAAATAAAACCTCTCAACATTGCCAAAAAATTCAAGTATAAAACTTAACATTCAAAGGCAAATACAGGATCCATTACAATAAACAATCCAGAGTTACTGAATGAAAACTTCCTGATAGCATGGCGGCTAGCTGATTACTGCTAGCTCTGAGTGGCTGTTTCTGACGGAGCGGAGTAATTATGCAGTACAGGGAGGAGATCGATTATTTTCTCAGAGATTATCTGTCTCATGTTAGGACAGCCAAGGTTTTAATACGTATGTAAAATTTATCGTTTTAAGTTAGATGCTGCAGCTTTAAGCAGAGGTTCGGTGTGAGAGTCACTACCAGGTGGAGCAGAAGCGAAGCTCCGTCTGTCAAATATTACTACCTGTAGCAGAACCAGCGTCTTACATCGCAGCTCGAAGACTTAAATAATTTTGCGGGTTATTTGTTTAGCTTTCTGACCGTCATGCTAATCCGGGTGAGTGTTTGTAGCTGTGGGCTGCTTTACCTGCTGTCTGATCCTCCGTATGTCTTTTTTTACTGCAGTGAGCCTCGATGTAGCCAAACTCCGTCAAGTATGGCATTGTTTTTATGCCGTATTAGATTCGTCTTGTTGATGCATTTCTATTATAGTTCCACGTCGCGTAGGATTGGTTGCTGCACAGGCAGGCTGCGAAATGAGATGCAGGTGATCAGTTCTTGTGATCGGCAACAAGAGACCGTGATCGGCGATCACCGATCATACACTTTTTCACGGAAATCGGCCGATTATGATCGGTGGCCGATCGATCGGCACACCTCTATTAAGAAGTCTTACAGGCACGTGGTTAACCAAAGTGACTTAGATGTGTGATTTTATTTTAATGCTTTGCCTAAGGCTAATGGACTAAATAATGTTGATAATATTGCTGTTTCTCTGTATAACAGAGTAAATGCTTGAATTTTTAATTAACTTTAAATTAAGATATTTATTGAATTTAATATTTAGGGGGGTTTCCTGTTGTTGTTTTGGTTCTGTTATCTTCCAAGTCTATATGGAAGTTAGGATTTTTAGGAAAAATTTAGGACATTATATCCGCCTTTTCTTTGTCTTACCCTCAGGTTCTAAGTTGGAAACATCAACTAACTTCTCACCTGCCTCAAAAAAAAAAAAAAAAAAAAAAGAATAAATAAAATAAAATATGACCACTTCATAAAAAGAAATTAAGCTGCTTTTTTGTTATTCTGATTGTCATGTTAACAGAACACAATTAGCAAATTTAACTGGTTTTCTGACTGAACAAGTTCATTTCTGGGATGAGAATCACTTTTAACTGCTGATATAATCTTAAGCTAGAAATCTCACAGCTCTGTGTAAGCAATAACTGACAACTATGTCAAATCCTAGGCATACAAACCAAGCCTTTAGTGCAAATGTTCACATATTGCAAATCTCTTGTTGATATGTTGTGTGGCACCTGTCGTTTCCACTAGAGGGCAGTGATGTTTCAAATAAAATATAACCCAGGAAATGAATGAGTACTGTTTTATTTTATGTTAGTCATCCATGTAATTACAACTGGAAAAACAAATGTAATTGAATTTATGCACAAAAAGTAACAATGCATCCCAATTAATATCAGCTTTACTATTTGTTTTTACTTTGAACAAAGTCTTAACTAAATGAATCTAAAAGGAAATATGTTACTGTTATGAATCTACTGACCTAATGTTTCTACAAAGCTTCTTATGCATGTACTTTCATCTTTTAATCACAATTACCTGCAAGTTAAATTAACCTGTTCAACAACTTAGCAAGCACAACATGCAGTTTCAGTCTAAAAACTTAGGACAGTAAAAAATATCAAGATCTAGGATGTGGCTTGAACCAGGACTTTACATTAATTTCCTATTTCTGTGGCTTCGGAACTGACCAGTTCCTACTGCAGCAAATCATGCCTAAAACTTACGCTGCTGTGCTTCACACATAGTAAAATGTTCTTTTACTGATGTGCTTTATTTTCCAAATGAGTCCTTAGTTTTGACTTTGAAATATCAAAGTTTTAGATTCATATGTCAAAATGCATTATTCCAGAAGTCCTGGTCTTTGGCTCTTTTCAGTCAACTTTATGAACACCTCAGACATCGGTTTGGATCTGACTTTCACTTCAACAGTCAGGAGCAAACCAAAATATGTGCCTGTGTTTTAAAAGCGCCTTTAAAATGCTAAGTATCAGTGCTCTCTTCATGTGCTGCTGATGTGATATGCCTCTGGGACTTTAGCAGCTTTTTCCTCTCCAGATATTGCATTTTTAATAAAGATTTAACAGAAAACATTAAAAGTCCTCTTTTTTCTGCTTTATCTATATTACTTGAATTTCTTAGTATTGTTAAATTGATATTACATATCCATATTCTGAAATATGTTATAAACACACACAAGCCGTCGTATGGAGTCCTAATTTTTTCACATGGATTTGTCTTCCCAATTTACCTAATTGTGGAGCCTGGGAAGTCGGCCTTATTTTTTTGTGTTTTCTTTTATCTGGAATTCTTGGTTGCAATTTTTTGATTGATTTCTCTGATTATTTGAAAACTATAATTTGCAATCTGTTGTTTTATTTCATCAATGTTCTCTAGAAATGACAGATTAAACAATTCTTTTGCGTTATTGTTTTATACTGTGTGATTTATTTACCCTTCTGAGAGACTTAAGGGTGATCAAAGTTATGAAAAGCTAGACAGCTTATTCTGTTTTAAGTGTGTTTTTTTATGTACTGTTGTAAAAAAGATTCTGAATATTTAAAAAAAAATGTGGATACTATTTCAAGTTCACTTGCTTTACATATCAGACTGAAGGAGTAGTTAAATTTATGATGTTCACAGTTTCAATTTTCAGGAAGATTGACTTAAATTTAGCACCTGTTTGAAATGCATTCAGATTAAACACATTTATTACTTGCATTAAAACCATGAAGCGGCATTATGTATTTTAAATATTAAATTTTTAGTATAACAAAATATTCAAATAGATGCATAACAATTAGAAAAATAATACAAATACATTTAAATCAGGTAAATAGTCAATAGTCTCAGTTCTGATTTAAATTACTGTGATCCCTACATATATCCAGGTGTTTTACTCGCCGTGTGTGTATTTCACCACACATTTTGCCATACTGTGAAATCTCAGTCAAAGGTTTTGTATGTTTAAAAAACTGTCAGATTGCAATGTGGCAGCTTAGTTAAATATTACATTCTCAAACATTGTAGGATCATTACATACAGAGGGAATAATGTTCCATTTGTGCTGCAAAGTCAGAATTTCTGAGTTCTAAGTAGAAAAAGGATAAAAAAAAAAATCAAGTTAATTTTGTTGGCTTGGACCACATGGGCCTGTTTTTGACTCGTGCATCACTGAGCTTTGGTAACCCATCAATCCGTTGCCAGTGTTTCATCTGTGGACCGCTTTTTCCACTGTTGACCAAGAACACCCTTCATGAGCCGGGGTACTGAGAATTTTGTGGCTATAGCATGGCAAACCATACTGGCCCTCCGCCTTCAATGTCCTCTAAGCTGCAACATTAATGAGTTTATGTTTCTCTATGTGGGTTTCCTGTGAGCCTGATCACATAAGTTACGACATGCTCACTTCCGTGTCAGTTTGTGTTGTGTTGCAATGGTCCGGAAAAGATTTCATAACACATAAAACTCTTTGTTCTTCTCTCCAGGCACATTTCTTGCAGGTGTGGTTTCACTACTTGGTGAACTGATTGAATTTGGTCCTTGTTTCTTCTCAGTTAAAGTGACAAAGCAATTTAAAATGGCCAACACTCCAAGCTCGTGTTTTGTTTCTGAACGGAGCTTGTTCTGCCCATGCAGTGCCTGGCAACACATTTTAGAAAGACAGATTCATATTATAGCAAATGTTTAGTTAGCCAACTCTTGTTAAATGTTTAACTCTGTAATATACAGTTCCTTGCTGAAGTATTCATACCCTTTGGCCTTTTTTGTACTTTTCCACATTGCTTCAATTAAATTTATTGAGACTTTATGTGATGGACCAACAAAGAGTAATGGTGGCAGGCAAATGATTCACAGTTAAAAATCCAAAAGGTGCTGTATGTGTAGTTATTCACATACACATACCTCAACTTCTGTGAGGCAGAAGTTGAGCTGAGGTCAGCAGCTCCAAGGAGGAGCTTTGTGGAAACAGGCGGAGCTTCATGGGAGCAAACCACTGAATAACTGCCACTGGAGATTCAAGGATTTCTCACACATGTATGAACGTTTTTGATGAGGGAATAATATTTCAACATAACTTAAAGCTAAAGCATTTATTAAACATAATACCCCTCGTTCAACATTTTAGCAATGTCAGAGGCTAATCACCTCACTGAGCTGTTGCAGTAAGTCGTGCAAAAAGAGGCATAGAAATTAACATGCTTTTTTATGGATCTTATGTAATATTCATATTTTCAGAGACTACATTTTAGGCTCTTATCATCTCTCAATCATAATAATCAAAATTTCCCAAAATAAAGGCTTTAAATATATAGGGCTACATGTTATGAATCTACATAATACATACATTTTCGTTCTTTTAAATTAATAAACAAATTCTTGAACTTTCTCACAATATAAAAGTTTCTGAGTTGCACCTGAGCGGTAAATGATCTTGCGCGTGCTGTGTGCAGAAGACTGCAGCTCAGTGGTGCCATGCTGTAAAGGTTAACTTTGAAGTTGGCTCCTTGTTATCTTGTGACATCTCTGAAATTTCACTGTGTGGGCAGTAATGGGTGAGCTGAAGATAAAATCTAAAGTGCCCTTGTTTATGGAAAGAGAGGGGTGGGAGATGCAAGATTAAAGGAAACCAGAGCGCTCCTGTGACAAGAAATTGGCAAAGTTTTCATTGCATCACGTTTTGCAACTATGTTCTGGCTATAGAGGCAATTTCCAACTTTAGCGCACGTGTTATGTGCACCAGCTGGCATTCATCATCAAGTATTGGCATTCATAACATCTTTATGCCTCATCACACATTACATTTCTTGAAATACTCACTGTCATCCAGAAATGCTGTCTGATTGGCTGCTGTGCAGTTAAACTGCATTTTTGGGTCACACTAGGTACTAGATCAAATTGTTTATATATCCATAAACCACAAGCTCTGTCTAAGCATCATATGTCCTCACATCCTCAATAAAAAGGATTGCTTCTCTTATTTGAGTAAAATTTCTGCATACTTTAGCCACTATTAGTTCTTCACTGAATGAAGAACTGATATATTTTAATATAGTGTATTTCCAGTGTATTTTCTATTAAAAGCACAAACTTCTTGTTTTATTCTAATGTTTTTTTTCTTATTTTCTGTACCTGTTTTGCCATTCAGAGAGGGAATATACAATAAACACCATATATTGTGCCACTGAAAGTTATTATGCCTGTTCTAATATGCATACACTGCCTAATATAAGCATTAGTTTAATGTGTTTTATAGTGAAAGAAGGATTTGTGTGTTTTGCTTAATTTTAAAATTTTGTAATTATGTCAATTATGTGTCCTTTATTTCAATGCCAGAATGTTCAAATAACTATACTTTTTTTTTTTTTGCCATTTTAGAGACATTGTTCCAACTATTAAATCAGATGTTAAGGTTAACTATGCAGCACTTAAATAGCCTTTCTACAGAAAGGCTATTTAAACTCTTTCTTCAGTAACATCTTAGATTGATACTTTTTACTTGAGTAAAAATGTGCTAAAGTAATACTGCTGTTACCCGAGTGTAATTTGTGGGAATTCTACCCAACTATTCCAATGCTTCTGGCTGAATGAAAATATACAATGTTTGATGTTGGACCTTGTGAAGAAAGATATCTTTTTCATATTTTGATTTTTAGTATTTTTAATGAGCTCCAGGCAGATTGATACAAAAGTTACTCTGGGACACAACAACCATTGTACTTATAAAACTAGGGAGGTCCTGAAACGGTAACAGTTTTGCTTGAGTTTGGTGTCTGGGCTGTGATGTCATCATTATATGGCCGCTCAGCATGTCATGGAGTGATGAACTCACCTCTACCCTCCTGCGCATGACTACCGCATGTCAGGACGTGAGTAGAGGATCTCTGACCTCAGAACCCAAAGGAGGGTGGTGAGGAGGCAGAGGGTCTGAAGAGAACTAGATAGAATCGGGTTGGCAGTACCAAGCAGGAAGCAATGCGTGAAATGCAAAGTGAAGCAGGATGCTTTGCAGCTTAAAAAGACTGCCCAAAGTTCATGCTTGATGTATCCTGCAGCGTACTAAATATCACCCGTAAATCAGAAGCACTGCTTGAGCTGACTGTCAGAATTAGTTCACACATGTTTTCATTAATTGAGAATCACATGGATCATTGAATTATTTTATTACATTTACTCCCTAAAGTAATGTTAACTTATTAGTAATCAATTAGGTAGATTTAAATTACTAGGCAAAGAAACAGTACATAAACAAACATAAATTCCAATTAACCAAAGAAAAATTCTTTGTGAGGTTGAACATTAATATTCAGATTATACTGATTAAAGATTTAACTTTATCAAGTTTTCACACGTAATTTGGATTTTAAATATTTTTCTTAACTTTATGGAGACTTTAGGAAGAAATCAAGAATTCAAGCAAGAAAGGTCTTTTGGTTCGTCCCTTTTCGATGCTAGAAAACACTCTCAACCATATTACAGGCCCCTTAAAAGCTTTAACAGTAAAAACAAACCATTACGTTTTATGATTGCATATCAGAAAATGTAACATAACATATGATAAAAGGCTACGTTTTATGGCTATCCAAACAAGTTCACTCTGAATGCAGACTGCAAGATACTGAAAGAAGTCTCCGGAAACTGTAAGCTGTCAACAAATAATCTATAGCAGGCTCTTGCTACTGTGGATAGAAAAACAAAGAGATGCTCAGACGTAGCCTTCTTTAGAAATTCTCAAGCATAAAAGACAGACCAAGTTTTCTACAGGTTAGTACAAAGTGTATATAGGACACATAAGACATAAACTAAATGCTAAAAACAGAAAAACACACACACACACACACACACCAAGAGTATGGAGCAAGAGGTGTCATGATTTGGAAATGCTTTAACTAATCATTAATTTTATGTGGCTTGAAGAAAATGAAAGAGCACCTGTGTAATAAAAAAAAAAAGCTGAAACAGAACCAAACCCTATGACATTACAATGACCCAAAAATATGAGTAAAATCATGTCAGACTAGTGGAAAATTAAACCTTGAAAGGTCCTGACATGAGTTGAGCTTGTGATGTTGATCTTATTGCGACACTGTGAGTTGAACTGAAACCTCACATGGTTGTAGATGTAAGGAACTTTTCAAACATCAAAGCTGTAAATGAGGATTGGGGAAAACTTCTTTTTAGACTGTTAGATTGTTCCGGGAAGTTTCTAACTGAAGTTATTTCAGGGAAAATGTGTAACTACAGCTAGAGAGGGTTCCCTAACTTGTTTGACAGCTAGAAAACTTTTTTTTTTTTTTTTTTTTTGCTATCATAAAACATAGTGTCCTTTTAGTGTTGAAGTGCAATTAAATAATTTTCTTTCACAGAAACAAAAAGAAATACATTAGACGTGAACGTAATAATAAAAAAAATAAAAGTATTTAACGAGCAACCTAATTTTTCCTCAACCATATGTTAAAATATACATAAACATTTATGAAAAGGATGAAAAACTTTTGGCAAAGTCTAGCTTTGAAGGATGATACAATAAAAGAGAGAACATTGATCCTTGTCAGATTACATCCAAGGAGAATGGGGATCTTCATTGGTGGCACTTGGCTTTCATTTTGGTTTTCTTTGGTCTCTATGATGGCTGATGGAATTCCAAGGCAGCATAGCAAATGTTTTCATCCTAAGATTGAAATTCAGAATTATTAAAACATAATATTATAGCAAACTTTATATAGTGGAAGGACAATAAAAAAAAAAGGATAACAGAATTGCCGATTTTCATTGAAAAATGTAACTCCAACACACGGGCAAATAATTGTGGCACAAAGAATACCTGTGCTCGCCAACTGGCAAAAAAAAAGTCTGTATCGTTACCTGCGTCTCTTCCATGTATCTTTTTCGTTCAGATTGATCTTCTTTACCTTTACCTGAAAGAAGGAAAATATCTACTTAGTAATATTTCATTACAATAGCTTAACTTTAAATGAGCAAAAGAGTGGATTATTGTAGTACCTGTCCTGTGACAAAGCAGGTAAATTAAAAGTGAGGAGAAAACAACAGAGAGCAGAAAAATTGTCGGGCACAGAGAGAAGAGCAGCTTCCAGCAGGCATCGCAGTCCTCCGCTGTCTTCTTAAAGTCAGAACAGGGCCCACAGGTGTCTTGATCAAACACAAAGTTCTTTTTAAATTAAATGTACAGAATATTTCTATTCAGAACTCATATTTTGCTATGAGATACTCAATCCAACATCCAACATCCTTCACCAAACCTTTAAGTTTGGTGAAGTATTTTTCTTAGTTTGAGCCCGTTTCTCCTTTCTAAACTTAATATACCCTAAAATTACAAATTGTGTGCCAAAGTCAATGCATAATACAACATTACATTTGGAATATTGTAATTTTTCTCCTCTCTACCTATTTTTGTGTTCAAGAAAAAATTAAATCTTTGTTGTCACTTAATTTTTAAATGTAGCTTTTCTTAGGAAACTCAGTCGCAACACAATACATAGAAAATTCAAAACTGCTTACCGAGTATGAGAGTTGTAGAGATATTTCCATACGTAAAAATGTCTTTCTGGAAGATGTTCTTCTCATTGTTTATCTCCACTTTTGTCTCTTCGGTTCCACAGTAATAGAAGCCCACATCTGAATTAGTGGCATTTATAACCAGTAGGTCATAAGATTCTGAAGAGTCATTTCTTAAAAATTTCAAACGTGGAAATTTTGTGTCTTCTCTTATCTGATCCTTAGCATTTAAAACATAATGAGACTGGTCTCTAAGGGAGCAGTTCCTGAAGAACCAGACCACAAATACTCCAGTTGATGCTTTGCAGTCACAGTATAGAGTGATGTTTTCTCCAGGGCTGAAGATCACCTCCTGCACTGATTCAGAAATGCTATCATGACTGCAGAATACTAGTCCTGAAAGAAAAATAAATTATAATGTTGTGATCAGAATAGAATGACATCAAGATTGTTTATATTTTTGGAAAGTAAATGTTACTCAAATGTTAAAAGGTTACCTAAGAAAAAAAACAAAATCGTCTGCAGTCCATCCATGGTGGAGCTCGAAGAAAGTCTTGCAGGTTTTTACAGGTCGATAAGATGACATAGATCTTTCCATTGAAGGAGAAGCAGCTGTTGATTGGCTGGTTGAATGGAACATTTCATTCTGTGGTTTTACAGATGACGCTGTTCAAAATACAGTTAGGCTTTTTGAATTGTTGCAACATGGTGAGATTTGGTAAAGAGTCTAAATAAAACCAACCACACCACAGGATTTTAGTGTGAAGCTTCAGAACGAGGGAAGTTTTCATGTGTCAGTTTCAATACAAACTTACGTACTCGGTTTGCAAGTATGTGCAACTGAGTAGATGCTCTCATGTCCAAAATTATGTTTTACCAAATAAGATACAAGATTTACAGATTTAAAATCCATTTTATTGTATTACTTGTACATTGCTTTTGCATCACATACTGTATTTACTCAAAATATTTCATATTGTATCAGCAACAATGGTATGAAACAACAACAAAACAACAAAAGAACAAAATAAAACAAAACAAAACAAGAAAAAATACAA
This sequence comes from Poecilia mexicana, assembly GCF_051168715.1. Lineage (NCBI taxonomy): Eukaryota > Metazoa > Chordata > Actinopteri > Cyprinodontiformes > Poeciliidae > Poecilia > Poecilia mexicana. The sequence continues at coordinate 13,021,279 of NW_028263370.1, read as the reverse complement.
TATAATAAAAAACAAAAACATATAAAACAAATTCAAAAACGAACAGCTTTTACAACACAAACTGGATTTCCAGAAGCCTAAATAGTACATTATATAACTTTGTGTCATTACCGTCCAATCGTATAAAACTTCCTAAAGAGTCACCAGAAGTTTATAATTTTTGGCTTTTTTAGTTGTTTCAGGTGTATGCCTTAAAGTTTCTGAAAAGAACTGCTGCTAAATATTCTGAATTCACGTTTACATGTCAGCAAACTCACATGTATTTACAACTGTTACTGCTGGACTCTGTCTTCACACATATCCTTTCTGGAGATATGAGCTTTGCATGTTCCTTTGCTCATCATGTTTAATATTTGATCTCAACTTAATCTCAAAACAACTACATTTTTTGTCCCATCTTTTTAATCTCATCCTCCTCCTTAGTTGTGGCAATCATCACAACATATTTCTAGATTTCAACATCACACTCTACCTGCTTAACCTTTACCAGCTACGGTAGTACAGTAGGATTTAATTTCAAATAAATCCTTATTTTGTACATGTTTTTACTGGTATTTTAACTAGTTGTCCTTGGGGGTTATTTGCTTATTCACATTCAGAATACTGTGTATGCCTTGGAACCTTTTGGGAATGATACCACAACACTGGAAGCTTCTGGGCTTCTTTTGGTGCATTTTTACTCCTCTAATCATGGGAAGAGTTCCTGAAAAAGTACATCACATTTACTCTAGTTCAAATATGCAGTCACTACTCAGATTGATGGTTTCTCCTGACCTTGCATTCATCCGTAGCTGGGATGCCGTAGAGCGCAAATAATTATGCAAAGTAAGTTTTGGACTAGAATTTAGGGAATCAAGTCTTCAATCAAGATTAAAAGATTTAAAATGGAAAATAAGCAACATGTACAAAAGTGCTATTGTACTCAAACTGATTTTGGGAAATGTTATTTAGAAGTAAAAGAAATATTAAAATGACATAAGAACACAACCAGAATCTTCTGCTGTCCATTTATTTGACTTATTATCATAGTCAAATAATAAGTTTGACTATGATGCAAAGCTGAGAAATGGTTAAAGTTGTGACTCACATTTTAAGTAACTAGTCTATATAATCTGTTTATTGATTGCTTAAAATTAAATTAAATTCACTTTAAAGAGACTATTTGGTCCAAAGAGAATCATAAACATTGTAATAACTCTTCAAAAGAGTATTTAGATATTATAGCTGGTGTTGGCTGTTGACTGGAAGATTCATCTGTACCTGCCTGTAACACAGCAAATGTAAATAACCCTCTGACTGAAGAAACTTTATTGTTGTGTGACAGTCTTCTTCAGGGTTATCAATTATTCTCTTATTTTATGATGTGTTTATCATTGCACACTCATTTCATATTGGCTCTGATACTTTGCGTCTTGGTGCAAGCATGACTTGAGCTTCCTTGAGAAGTATATTCTACTCTGTTTGTTTTTGCTGACAGCTTCACTGTTCACTGGTCTGTGGTTTAAGTGAACACTGTGATATTTACTCTTCACCCCCTCAACTTCTTCAACCACAACAGAAATAGCATTTTGCATATTCCCGTTTCACATGAAATCTACACTGATCACCCTTTTCGCTCAAGATTATAGGATTATTTTCACACCATCCCACAAAAAATCCACCACATCTTGGCACACACTTCTGCATAAAATCAACATTAAAACAATATTCATGCAGACAGAGTTTCAGTAAGTCAGTTGTGTTTGACTTCCTGTAAAATTCTGGCAAGTCAACAATTTGCACAATCAAGCCCATTTAGAAGGCACTGATGGCATCTGCTGGCTATTTCGATGTATGACTACAGACATTTGAGATACAGCAGCAGAGTAACTAGGAGTCAAAACAGGAAATCCTGCCCTTTATATATATATATATATATATATATATATATATATATATATATATATATATATATATATATATATATATATATATATATATATATATATATAAAAAAAAAAAAATTCCCCTCTCACCCTCTGCGGGTGGTCTCTTTCATCCTCTGAGCTCGGGTCCTCTACCAGAGGCCTGGAGCTTGAGGGTTCTGCGCAGTATCTTGGCTGTGCCTAGAACTGCACATTTCTGGACTGAGATGTCTGATGTTGTTCCTGGGATCTGTTTGAGCCACTGCTCCAGTTTGGGGGTGACTGCCCCGAGGGCCCCTATGACCACAGGCACCACTGTGGTCTTCACCTTCCAGGCCTTCTCCAGTTCCTCTCTGAGGCCCTGGTATTTCTCCAGTTTCTCATGTTCCTTTTTCCTGATGTTGTGGTCACTTGGTATTGCTACATCCACCACAACGGCTTTCCTCTGTTCTTTATCCACCACCACAATGTCCGGTTGGTTTGCCATTACCATCTTGTCTGTTTGGATCTGGAAGTCCCACAGGATCTTAGCTCGGTCATTCTCCACCACCTTTGGGGGTGTTCCCCACTTTGACCTCGGGGCTTCCAGTCCATATTCGGACCATATATATATATATATATATATATATATATATATATATATATATATATATATATATATATTTATATATATATATAATAAAATAATATATATATATATATTATTTTATTTTATTTTTTTCCATGAAATATACAACACTATGGTTATTGTAGGTGTGAAGTCTCAGACATTTTGTCACATATAACCTTCTTTCAAGGAGACAAAAATAGATTTGACACTTGACACTCAGCAGGTCTGAGTTTCGATAGCATCACTGTTTCATTCTGTTTCTCGTAGCTGTGGACAGTCAAACTGGACTCATCTGCAGGCTTAATCTGTCAGCACACGTCACCCTCTGCAGATTAACAGGGGGCTGTTTGTCTGTGTGGGTTTCCGGTGTATCTGACACAACAAAAAGAGGTTGTGGATGGTGGTTAGTTTTACTGGCAGCTTTGTTTTCTTTAATGTTTCAATGGAAACTATATAACAGAATCTCTAACCTTTACTTGATCACTTTGTCAGAAAATCAATATATTTGCTTTATGTAAAGCTGCAGATGTAAAAAGGGTAAAAACAAAAATAGTTTGTCTGACCCAAATTCAGGCTTCACTGCAGTTTACTTCATACCTTCATTTCTGAGTTACCCGAAGGGCTAAACCAGTGACATACAGTCATACAGGTCATACAGTGACAGAAGATTGGTGATTATTAAAAACAATGTCTAATTTTGACACAGAATGGAAAGGCAGCTATGTAAAGTAATGGACTGCAAAACTGAATTTATCTGCAGGTCCAATCTCTTTGCACGTATACTTTGCAGAAGTTTGAAGGAGCTGTTTGTCAGTCTGCATTTCCTGTAACTCTCACCACTCAAAAAGACGTTGGGGGTTCGGTTTGGCCATACTGTCCACTCAGTTTTGTCTTATAAAAGCACGTAAGTTATTTACCAGCAGATTCTTTAGATAACCAACTTATTAAGATGTCCAATTTTATTCTTCAGATAAATGTCTGCACCTTATAACTGAATGTAAAATAATAATAATAATAAAAGTCCCAGTCATTGTAAATTTGGTAAATTCATATTGGAAATGTAAATAAATAAAACAATGTTTTTATTCTGAATGTTTTGATGTGGGTAGGTTGAGAAACCCTCCTTTTGAGTTGACTCCTTACTATAACTCAATAATAAAACACTGTGGCTTCAAGGATTGTCTCAAGAAATCTATGAAGGCTTGTATTGTTCCTGGTGAGTCATTGATGGTGTTTGAAGCCTGTCTGGTTCATAATGAGATTTGAGTTTTGAGTATTTTCAACCTATTCAGACTGCAATGATCAGCTCACATGCAGATCCTAAGTGCTGGTGATTTGTGAGTTTGTGTGTGATATTAGGTGCATTTTGAGTTTGCGAGAAAACTGTTTTACATATGTGGGAACATCTTGATCCAATAGAGCACATGTGTCAAACTCAAGGCCCAGGGGCCAAATCTGGCCCACCTAGGCTTTTTGTGTGGCCCTCAAGACTCCAGACGCCAAATTACATCAAACAGTCCACACAGTTTTCGGTTATTGATTCTGTGATTGTGGAAATGTACATATAATCAACAGATTCCTGCGTTTTTTCCCTGCTAATGCATAACTGTAAGTTTATTGCATATTTTCCACAAAAATGGACAAAAACATTGGATTTAATTCCACAGAAAAAAAATCTAAATGACAAAATATGACAATTGGGTTGTACTGGAAAAGAGGCACAGAATATATATATATATATATATATATATATATATATATATATATATATATATATATAACTGAATGAATTTTGCACATATATGCCTTTAGACATGTTTTGGAACTAAGTCTGGGATGATGTACAATGATTTTATTGTTAAAAAACAAAAATAAGTTTTCTGAAAAACACTTAACTTTTATTTGAAATATATTGTTAGATTCTTAGGGGATGGGAGAAAGAATATAATTGGTACTTATTGTTCAGGACTAAAACTTCTGAGTTCAGAGTCAAGCTCCTACACCACAGATGTTTTAAGGTCAGAATATGTGCTGAAGTCTGAAGCCTGGGTTTTCCTCTTCCTCTTTGGTCTCTGTGATGGCCGATGGATTTCCAGAGCCGCGTAGCAAACATTCTCATCCTAAAATTCAAGATGGTTTTTTTTATTATTATTATTATTATTAACAAATGATGGGGCCTGATATTTTAGATAGACTACCAAGCACGAACCTGTCCTAGTAATGTGTCCGTTAAAAATTACATTGATTTGTAATACTCAGATTAAATGTAAATAGTGTTTTTACCTGTGTTTCCCTGGTTTGTCTTCTTGTTTCAAGTCTCCTGTTGTTTTCTTGAGCTTTCTTAGCTTTAGGAATGAATATAAAACGCTGAGGTTAATTCTCAGGATCAAAGAGTCATTATGACAGCTAGAAATGACAAAATTCACAAGTACCTGCTTTCTTGTAAAAGAGATAAACTGTAACTCCGGAAATGAGGGCAAAAAGGACAGAAAGAGCTGGACAGAGGGAAAAGAGCATCTTCCAGCAGGCAGCGCAGTCCTCCACAGTCTGGGTAATATTTGAATTACAAACAGTTTGATCTGTATTGAGAACAAACATTTTTCAAAGTATCAGTTAATGTGTAATCTTTTCATTTCAGCAACATATCAGACAGTAATATTTTTGCTTTGGGGTGGACCAGTCAGAGCAGTGACTTAAAACTTTTAGATTCAAGGCAGAAACTTGAATCTCCACAGAGTTAAATCTTTAACTCTTTAGCTAAAGATTAACGAGGTGGAAAGGTGACCTTCTTTAAAATATTCCTGAAAAAGTTAATTTCCGCATCTCAATTGCATACAAAGTGAAGCACATTATATAGACTAATTTTGCACAGACTGGTGCTTTCAAGCCATTATTTCTGTTAATTCTAAAGAATTTTTTTGTCATGAAAACCAACATTTATACCTCATTTATATGAAAAGACATTTGTAATTCTGAAATTTGGCCTCAATGAAATGTACATTTAATACCTGCTTAAAGGTTGCTGCATTCAAAGCATACTTTTGATCCAACAAAAAAGCCTCACCAGAACTACATAATCTAGCTAATTGAATATGACTGGATATAAAACCTGAGCTGGTATATGATTTAATAAGCATCATGTCTTTATTTGTTTTTTTGGGTTTTTTTTTAATAAATTTTGAGTAATTATCTACTACTAAGAATGTAGCTGCATCCTGGAGCCATTAAATTAAAGAGGTTGCGAGTAAAGTTTAATAATTCCAAAAATTATATTTTATTTTATTGTGAACTATGACTGAAGTCGCACTACTTTGGGGATATTCATTAATATAATTGTTTCCCCAGGGTCTCCATTATCTCAGTGTCAAAATTCTTACACTGAGATAACGATATGTAAAAATTGCAGAATGACAACAACACAAAACATTTCAATTTTGTTTCAGCATTTACACAATAAATAAATAACATGATGTTTCACATTGTTGAGCTTTTTGATAAAATATCTAAGCATTTTAAGGATAATTCAGAAAAATTGTTTTTCACAAACAAGATAATCATATTTTACTAAGACTTCTAACTTCTAAAAACAAAATCATCTGCTGATTTTGCTGTTTGTAACTTTGTTTAGACTCAATGATTTTGTTTTTCCTCCTCTACATTTATCTCCATATTTTGTCAGGTAATTCGATTTTCATGGTCACTTTTATTTACACTTTTCATGTAATTAAAAATAATTACTTACCAAGTGTGATCTTTGTGGTGATGTTGCCGTATTGGTAGATTTTCTTCTGCACCATGGTTTTATTTTCATCCATCTCCACCTTTTTCTCTTCAGTTCCACAGTAATAGAGCCCTTCATCAGCATTATTGGCGTGCACGATCAGCAGGTCATAGGAATCAAATGTAAAGTTCTTCAGAAATTTGAAACGAGGAAATTTCTTTTCTGTTTCTAAATCAGTCTTTATATTTAGAACAAGAGTTGGTGTGTCTTCATGTGAGGAATTCTTGTACCAAACTATATACACTCCAGATGACTGCTTGCAGTCACAGTAGAGAAGGATGTTTTCTCCAGGTCTGGCAGTCATCTGGACCTCTGATGTAGAAATTGAAAAGTGACTCCATAAAATTACTCCTGAAACAGAAATACAGCAGTAAAATCTTCTTCAGATAAATTCTAGCAGAACAACATTCAAATATTACGTATAAAGTAAAAATACGTGAAATACTTTCTATGTATTTCTCATACACTGCTATTCAGTCATTAATTAAAATTTAAAATTACCGAAGCAAATCACCAGAGCGACATGTAGCTGGTTCATGGTTAACGTTGACCTGGAGCTGAAGGACAGTTTCACAGCCTTTATTTGCGGATATACTGATGATGTTGTGAAACTTTTTCCATTAAAGGAAATGTTGCTGCTGATTGGTTGGTCGAATGGAACATTGTATTGTGTGGTCTGTATTTTGGTAGTGGTGTATAAAGTGAAGTGTGACTTGTTTTCAGTTTCTGCTTTGTGAAACTATCATAAAAAAGAAAAACAATCAAAACAAAGAATAGAGAGGTTTCAGTTTGGAGGTAGTTTTTAGTTGGTCTACTGAAATCCAAACATGGGTACTGCTTTACTGAATTGTACACATTATATGTTTTTGCTCGTTGTGTAGATCATCTTTCAATAATTACAGACCCTTTCCAAAAAAAAATGTTATGGAAAAGTAAAATTCCATTTAAAATGTTAAACTTTCGTAGATTATAGATTCAAGACCCACAGTTTAATCAATTTCAAGCATTTGTTTGTTTATTGGGCTTCTAGCAAATAAAACCCATAAAAACAGGAATTAAAAAAAATTACAATACTCTGAAGAAATCAGCCTCAACTACTTCTCAGTTTTTGCAGAAAGAAATAAAAATGACAATATTTGTTTTTAAACATATTGTTTTAAAACAACATATCAGTCTTCAATACTTGGTTGGGAATCCCTTTGCCTTAATGACTGCCTTGATGCAATGTGACATCAAAACAATCAGCCTGGGAGTTATGGAAGCCCAGATTTCCTTGATGCTTGCTGTCAGCTCTTCGTTGTTGTTGGATCTGGTGTCCTTCGTTTTCCTCCTGAGAAAACCCCACAGATTCTCAATGGGGCTTGAGAACCCCATTGAGAATCTATGGCCAGTCAAGCACTGTGATGGTCCAGCTGGAAGATGAAATCTGCAGCTCATCACTGCAACAGTCTACCAGAATGTTTTAGAGGAATTATGAAGTCCTCTAAAACATTCTGGTAGACTGTTGCAGTGACCTTGGATTTAAGAAAGCAGAGTTTACCAACACCTTCAGTGGACAATGCACCCAAATCCTGACTGATATTTCACACTCAACCTCAAGTACTTTGGGTTGAGTTCCTCACTCATCCTCTTCCAAGGTTTTGGTCCCTTGGACCTTGTTTAATGGTACACTTTACTTTCATTGGAAAAGAGGACCTTGGACCACTGGCCAATAGTCAAGCTTTTCTTCTCCTTGGCCCAGTTGACTCGCTCGTTTCCTATGTTGGCTCAGGTTCAGAAGTGGTTTGACCCGAGGAATCCGACAGCTGTTGCCCATTTCCCGGATGCGTCTGATGGTGGTGGTTTTTGAAGCTGTGACTCTCGCCTCATTCCACTCTTTCTGGATCTCTGCCAGGTTCTAGAATCTTCTTGGTTTGATAATCCGTTGGAGTCCACAGTCATCTCACTGGCTGGTGCATCTTCTCCTGCTACATTTTGCCCTTCCACTAGACTTTCAATACAGCATTCTGTGAAGTTTACAGCCTCCTTAGCTATGACCTTTTGTAGCTTACCCAATATAAGGGTATCAAGTCTTCCCCATATTGAACCAAACTGAAGCAATCCAATGAGACTTGGTGGTGCTTTGAGTTTAGTAGATGACTAGTGTGTCAACCTCAATTTACAACATTCATGCCCTGTAAAATTTGAGTTGATTTCTTCAGAGTATTCTGATTTTTTTAATTCCTGTTTTCAAGGGTTTTATGAGCTGGAAGCCAAAATTATGTAACAATAAACAAATACTTGAAATCGTTTAACCTGTGGACTTTGAAAGTGTAACTTTTTGAATAGAATTTTGGGAATTAAACAACTTTTCTGTGATATTCAACTTTTTTGTAAAGGGTCTGTAATTATTTGAAGATGGTCTGCACAACTAGCAAAACATATGATATGTACAAATCAGTAAAGCAGTATGCATGCTTGGATTTAATTAAACAACTTTTCCATGATATTCTAATTCTTTGGAAATAATAATATATTTTATTTGTATATTTCCTAAGCACTCAAAGACACGCTGCAGGAGTCAAGTTAAATTACAGACAGAACACTAAGTACATCAAACACTTAAAATATAGCACGTTAAAAAAGAAACTACAAAAAAATAACATAAAAATTCAGGACCATAGTCATACATAAAAAATTGATGTGATATAACATTTTCCCCAAATGTTTTTCAGTTGGTGTTGTCTGTGGTTGTTTTATTTTTATTTTGGACCAAATTTTGCCTCCTCATTGTTGGTAAAATAGTGGTTGAAATTGCCCATTTTTTTGTATATATACATTACTGGAGACAGGTCAGTGTCTTTTTTTCCCTTTTTATGAGTCATTTTTTTAATGTGGACAGGTGTGCACAATCACAGATGTATTTGGGAACAGAGAAATATTCTATTAGAATTTTTCAAGATACAGTTTTTTTCCTTAATAATAAAACCCAACTTGGATTGACATTAGCTGTTCAGCATTGTTTTTTTCATTTGTATCTAGATTAAAATTGTTGATTTAAATGCAAAGATGTGTTGAACCCCAAATTCCTGAGGGTGTGTGTCCTGTAACTTTTTCAACCCACCTGGATGTATGTTCAGGGTTGTTGGGATGTCCACACTCCCCAGGTCTGAAGTCTTTTTGCAACATCAAACCATCAAACTGGATCCTCTCATGAACTCTTTTGCATGTAGGCCAGTTCACGTTTGGTTACATGTGGCTGGAGGAGATTGGCTAGAGTGGCCACATGGTTTTAATATCCTTTCAACTGATTCACCCATCTAAATGTTTTGTTGACATCCATAGCAAGGAATATGAAAACAATCTTGAAATACAAAATCATAGAATAAGAAAAAAAAAATCAAAATTAATTAAAAAGAAATAACTGCAAACACACAGACACTTCAACCAGTGTCTCCTCAGACTGGAGGAACCAGAACTCTCTGAAAAATCTGTAAGTCCTAAACTTTCTGTTACCAGAATCATTGAGTCATTCCCTGAAAGTGAACATGGACTTCTTTAAAAGTTATTTAAAGGTGCAAACATCACAGCGACAAACATCTGACTGCCACTTCTCCCTCTGGGCAACCCACAAAGGACTCTCGTTGCATCATTGTTTGCAACTTGCAGCTTGTTCAGACCACGTTGCTTGAAAGATACCCACAAGGCGGCAGTATATAACAGTGTGCAATAAGCTTTAGGTTACGGAAATAAATATTCAAAGATTGTGATGTAGGATTTTAATTAGCAATTAGACCACGTTTGCACAAAGCTATTAATAAAGACTATGTTGAGCTGTTTTTTCCTCTTAACAATTTGTGTCTATGTTTCATAGCATGATGCATGAGTTCAAAAGTGACTGGAGGTTTGGCTAGATTAATAAAACTATTATGTAATGGTGAAATGAAGAGGGTTAGCATGCCCAATAGATTCACACCATAAAACTCACCACTGCTATTCGTATAAAGTCAAAGGACTTTTGTCTTAATCTGTATGAAAACTTGTGCAAGCCTCTGTGCATCACAAGAGAGACATTTCAGCTAAAATATGTATTGTGTGGTAGAGAAATGACAATAATTAGAACCAAAATAAAGAGAGGTTCTTTTAAAATTTATGCAACCCTGATTGACTTTGCTCTTATATTCCCAAAGCCTTTTCTTTTAGAAAATATCTGCCTCTAGATATCGTTTTTCTGTTTATTGATCTAATGCATTTCTTAATGTTCATAACAAACTACTACTACTACTTTTCAAAAGCTGTTTCTGGAACATTTTGTGTACATCTTTCATTTGCAGAAGTTCAATCTAAAAATCAAACAAACTTCTTATTGAGTTTATTTATAGATGTGTTAACTTCGTTGTTTATGCAGATGTGTGAAGTAAGACAAAATTGAAAGCAAAGTTAGCCTTCAACCACAACCTCTGCTCAGTAAAACAGGAAATCCACAATGACAAGAGTCCTCCTCACTTCTGCAGAGGACAGACTGCACTTTCAGGCTGCAGCAGTTTCACTGTCCAAGGCACATTAAAGAGGAGAGATCAAAAACAAAGACACAAAATGCAGCAGAAATACATTAAGCATTATAAAGGAAGAACTTGTGTGTTAACATGGGGAGTTAAGAAAAACGAAAACAATTGTAATATTAATTACTGTATTATCACCTTTCCAGGAAGTGTTTTTTACTTTACATAATAAATAGATAACAGTACTCTAAAACTTATTTTCTTTGTTTTCTTGCTTTATTTAATAGTTTTGCTTTGATGGTCAAACTTGCAAACATGTTTTATGTGTCCACACAAGCTGTATGTACACACTGATAAGGCATAATATTATTTCAATCTGGAAAGACTCAGACAAAGAAAAAGGAACAATTAAAAGATTTAATGACAGCAATGAATAAGTTCTTTGGCGCTCGGGCCCCGGCAGCTGATCTGATCTGAGATTTGATGTGAACTCGATGAACATCCCGATAACCGATTAGGGATGCTCTCCCCCAGGGCCCAACACTGGTGGTGGAGGTCTGGAAAGGGTGCCATCCTGGAGAGCCGAAGGATGTGGGTGGAGAAGGGGCGGTGGTGGGTTGAACGCAGCTGGGAAGCGGCCGACGGCTTGGGTGTGGATCCTTTTATGCTGAGCTTGATTGATGATTGGACACGCAGGGTGAGGTCCAGAGCTGAGGAGATGAGCATGACGCCGATGGACGAACGGAGGGGATGGAGTCTTCCAGGTTGAATTTTCGCTATTAGCTCCATGACCAATGTCATGTGAAGTGAATTACTCTGATGATTTCTTAGCTATGTTGACTGTTAGTCAGTGTTTTTGTGTCCTCAAAATGATAAATTAATGGTTTGAGTGAGTCTGACTCAAGATAAAATGTGATGACTTGACAACTGGATCAGAGCATCTGCAGGACTGACCCTCTGGTGGCGAGATCCAAGTCTCGGTGACATCTATTCACAGAGGCAGGGACACTGGTATACTGGCAACAGGGCCATGAGTAGGGCAAAGGTCACTGAGGCACAACAGAACTGAAGGGTGACCCTTATAGTTCAACGCAACAGGCAAGCTAATGTAGCTTAGGATATCAGCTATGAATATTAATCCATTTATTTGAACCTTTCTGAACTGAATTTAGAATTAGTTCTTCATATGAATGAACTGGAACAACATGCATTGATGTCAGCTTCACACATGTTGGGCTTGCCTCCAGGATATCAACGTTTTCCACCACTGATCTCTTACCAGGACCAGATTTTACTTGGAAACTTCAGGTTTCTGTCTTACACTGACATTTTTAAAGAATTTCAAATACTTTTCAACTGGGGGTTAGTTCTGATACACATCACATAAAAACAGATGGGCCTGGCAGCAATTGTCATTCATTCATTCATTCATTCATTCATTCATTCATTCATTCATTCATTCATTCATTCATTCATCCATTCATCCATTCATTCAATCAGAACCAAATTAACAAACACTGAGATCAGAACAGTTTAATCTTCAATTTTCATGTTGTATATGACATCAGTAAAGATGCAGAAGTCTGATCTGTGGATCATTCTCTTCTTTTTTTTCTGAGATGCCAGATGGACTTCCAGGGCAGCAAAGCACACATCGTCCCTCTGAAATTAAACATTTTTATTCGCAAAGTTAGCAACATTGCTAGATAATAAAATATGTGTAGAAAAAATTGCGATCCATCACAGAAAACTCTAGCTACACTTTACCAGGTCCATGAAGTATAGATGTTTGAATTATTTAAGTTATTTAATTACCTCTGTTTTTTCTCTTGGTCTCACGGAGTCACATTTCTCTTCCTTATCATGCGGTGTTTCTGCAGCAGAAATGAAAACAGGGGTGGTGCGAGTTAAGTATCAAAATACTGCGTTCTAAATGTAAATTTGAAAGCATACTTTTGCCAGCACCTGCTTTCCAGCGGAGAAAACCAAAAATTGAGGTCAAGAAGGTGGAAAAAATAAAAACAGCAGGACAGAGAGAGAAGAGCAGCTTCCAGCACAGACCGCAGTCCTCAAAAGACATGGTCTTATTTGAACGAGCAACACTGGAATCTGTATCAAACAGAAAGCACCAATGAATTTAAGTGGCATTATTTGTTTGTGATCTTTAGATTAAATGTATTATCATATGTAGATATTTAAATAATAAATCAGAAAATCATGTAAAGCCAATGCTAGACATACACTAATGTAAAACATTAACAACTTCAACACTAATGATGTAACCGTTTCCACAGATGGACCTAATTTTCCACATTTCTGTGTAACAGTTTTTGATAATGACATAAGTTGTCTTGATTTTTATTTGTGGGTAAACGATGCAGCGTAAGAGTCACAAATCCAGTCGATACTTAGACGTTTTCTTTATTTTGTTTTAAGCATCACACAGTATTCTCTCACAACATAATGAGTCATAATGATAAAATTAAACAAATATAATCAGAAACATTTTATCGAAAAAGTAAATGTGTGTTATTAATTTTAATATTAATATTATTTTGAACTATTACAACCAAATAGTGTTTTTGTCAGCCTATCCTCCCTACTGAATGTGAGTGGTACGTGATGGTGCATTATTTGCATTAGTTTGTTTTACACTTCTGCAGTTACACACTTTATAATAATTAGACTTCCATAATCAATTTTTACAGTCAGAAGTATTAGAAATAATTACTTACCAAGTGTGATCTTTGTGGTGATGTTGCCGTATTGGTGGAGTATCTTTGACCAGATGTTTTTATTTTCATCCATCTCCACCTTTGACTCTTCAGTTCCACAGTAATAGAGCCCTTCATCAGAATTATTGGCTTGCACGATCAGCAGGTCATAGGAATTAAACGTAAAGTTCTTCAGAAATTTGAAACGAGGAAATTTCTTTTCTGTTACAAAATCACTCTTTACGTTTAGAACAAGAGTTGGTGTGTTTTCATGTGAGGAATTCTTGTACCAAACTATATACACTCCTGATGACATTTTGCAGTCACAGTAGAGAATGATGTTTTCTCCAGGTCTAGCTGTCTTCTCCACTACTAATGTGGAAATAGACAAACGACTCCATAAGACAACTCCTGAAATAAAAATACAATAATAAAAACATTTTCAGATAAATTCTAACTGAGCAACATTCAAACTTAAAATGAATTAAACATTCAGAAATATTTCCCATCAGCTACCGTCCTGTAATAAACAAAAAGCTCAAATTACCAATGCAAACCACCACAGAGATGTGAAGCTGGTTCATGCTTGATGTTGAGCTAGAGATGAAGGGCCGTTTCAAGCTTTTGCTGGCGGATGCACCGATGTTGTGAAACCTTTTCTATTTCAGAAAATGCAGCTTCTGATTGGCTGGTGGAACAGCACGTCTTAATCTGTGGTTTTTACTTCAGTTGTTGTGGACAAAAGGAAGTTGGATGGTTTTGTTTTACGATTGTTTCTACTCTGTGAGACTTTACTGTAGATCCTGAACTGATAACAACAACAACAACAACAAAAGAACAACACAAGAAAACAGGGAAATTTTCTCAGGAGAGAGGTTCTTTGTGGAGATTTTTTTTTCTCATTGGTTTGCTGCAATTCTATGTGTTTTTTTTTTACTGAACATGTCTACAAAGCAAACTAAAATGCTACGAATGTAGCTATATACTTTATATATGATGTTCAAATTTATTGTCTTTTACATTATAAAAGTGCGCCTGGAGTTGTTAAATATATTTATGGGACAGTAAATCTAAGTATCCATTTTTTATTGTATGAAACTAAATTTAATAAATAGGAAGTGAATGTGAACTTACGCCAAGTTAACTAATCAAATTATCTATTCTAATCTTACTCTCTAAACTTCCAATCTAATCTTTGACAAGTTAAACTAAATGTTTTGGAAATTCCAAATAGTTCAATTTCCTCCAAGACTTTTTTAAACTAAGTGGATTTAAGGTTTGTTTACAACTAATTCCTAACAAGATCTTTAAACAGTTCTGTCTTGTACAGTCCAGTGTGATTTTTAAAATTATTTCCTTTACAGTTGGAAATAACATTTCTTAGCTTGTTGTCACCTACTAAAAGGCACTGGGAGAAACATCAGTCATACTATGACGGCAAATAATTAATAACAGATAAAGAAAGGTTTTGGTGATTTTTGAATCCTTATTGACTACAAAACAAAAGAATATGTAGATATCATTTCAAATATACAGAATAAGATCTTAAAAAGATTAGTATTTATTTAAAACACTTTATGGCAAGTCTTTCACTGAGGAAAATTGTGATTATTAACTTTTTGTAAACCTAGTTCAGTAGCTCACACACACTGATCAAAGCAAGCAAATGAGCTGAAAAATTGGAAACAAATGAAAATTGAATCTTGTGTACATCAACTTAATATTTGAACAATTTGTGGTAAGCTGTAGATTAAAGGTATTTTTTTCCTATGTGTAGTTATTGATTCTAGTGACCTGTCCAGGGTGCATCCCGCTTCTTGCCCGTTGACCACTGGAGATAGGCACTGGCATCCCGTGTGAACCTGTTATGAAGGGATGGATAGTTCTTGATTCTCCGTTTCCTTTTTATATCAGCCACTATTTTTAGCATAAAATAAGAAAAGAAAACTGCCTGAAATGATCACTGCTCAGATTGAGACCTTTTGCCATCACAGGTCCTGAACCTTTGAATACATTGCCACTTCATCAAGTTTCCTTCAACAGCTGTTTTAAAATCTTATTTGTTGAGAATTTATTTTTACTCTTTGGCCTTAAACCCAGTGTAAGATATCAACTATTATTTGTTTACTTTGTGCATTGCACTCCTTATTTCATGCATCTTTTTATTGCTACTTTTCAGCACTTTGATCTGGCTGAAGATTTAAAGTGCTTGATAAATAAATTATTTAATGTTAAAAGGCTGTTCAGATATTTTGACGTTTTCTGAAATTATTGTTTAACAGTTCCCTTAAAAATATGTTTTATGAGCTTGCCTTTGTTGGTGGAAGTCAGCAGCTATAGCATCTAGTATCCAAAACAAGAAGCTATAACATAAAAAAAGAATAATGATAAGAAAAATTCCCTTCTCACCCTCCGTGGGTGGTCTCTTTTATCCTCTGAGCTCGGGTCCTCTACCAGAGGCCAGTTTGGTGGCAGTCACCCCCAAACTGGAGCAGTGGCTCAAACAGATCCCAGGAACAACATCAGACATCTCAGTCCAGAAATGTGCAGTTCTAGGCACAGCCAAGATACTGCGCAGAACCCTCAAGCTCCCAGGCCTCTGGTAGAGGACCCGAGCTCAGAGGATGAAAGAGACCACCCGCGGAGGGTGAGAAGGGAATATATATATATATATATATATATATATATATATATATATATATATATATATATATATATATATATATATATATATATATATATATATATATATATATATATATATATATATATATATATATATATATATATATATAGCTGACTGTATAGCTCAGTGGGTAAGACACCAGTCTACCACCTGGGAGACCGGGGTTCGAATCCAGGTTGGGGCAAGTTACAACAGTGCAATTGAGCTATGCAGTGTGGGTCCCTAGGCAAGACCCTTGGAGCTATATAGCCTACCTCATACAATGAGAGACACTGATAAGCATGACATGCCGGCTCAGACGTCGCCCGGCCAAACAAGGTCTGCGTCAGGTGCTGGGGAACCAGAGCACCTTGATGAAAAATGGGCTACTGGAACAAGACGGAAATGGGCGAGAGACGAAAACATGGATCTGTTGGAATGCTACTACTCAAGTAACCCTAGTCAGAGGGGTTACATGCAAAGACTGAGGGTGGAATGGTTACTTCGACACCCACAGTCTACAATGACTGCCAAACAACTAGTAGCTCAGTGCTCCAACATCCGCAAACGGCAACTGCTATCACAACTTGAGATTGACGAGGTACAACACAAATGCTACGGCATAAGGGAGGAGCCCAAAGGTAAGGTCAGGGGGGAGTTAACTACTCCCCACCCCGAGACTGGGTATGCAGCCCCAGTAATGAACGAACTATCAAAGCTGAACGAGACAGCAACTGACCTGAGAGAGAGAATCGTGGCCCGAATGAACACCAGGCAACCCCGACGCCAATTACAACGGCTGAGTGAAGTACCATCAGAAAGTCTCATTGAAGATGTGAATGCAGCATTGAGAACAATCCCTACCAACACCATAACAGAAACCAATGAGCTGATATACAACTCAGCATCAGTGATCCTTGAAATGCTCGGCTATAAGAGCAACCATGAGACCCAATATCCATCATGGAAAAGACGGTTAGAGGCTAAGATCAAGATAACAAGGAGGGAAGTGAGCCAGCTGTCAGAGCTCCTAAGGGGTGCAATGAAAAGATCAGTACCCAAGAAGTACAGCCAGATGCCCATACCTGAAGCACTCGAAACTGCCAAACAAAGGCTCCAAGCCTTGGCCAGCCGCCTAAAGAGATACACAAGAGAGAATGAAGCCAGGAGGATCAACCGGCTCTTCTCCACCCAACCAGCTAAAGTGTACTCTCAATGGCAGGGTACTAACAACAGAGCAGACCCACCAAGGCTGGAGACTGAACAATACTGGAAAGGCATATGGGAAAGGAAGGCGTCCCACAACAGCAAGGCACAGTGGCTAACCTCTCTACGAGAGGACCACAGCAACCTCCCTGAACAAGCCCCGGTAACCATCACTGTGGCAGATGTCCAAGAAAGAGTCTCGGGTATGAAAAACTGGACAGCACCAGGGCCTGACATGATCCATGCCTACTGGCTAAAGAAACTCACTGCCCTCCATGAGCGACTGGCAGCTCAACTGAACCAGCTGCTACAGAATGGGACTCACCCTGAATGGTTAACTGAAGGGCGCACAATCCTGATCCAGAAGGATCCCTCAAAGGGTTCAGTCCCATCCAACTATCGGCCAATAACCTGTCTCTCTACAACATGGAAGCTCATGTCAGGCATCATAGCGGCTAAGATAAGCGGACACATGGATAAATACATGAGCACGGCACAGAAGGGCATCGGCATAAATAGTAGAGGAGCCAAACACCAACTCCTTGTAGACCACACAGTCGCCCGAGACTGCAAAACCCGACACACCAACCTGTGCACCGCTTGGATTGATTACAAGAAAGCCTATGACTCAATGCCACACACCTGGATCATTGAATGCTTAGAGATGTACAACATCAATAGGACTCTAAGAGCCTTCATTGCAAACTCGATGGGGCTGTGGAAAACCACCCTTGAAGCCAACTTGAAGCCGCTTG